>NC_138768.1:591962265-592334765 GCF_965119305.1 Pelophylax lessonae
TGAATATAAGAGGTATTGACTTCATTTTGTCACTGTTCCTTGAGTAGTGTGATATAATGAAAGGCAAGATGGTTGAGGGATTGTATGTTTCACCTCACATTCTTTAATATGTTGGAAACTATGGTGGACCCTGGTCCACATTATCTAGGTCACCTTGGCAGTGTGGAATCTGAGACAGGTTTTCCTTCCCACATTTGACCAGCAGCATGTGGGATTTAGAAGGAAGGGCTAAAACAAGAGGCTGCTGTGACCTGGTACCCAGGGAAGTTACCCAAGAGAGAGCTGCATGTGGAAATTGCTCTGTAAAATAAAGAAAAGGTTTGCAAAAGGCTTGTTTTGTTGATGACTGGCAAAAGCCCTTTACTTTTCAGAGAGGAATTTGTCCTGTTTAATTAGACCCTAGATGGCAAGAAATTTTTTTTCTGCTTTGTTTTTTTTTTTTAACCTTTTAAAAGAAATTGAGTACAAGTCAGAATGGTATAGTCAAAATGGGCTTTTCCCCTGAGGGGTTAATAATTTTAGGCAGCCGCTTTTCCACTCCAGGGCAATTATCCCCATAAAACAGAAGATAGAGGACTCTAATAGGTTAAAACTTCTTTATTAAATATAATCTAAAAAAAAAAAAAAAATCAATATTTGCGCTTACATTATACTGTAAAGTGCATTTCCCTTGCGCCTGGGTTGAATCGCCTTTGCATAACCAGCCGGCTCACTATCTCTCAGTGCGAGCACAGACTGTCCTCAATGTCTCACTATTCAAAGCTGTCAGGCTCTTGTTCCCCGCCCCGTGGGGATACAGAAAGCTATTTGTGCTGAAAAAGAACCTAATACCTGGGTGTGGTGAGACAATGAGGATGATGACAATATAAGCGCAAATATTGATTCTTTTTTTTTTTAGATTATCTTTAAATAAAAAGGTTATGGTAATAATTGCCCTGGAGTGGAAAAGATGCTGCCTAGGATTAGTAACCTCTTGGGGGGAAAAGCACATTTTGACCATACTCTTTCCCGGGAGGTCATTGTCATCTGGTGAGTGTACAAGTGTGGTGATGCACCGTAGAGGATAAGGAACACAGAAAAGAATATATGTATTTGTGGGTGATGTCATTGGCTATTACCAATATGAATATCTCCTAAACGGTGCACATTTAGGAGATATACAGTATCTCACAATAGTGAGTACACCCCTCACATTTTTGTAAATATGTTATTATATCTTTTCATGTGACAACACTGAGAAAATTACACTTTGCTACAATGTAAAGTAGTGAGTGTACAGCTTGTATAAAAGTGTACATTTGCTGTCCCCTCAAAATAACTCAACACACAGCTATTAATGTCTAAACCGCTGGCAACAAAAGTTAGTACACCCCATAAGTCAAAATGTCCAAATTGGGCCCGAAGTGGCAATATTTTGTGTGCCCACCATTTTTTTCCAGAACTGCCTTAACCTTCTAGGGCATGGAGTTCACCAGAGCTTCACAGGTTGCCACTGGAGTCCTCCTTCACTCCTCCATGACAACATCACAGAGCTGGTGGATGTTAGAGACCTTGCGCTCCTCCACCATCTGTTTGAGGATCTGGAGACATGCTTGGCCAGTCCATCACCTTTACCCTCAGCTTCTTTAGCAAAGCAGTGGTCGTCTTGGAGGTGTGTTTGGGGTCGTTATCATGTTGGAATACTGCCTTGCGGTTTAGTCTCCGAAGGGAGGGGATCAGGCTCTGCTTCAATACGTCACAGCACATGTTGGCATTCATGGTTCCCTCAATGAACTGCAGCTCTCCAGTGTCGGCAGCACTCATGCATCCCCAGACCATGACACCCCCACCATCATGCTTGACTGTAGGCAAGACACACTTGTCTTTGTACTCCTCCCCTGGTTGCCACCACACATGCTTGACACCATGTAAAACCAAATAAGTTTATCTTGGTCTCATCAGACCACAGGACATGGTTCCAGTAATCCATGTCCTTAGTCTGCTTGTCTTCAGCAAACTTATTGCAGGCTTTCTTGTGCATCATCTTTAGAAGAGGCTTCCTTCTGGGAGGACAGCCATGCAGACCAATTTGATACAGTGTGAGGCTTATGGTCTGAGCATTGACAGGCTGACCCCCCACCCCTTCAACCTCTGCAGCAAAGCTGACAGCACTCATACATCTATTTCCCAAAGACAACCTCTGGATATGACACTGAGCACGTGCACTCAACCTCTTTGGTGGACCATGGCAAGGCCTGTTCTGAGTGGAACCTGTCCTGTTAAACCACTGTAAGGTCTTGGCCACCGTGCTGCAGCTCAGTTTCAGGGTCTTTGCAATGTTCTTATAGCCTAGGCCATCTTTATGTAGAGCAACCATTCTTTTTTTCAGATCCTCAGAGAGTTCTTTGCCACGAGGTGCCACGTTGAACTTCCAGAGACCAGTATGAGAGAGTGATCCTGTTTAAATCCCTGTAGTTGATACATGGACTCCATGAAGAATAAGGCTGCTCCAGCAGGAGAACTTGAGTGTCTGATAAAACGCTTATCTAGATTCTCATCAAACCACTCCCTGAGCACCTTCAGTTCAGGTTCTGATAAAGAATGAAGCTGATCAAAGGGTATTTATGCCCCTGGAAGCAATTCAATGGGACAATCATAAGAACCAGGAGGAGGCAGCAGATCAGCATTCTTTTTATCACAAAAGTCCCAAAACTCAAGATATTGTGGAGGCAGTTTGTTGTATGACTGGGTAGTTACCATAGCTGCTTATGAATCCTGGGTTGGTGGAGGATTTACTTTATAAGATTCTTTGCAATATTCTTTGCAATGTTCTTTGCAATGGTCAGATGTTAAATTTAAAGAACGTGTCTTCCAGTTGATGGAGGGATTATGGATAGAGAACCAAGGAATGCCCAGGCTGATAGGGAACTTGGGTGATGTGATCAGCTGAAAGCTCTCTCTCTGAAAGTCTCCTGATGGTTATTCTCAATTAGGAGTTCAATTGGGATGATCTCGTGGGGTAACAGGTCCTGAAGACTAAGGTAAGCCATCCACAGTTTCCCTATCAATAGAGGCAAGTTTTTTTCTTCTTTGAATGTTATTATTTTGGGCAAATTCCATGTCCATGAAGTTCCCCCCGGCCCCTGAGTCCAGCATAGCAGAGCAAGGTATTTCACCGCTTTCAACGATAAGCTTTAAAGGGATGACAAAATGAGATGATAAAGAATTAACTTTATTTGCTTCTTGAATCAAAGGAGAGACAGACTGAGAAATTGAGTTTATTTGTTCAGATACTGTAACATCAGTTGCCGCAACTGTTCTTTTAAATTTATTGGGACAATTAACAGTGTAATGTCCAGATTCTCCACAATAACAACATAAGTTCTCTGAATGTCGTCTTTCTTTCTCCTGAGTGGTAATAGATATTTTAATAGCATCCACCTGCATAGGTTCAGGGGTGTCAGAACCTGGAAGAGCTCTTGGACCCTTAGGAGTATACTTAGTAGTAGAAAAACGCATGACCATTACTACCTAGAATCCCCAGTCACTCCTTTCTCCTTTCAGTAAGTCTTTAATCAATTTGAATACATAATGTATTAAAAGCCTCAAGGTCATCAGGTTTTTCTACTCTGGCAAGCTCATCTTTTACTTGTTTAGAAAGTCCTTGACGAAACTGACTTTTTTTGCGCTGCTGGATTCCAATTGGTATCTGAAATCCAATGTCGGAATTCAGTTGTCTACTCTGCTACAGAGCATCTACCCTGCCATAAATTGTGCAATTTTGCCTAACAAGTAGCACAGTGGTTAGGATCATAAAAACTTGATTCATAGCAGCCACAGAAGTATCGAAATTATCCAGGATGACATTGTCTTTCCCCACATAAGGGGAGGCCCAGGATAAGGCTTCCTCAGTCAGTACCTTTTTCCTGTGATAAGTAAATGCAGCAAGTTGCATCTGAAAGTATATACCACATTGATTGAGGAAACCTCTGTAATTGTGATGGTCTCTATTAAACTTGAGTGGGAGGGGATCTGTGTGTTAGTATCAACAGCAGCAGCATCTTGAGAACGCATATCCCGCAATTGTCTATGCAGATCAAGGATGTCCTCTTGTAGCCCTTTCACTTCAATTTGTAACTCAGCAAACTTTTCCTGGTAATTAACACCAAACGCTTGTAACTCAGAGATTTTCACCCAAAAAGGAGCCACTGTAGCTGCTACAATGGCCTCCATGTTTTGGGCCAGAATATTCTGTCACGGTCTGGAGTCAGGCTCGGAGGCCAGTAGTTATAGTAGCAGAGCAGCACCCACAAACAAACGGGAAAGACATTAATGCAGGTTACCCTGGCTGATGACAAGGGTTCACCTAAGGTGCGGAGTTTAAGTACTAACCGGTATTCACCAGAGCCCCTGAAGGTGGAGATGGGTTTTGCTGAGTGTTAGTACCAGATCGCGGTCCTCAGGATTGCTCCATCAGGAGGTGAGAAAGCCGGGGTCCAGTAGCAGATATAGCAGGTAGGGATCAAGCAAAAAAGTAGTAGAGGAACAAGCCCAAAGTCGATAAAAAATAGTTGCAGGTTTGGATTCAGCAGAAACGTAGTCGAAGGAACAAGTCAAAGGTCAATAACGAATGGTAGCAAAGATATGGATGGCAGCAGAAGAGAAAAGTGAGATATTGACTAGAGAAGTCACAATATTCTGGCAACCAGGAACTGCAGAGGCATGGCTTAAATCAGGAAATTCATGGGAATAGCAAAGGGTTCAAGGTTCAAAGCAATTAAGATTCAAGGCAGGATCATTAAAGGATTCGACCAGGGAACAGCCCAGCATTCCAGGTGGCTCTGCAAGCAGAGTCATTGCCAGACACAGCAGAGGTCCTCAGTTCAAGTCTGGGTATTGACACCCACACATATTTTACAAACATTTTTGTTTTCTGGCCTCCAGATTAAAACATCTTTAAATCTCAATACAATTCAAGCCACAATTCAGACTCTCAAAAGATTTTCTACATTAACGACTCCCTCTCCCTGCTTACATGAGGTTCCTCTACCTATAGATTATTTACAAAATTTTACCCCTTATGTGAATTTACATACCTGGTATCTCCATGGCATAACCGCTATTGGTGACATTCTTGCAGATAATCATTTAAAATCTTTCACCTCTCTAATAGATGAAAACAATCTCCCTAAGCAGGAATTCTACAGATATTTATAAATTTCACATATGTTCTGGCAATGTCATTTCCACCCATCCCCCATAACTGATGTGAAACTATTTCACTTTTATAATTCTATCAATCAAAATGTAAAGAAATAGTTTTTTTCTACAAAAAACTCAGAAAACAAAACTGACTTTTCAAACACTCCTGCTATGCTCTGCTGCAAATTGGAACTTGAGAAAACTTTTTCCGATACCCAGTGGCATAGAGCAATTAACATGTCCTACAAGGCCATTCAATGTGCTAATCACTGGCATTACCTTCAAAAAGTGATCCATAGATGGTATCTTGCACCTGACGTACTCTCCAAGTTTTCTCCCACTGGTACCTCTCATTGTTGGAGAGATTGTGGTCACACTGACTCTTTGAGCCACTTATTTTGACACTGCAGATCGCTGAGTTCCCATTGGTGTCATTACCTATATCACAAGTCAATTCCACCCCTATCAATCCCTTGTTTGATTTGGCTTCTTTACATTTGAATATAGATAACATACTTCATCCAGAACAATTGTTAATAAAATAAAATAAAAGAGGCTGTATTCTGTGGGGTGGTGTAACCAGGAACTGGTGTAAGATGAAAGCTGAGGCCTGACAGAGGTTGTATGTGAAAAGGGAGGGTATTTAGAGTCCTTAGTAATAGATCAATTTTTGTATAGAGCCTGGGGTAGGTAAGGGGGTTGCTGCCAACAAAAATCATCTATATTTTAAAGTGCAGCATAAGTAATATTGAGAGCTTTAACCTCAAGGCTAGTGGTGTGGGTCTAGCTTTGAAGAGAAAGAGAATTCATCCAGTCAACATCTCCTGGGAGGAGTAAGTAGCTAAGCATACATTACACCTAGAATTGAAACATAGACAGTCAAACAACATATTTAGCATTGTATTTAGATATGGAGATGAGAACAAGGGGTCATGGCATTGATAGAAAAAAAGGGTAGCAGCTGGTGTTCCTTTTGTATTAGTATCTTAGGTTCCCTATTGTATTTTCGTTTTTATTCCGAGTTTATGAGTGTGAGAAAGGAGGTTCTCCTTTATGATTATAAGATGTTGGTATGTATAGGTGTTTTAGGTATTACATCTCCATGGATCTGAGAGATTCATGTAGAGTAGAATTTATAGGTTTGCATAGGGTATAGGAAGCCCATTGTGAGCTATTAGACTGACTGAATACTGCACGGAGACACATAAAGTAATTGCAGTCTAGTAGTAAGGAATGGCACCTTGTCCAGTAGTGCAAAGGGAGTTACAATTAAATCCAGCATGTTTCAAAGGCCTGAGAGGGGCCTGTTATGAGGTGACTTTCAAGGGGTTTTACAACATAACAGGTCCCCTGCGAGGTGGTTTGGGGACTTGGTATATGAAGTCCCGTAAGGAAGTGAGAAAGGCATTATCATCTCTAGCTTGAGGGGTTCATGGTAGTATCAGTAGTTATGATCATAGAGATGTACCGTTATGGGTCTTTTTCTTGTGTGCGATCATATTTTAGCTGTGGTGTAATGTTAGTACATATACTGTAGGAAGGACACAGTATGGATGATCCATTTGCAGTTATCATTTTCTTATGTTCCACATTAAGGTCATTGTATGTGAATGTATAGTTTCTGATTGATTGGAGACATTCTCCCCTCTAAAATCTGCTAGGTGCAGTAGTTCTGTAATTCGATTGCCAGTATATAAACTGTAATAGAACTTCTTATGAAAATAAATTCAGAAATTAGAACTTAGAACTAGGATGAAAAGTTATTTTGGGAAAGCACTTATCTGTGGTCCAATGGTTGAGGAAGGTAGGTAGTGTAATGATCTTGTGTCTGTCTCCTGTATACCGAAAGATGCTGTGGGACTGGATCTTTGAAGAGATCTGCAGGCATTTGAGGGTGGTGATCTTAATCCTGGGGATCTGTGCTGTCGGAAGTGGGATGCCTGTTTTTCCATCTGTTCTCCTCTGTGGTTTTCTCCAGTAGGTGAGGAAACATGAAATTCAGCATACCAGTCTGGTGCGTTCACCAGAGGTAGGCCTCGCCGTTCGAAGAATTGTGGTAAATCTTCAGGGACTCTGAGAGTTGCTGATCTCCCGGCAGTGGAGGCGGAGAGGCAGAAAGGAAATTTCCATCTTTAATGGATTCCCCGCCTGCGTAGGACTTCTAATAATACGTGGAGATCTTTGCGATGATCTAGGGTTATGTTGGATAAGTTCTGATAGATTTTAATATCTGCTGAATTTGATTGCATGCTTTCCTAAGAATCTCTTCTTTTGTGCGAAAGCTCGTGAGGCAGCAGACAATATCTCGTGGTGGATCAGTGTCTCTTCCTCTGGGGTGTAGTGCCCAGTGGATCCTTTTAATTTAGATTGTGGTTGTGGTGGGTATTTTTTTATCTTTAATTTTTGTTTAATAAAGATTAGGGCATAAAAATAGTACAAACAAAGCGCCAGGGGCGCCATAAGCGTTGATTACAAAACTAGTGTAGAAATAATAAAACAGTACTAAAGTCCTACCCTGATATGTTCTAACAATGCGTGCATAACATGACGGGAGCAGAAAAAGAAAAGAAAAAGAAGCTTTGGGTACTCGTTATAAAGTAGTTTAGGTAGATTTGAAGGCATATTGTATTGGATTACAAATTATTCATACTGAATTATAGGGATCCAAACTGTATAAACTAAATTCCTGCTGTGCAGTCCATGTGATTCAGCCACTTATGCCATTGTTTCCAGAAGGAAGCACATTTACCATTTTTGATGTCAAACATCAGCTCAAATTGAGTGTGTGTGTTCAGTAGTTGGAGAATGATCAGGGGGAACAGTTTGCTTCCTTGCAGATGTAATCATTCTCCTGGCTGCTAT
This sequence comes from Pelophylax lessonae, assembly GCF_965119305.1. Taxonomy (NCBI): domain Eukaryota; kingdom Metazoa; phylum Chordata; class Amphibia; order Anura; family Ranidae; genus Pelophylax; species Pelophylax lessonae. The sequence goes on from NC_138768.1 coordinate 591,970,309, forward strand.
GAAGCCATGTACAAGAAAGGAGGTTTGCGTTAGGGCCCAAGATTCATGGTGGGGAAGGAGCAATGCTGTAGCAGGTTTGCAGTTGATTATAATAATAGAAACAGAAGACGAAGAAGGAGAAGACATATTGCCAGGATGTGAGTACCACTAGGCATTCCCACCATACTGTATGTGCAGAAGAGTCTCGTGGTTGCCACAGTGGTGATGAGGACGGGAACATTTTAGCTAACCTAGTAGGGGTGTAGTACCATCTGTAAATGATCTTGAGAGAAGCTTCCAAATAAGTAATGCATTTTGATAATGTGATGAGAAGTTGGGAGGCCTTTTGCCATTGATGTGGTGTGAATTGTTGTGAGAGTTTAGATTCCCAAATTTCCATAGAGGATGGATTCCCAAATTTCCATAGAGGGTGTTTTACCGGAGAAAAGATAGTGGTTAACCGGTTGCCGACCGCCGCACGACTATATACTGCGGCGGTCAGCCCCGGCCAGGCAGAGTGACGTATGGATACGTCACTCGCCTGTCACTGACTTGAGAGCCAATTGCGGGCGGGCGCGCGCCCGCCGAGGCGCGCGCCTGCCACGGCTCGTTCACTGACAAGTCAGTGCGTGTGCCCGGCGGACCCGATGTCCGCCGCTCACACTACGATCGTTCCAGTGAGGGGAGAAAGGCAGAGCGGCTTATGTAAACAAGCCGCCCGTCATTCTCCCTGGTGTAAAAATGAAGATCAGACGGTTCTACTATGTAGGACCGTTGATCTTTGTTTTTACACCAATAGCAATGTCACTATACAGTTAGAATCACGCCCCTAGGACACACTTAACCCCTCCCTGTCCAATACAGTTAACCCCTTCCCTGCCAGTGTCATTTTTGCAGTAACAGTGCATATGTATAGCACTGATTACTGCAGTAATGTCACTGGTAACCCCAAAAGTGTCAAAAATGTCAGTCAAGGGTCCGATCTGTCTGCCGCAATGTCGCAGTACCGAAAAAAAAATCGCAGATCGCCGCCATTACGCGTTAAAAAAAAAAAACACCAAAAATGACAAAAATCTTTCCCTTTGTTAGTAAACGCGATAACTTTTGCGCATACCAATCAAAATACGCTTTTTGCGATTTTTTTTACCAAACATATGTAGCATAAAACAAATTGGCTGAAAATGTTAAAAAATCTTGACTTTTACATTTCTTTGGGGGGGAATTTCATATAAAAAAATTTGAAAAATATTGTTATTTTTGCAAAATTGGCGCTCTTTTTTTGTTTATAGCGCATGATAAAAAAATCGCACAGGTGATCAAATACCACCAAAAGAAAGCTCTGTTTGTGGGAAAAAAAGGATGTCAAATTCGTTTAGGTACAGCGTCGCATGACTGCGCAATTGTCTGTTAAAGTCACGCAGTAAAAAAATCGCAAAAAAACCCTGGTCTTTTAGCAGCCAAATCCTCCGGGGCTTAAGTGGTTAATAGTCCTAAAAAGGAATGAAATGCCTTTGATCTTCAGGGTGTTTATGTTAAAGAACGATATAATATCTGTTGGGATGTGATATTTTCCTTTGAGGAGGGTAGAGAGAATGTATTGAGTTCTAAGAAATTTGTAAAAGTCAGTCTTGTGCAATCTAAAAAAATGTTGCAAGTCTTGGAAAGAGCGTGGGGAGTAGGGATGATCGAACGGTTTGGGTCCACCATCGGTTTGGGCCGAACATTGGGTGTTCGAGGTTCGGCCGAATTTAGAACTTTTTGCCCAAAAAGTTCTGAATTCGGCAACCAGAACCGCCCAAAATGCAATGCTTCAGGAAATGGGCTTTAAAAGCCCGTGATTGGACCAGAACCATTGGCAAAAGCCAATTGAGGGGGCAGGAGAATGCTAGGAATGTGATTGGAGTGACTAGGGGGTCCCTAGACCAATCATTAGTGAATACGCCCCCCAGTATATAAGATCGCCCCCGCCATATTCCTAGCATTGTTATACTGGACATGGAAGAGAGTGGAAGCAGTTCTGTGAATTTTACTTTAAAAGTGTCATTTAGCTATTTTTAGTGTGAGGAAAGGGATATCTAGTGTAGTTAGAGTGCTCCTTTACACTTTAGTTAGCTTCAAAAATTCAGTTTCTGTAGGGAAAGTGTTAAGTGTAAGGGGACCGTAGTGTAGTGTAGGGTTAACTGGCAGTGACTGCTATGGCAGGGTGACAAAACCCTTCCATAGCAGGGTGACAGCTATAGAGAAATGATCTTTTCTCTGAATAGCTTCATCACACCCATATGGCTTCTCACCAGCCAAACATTTTTTATGCTGCAGGGGCTGCCACTGAAAGTGCTTTTTTGAGGACATGTTTGATGTCAGACATGTATAGGGGGTATATATAGACATATATGTCTGAATATATACCCCTAGACATATATAGGTGTGATAGTAGCAGAAATAAATGCTTGCGCTAATGAAATCATTTACAGTAATATATTTCTGCTACTATCACACCTATATATGTCCAGGGGTATATATTCAGACATATATGTCTATATATACCCCCTATACACATGTTCAGATGTTTTGCCTGCCTCAAAAGAACCCAAAAATATGCCAAAAAAACGCTAGCGTTAAAAAAAATGCCCAGGTGTGTTTTTGCTGGCATTTTTTGGGGGGTTTTGGAGGCAGGCAAAACATCTGAACTTGTGCACAGTACCACTATACACAAGTTCAGATGTTTTGCCTGCCTCTAAAGAACCCAAAAAAATGCCAAAAAAACGCTAGCGTCAAAAAAAAAATGCCCAGGTGTGTTTTTGCTGGCATTTTTTGGGGGGTTTTGGAGGCAGGCAAAACATCTGAACTTGTGCACAGTACCACTATACACAAGTTCAGATGTTTTGCCTGCCTCAAAAGAACCCAAAATAATGTCAAAAAAACGCTAGCGTCAAAAAAAAATGCCCAGGTGTGTTTTTGCTGGCATTTTTTGGGGGGGTTTTGGAGGCAGGCAAAACATCTGAACTTGTGCACAGTACCACTATACACAAGTTCAGATGTTTTGCCTGCCTCAAAAGAACCCAAAAAAATGCCAAAAAAACGCTAGCGTCAAAAAAAAAATGCCCAGGTGTGTTTTTGCTGGCATTTTTTGGGGGGTTTTGGAGGCAGGCAAAACATCTGAACTTGTGCACAGTACCACTATACACAAGTTCAGATGGTTTTCCTGACTGCAAAGATCCCAAAAAAATGCCTTCTATTAAACCGGCAAGGTGTTACAGGAGCGAAGCAAACCCCCTGTCAGAAAGTTTTCTAATACAAACAATCCTTTTTTTTTCTGGTTCTGGACATGCTACAGAGCTGAAACTTCACAGGTACACCTTTTAGACCCCAGTGTCTGGGGGGTCTAAAAGGTGTACCTGTGAAGTTTCAGCTCTGTAGCATGTCCAGAACCAGAAAAAAAGATCATATAGGTGTTAAAGTTAAAGGAGGGTCCCGTCCCACATCCCTGTTCTACTGAAAAAATATCTTTTTTTTTTCATGGTTCTGGACATGCTACAGAGCTGAAACTTCACATGCACACCTTTTAGACCCTCCAGATACTAAATCCAAAGTAAAAATCAAAAAATCTCTTTTTTTTTTTTTTTTTTTTCAATAATTGGCTTTTTTATCAAAAATGACAATTTTTAAGAACTTTTTTGTGTGATTTTTGTGTCTGGGGGGTCTAAAAGGTGTACCTGTGAAGTTTCAGCTCTGTAGCATGTCCAGAACCAGAAAAAAAACATCATATAGGTGTTAAAGTTAAAGGAGGGTCCCGACCCACATCCCTGTTCTACTGAAAAATTATCTTTTTTTTTTCATGGTTCTGGACATGCAACAGAGCTGAAACTTCACATGCACACCTTTTAGATGCCCCAAATACTAAATCCAAAGTAAAAATCAAAAAATCTCTCTTTTTTTTTAATTTTTTCAATAATTGGCTTTTTTATCAAAAATGACAATTTTTAAGAACTTTTTTTTGTGTGATTAATAGTTAATGGGGCATGACCCAGAACCCTAGGTACTTTTTAGGGGCATTTATTGGGTTTTAGGGCTTCAAAATTGTGTTTTTTTGATTACCGAAGTTCGGGTCCCATTGATTTCAATGGGGTTCTTAAATCCGGGCCGAACTTTTGGAAAATTCGGGTGTTCTGGTCGAACCGAACTTTTCAAAAGTTCGATCATCCTTAGTGGGAAGTTAGGTTCAAGTAGGCATCCAAGTGTGGATATTCCAGCCGACTTCCATTTGTGAAAGTGACAGGTCTGGCGACAAAGACCCAAGGAAGTGAGTGGGAGGGACGCAATGTCTGATGCGTGTGATTTCAGGAGCTGGGGGTGCAAATTCTGCCAGATGGTTAAAGCAGATCTAATAGATAGGTAAGGTGACACTTGGGGTTGAAATGCCAGTAGCATAACTCCAAGTGTACCTTGCAGGGAAGAGCCCACCAGTGACCTCTCAATGAAGCACTATACATGATGCGGTGATTGGGTCCTCCAGTATTTTAATTGGTCCAGGATCACCACTTGGTAATAAGCCTTCAGGTTTGGAACTCCCATTCCTGCTTCAGATTTAGGTCTGTAGAGGATTGAGGATTTGAATCTGGGTTTCCTGCCATCCCAGATAAAATGGTTAACAGTGGATTGCAGGTTTTTCAGGTATGAAGATGAGAGAGGAATTGGTAGCGTCCAGAAAAGATACAAGATAGTGGGAAGTAGTGACATTTTGACCACGGCCGCTCTACCCGCCCAGGATAGGAGTTTAGTTTGGTAGTTATTAATTTGTTGCTTCAGGGATAAGGATTGCAGCATCATAATTTAATTGATGTATAGAGGCGCTTGGAGAGGTAAGGAGGATGTCTAGGTGTTTCATTATGGAATGAGGGGCCCAGGAGAAACCCGAGAATTTAGAGATTGCTTTTTTAAGGGATTCGTTGAGTGCAATAGGTAACATATGGGACTTGGAGATGTTCACTTTGTATAAGGAGATCTGACTAAAGTAATTTAGTACTGAAATTAGGGACTGTAATGAGGTTTCTGGATCAGAAAGGGAAAGGAGTACATCATCTGCATATAAGCCTATTTTGTATTCCACATCCCCAATCTTGAATCCTGATATGTGTTGATGCAAATGAATAGTCTGGGCAAGGGGTTCCATAATAAGCGCAAATATTATTGGAGAGAGTGGGCAACCCTGCCTAGTGCCATTAGTTATGGTGAAAGGATTAGAGAGGACACCTGAAGTGAGAACTCTAGCCAAATTTATTTCAAGTTCATGAATAAATCCATCTGTTGTATTATCTTAATATATCAGGCAAAACTACAGGCTATATTGCAGAAAAGCCCTCCAAAATTGGAATCTGGTTATACTGTACATAAATATGCACACATGGCAGTATGAAATACGTTCATCAGAATATATAGAGTATCTGTCACTGATATTTATCTTTACATGTATGGAGTATTTAATGGGTAACATTAAATATAGTTTTTAGGTATGTTGAGTAATACATTTTAAATGCTGATGGACTTCTTCCAATTAATCCTAAATCTTGAGTCAGCAAAACATTGTTACAGTAATACCTCTGGCAATGACACTGTACATCCAGTACATTACAAACGCACCAAAACTCCAAAAGTTAAATATAAGAAAATGTATATGGACCTAGCTTTGGTAAGTAAGGTATAAAGGAGTATTATATATATAAAACTCAATAAATAAAATCTCTAAGATTTAGAATTAAAATATCAATTTAAAAGTAATTTTCAATGTTTTTAAATCTAGAGCCTTTATTAAAAAATGCTTACTTATCCTCCCTTGTTCAGGCACTTCTTGCTATAAGGTGGCAAAGCTCTGACTCTTTCCCTCAATTATCCTTCTATGTTTTCCCTGTCAAATTGGCTTCCAGTAGAGACTAAAATTGACTACTTAATCCACAGGAAGTGGATGAAAAAAGGCAGTAGGGGATAAGCATCCCTGGGATGCAACAAAGAGCTTTTAAATTATTCACTTGTGTGTGTGTGTGTGTGTATGTGTGATATAGCCTCCACGTATATTTGCAAAAGTATGCAACTAAACCCTTTGTTTTTAACCGTAGTAGTTGAAATTGTTTCTTTTTTTTTTCGGCTAGCTTAAAAGTATGCTGGAGACCCCTTTTGTGCTACTATATGTATTTCCCTGTCCATGTGCACATAGCCCTGTTTGCTAGTTTCAGATAGATCAGAGCAGCTGTCTTCTTGGATTGTGGATTTGGTGCAGACACACACTAGAAATATTTTGCTGCCTTGTAAAGGTAATGTTTGGGCTTCTTGTTGCTATACTTTTAAGGAAGAAAGGGCTGCCTCTGGGTAAGCCTGCTCTCTGATTGCAATATATGTTCCCATACCTGGGAAACGTAGAGAGGTAGACCACATTTATCAAAATAGGCTTAATGCACAGTGGCCTTAACATAATTTGCATATGTATGCAACTACAACTCCTGTTATTAACCTGGATAGTTGAAATAATTTTGTCAGGAAAATTAAGCTTATGCCCACCCTCCAAAAAATTTGCATGCGCACAGAAAAGTCCACAGAACTGTGCATAGAAATTAGAACCATGGGCGCATCTACACAAGCACATGCCATGAGCTCTACAGGACTCAGGATCATTGCTGAGTGGTTGTCACTCTGCCTATGACTTGATCTCGTGTGTACATCTGCATCCAAACCCAGCTTGTTGACTTTGCTTGTTCCTGAACCCTTGTTTCTGACTCCTGCTTGTGATCTGACCTTTCCTCCTGCTTGCTGTTCTGGTACCTGCTCTGCTCACCTGATACTGACCTTGGAGTGGATCATGATTCCACTCCTGGTTCCTGATTGTTGCAAACTCCTTCTTTTCTAAGCATGCATCCAAGATCCTGCATCTTCCAGCTTGCCTGTTGCACCGTCTTTAGCTTTACATCTTCTACAAGATTTCCTGACCTGGATCCCCAACAGGCACCCATGCCACTCTGTGCCTTGATATACCCTGTCATGAACCCCCAAGGGGAATGGGACAAGAGATGTAAGGGAAGCCCTCTCATCAACTTGGTCTAAACAACTTTTTTTTTTTTTTTTTTTCTTGCTGGTTAGCTTGAAAGTGTGCTAGGGACCCCTTGTGGCTTAAATAAGTTGACTTTGACATAGTGGTGTTCTGCTTAAGAGACTGAGACTTTAGTCTTGGGTACTAGCTTGAAAATCTTGTCTTAGAGCTAATCTATTCAACAGGTATTCAACTGGCAAGCCTATGCTAAAAACTGTCTGCTTACCCATCTTTCGTCATCTCTCCATTCACTTGAATATATACTTGCTTGGGTAAAGCATGCTGTAGACATGCCACCAACCTGTCGGAATCAATCTGTAAACCTTCAAAATTGTCCACCCTCATGTGTCTATAAATTGGCCAGTTTTATAAATATAAATCTACATAATACAAATATATTTTTCCTAATACATCATTGCCCTCAGTAGAAGTTGTAATATCAACACCATTTAATCAAGACAAACGATGAACCGTGCTCTCAATATCAACATGGTGGACATCGTTTTGAATATCAAAAGACTGTGTCAACACTGACACTATTTTAGTAATATATACTGCTTAAAAATGTTTTCAGTCATATCTGGATTTTAACCACTTTACCACCGGAGGATTTTGCTGTCTTCCGTCCAGGCCACTTTTTGCGATTCGGCGCTGTGCGACTTCAACTGACAATTGCGCGGTCGTGCGACGCCGTACCCAAACGAAATTGACGTCCTTTTTTTCCCACAAACAGAGCTTTCTTTTGGTGGTATTTGATCACCTGTGCGATTTTTACTTTTTGCGCTATAAACAAAAAAAGAGCGTTTATTTTGAAAAAATAACAATATTTTTAACATTTTTTTATATGAAATTCCCCCCAAAAAAGATGTAAAAACCAATTTTTTTAAAAATTTTTGGCCAATTTGTTTTATGCTACATATGTTTGGTAAAAAAAAATCGTAATAAGCGTATTTTGATTGGTTTGCGCAAAAGTTATTACGTTTACTAACAAAGGGAAAGATTTCTGTCATTTTTGGTGTTTTTTTTTTTAACGCGTAATGGCGGCGATCTGCGATTTTTTTTTGCGGGACTGCGACATTGCGGCGGACAGACCGGACCCCTGACTGACATTTTTGACACTTTTGGGGGTACCAGTGACATTACTGCAGTAATCAGTGCTATAAATATGCACTGTTACTGTAAAAATGACACTGGCAGGGAAGGGGTTAATTTTATTGGAGAGGGAGGGGTTAATGTATGCCTGGTGCTTACTGACGTGTAGGGGGGGAGGTGACTGTGTGAGATATGGACAGATCGGATGTCCAGCTATGCTGAACAGTCCGATCTGTCACTCCCTGTCACTATGGAGATCCGCCCGCTGTGTTTACACACAGCGGGCGGATCTCCAGACTCGATCCCCGACGATCGGGTAAGAGCAGCGGCGATCGCCGCTGCTCCTCCCCTGGCCCGACTCCCGCTGTGAATGAAAACAGCGGGAGCGAGCCTCCGGCGGCGCGCAAGCGCCGCCCAGAAGGGGGAGTGTCCAATCACGTTAATACTACGTGGCTGGACGATAACGAACCACTCTGCCGCAGTAGTATTACTGTGAGTGGTCGTAGAGTGGTTAAACAGCCTAAATTTTAGTTTTTTTTTCATCTGAAGATAACTTAACATGAACTTCAGATATTTGTGTTCTATCGAAAAATATATAGAAAATATATATCAAGGTAACACTCTAGCACATTTCAACTCAAAACCAACAAGGACACATTGATTTACTTTTCTTTCAGATTTAGAGAGATAGGAAAGCTGCAGACTTAAATGTATTTCTGTTTTTGATTAACTGCACTGTGCTTATGTATGTTCAAAAGCTTTTAGCTCCATTAGAGAAAATGTTTTTACTTGATAAACTTTCATTATGTGAGTTGCCTTTGATGTAAGATTACCTCAGTCAACATTAATTTCAAACTAATAGAGAATCACCCCCCTTAGCATGTTTCGTATATTACTACTTCTTATAATTGACATTGCTAAAATACAAATTGATTTTTATAGACACAAAAGAGTCACAAGAAAGACCATTCTTCCTGCAAGTAAAAATACTGGAATATAACACTTGTGATGAACTTAGGAATTTGAGTGGATCTAGAGAATAGCAAAAGGCTTTCACCATAGCCCAGGCCTTGGAAAAATAATATATAATTATATAATTTTGACTGGGGTCCTGGTGATGTGGCTCGAATTGGAGGACAATTCACAGACTGTAGTGCTTCGAATTGCCTTTCTGTCAATAGCTGACTATTTTATGACTGTTCAGAAAAGAGCAAAACAAAATACAAATACATTATAACAAAAGAATTATGGTCAAAACATTCCAGTGGATTGGACAGGCTGAACAGAATGCTAGCACTAGTGTTACCAACCGTCAGTATTTTTACTGGCAGCCAGTAAAAAATGGGCACTTTTCTCCTGCCAGTAAATATCAATGACAGGAAAAGGTTGCCAGTAAAAATTTGGATGTGACGCTTGGTCGAGACCATCTGAGTGCCTTCTATATAGTGTATGGGTGGTGCCAGTGGGGGGGGGGGCAGGTCTGGTGGAGGCAGTGCCTGAGTGTGCTGTGTGATGTCATGGTGCAAGAGAGCCAAGCAGAGAAGCCAGAGCCTTATGTGCAGGTCTGCAGGACAGGAGCAAGACAAGGCGGGAGTGGGGCGGTCAGTGCTGTTTGGACTGGAGTGGACTGAAAGGACCACCTGGTGAGAGACTGTCACTGTGATTCAGGAGGAGGCATCATCATCTGTGCTGCTGCACACTGCTGTCTATCACTGTGAGAGTCAATTTCAAGCGTGTGTGTTCCTGCCCATTCTAATTTCTTGACCTCCTAAATCCAATTTCTGCTACTTACTTACTATATTGAAAATAAAATAAGAAATATGTTTTTTGCCTCAATATCTGCCTTAATTCACAATGCTAATTGCATATTGTACTTTTTTATAGCTTTAATATTGAAATTTGCATTCAAAACTGTAGTTTTGTAACTTTTGGAGATGCCAGTAAAAACTTGGATGTGCCAGTAAATATTGGGTGTTGTGTCAGTAAATTTCAATCTGGTAGGTTGGCAACACTGGTAGTATCAGACAAAAAACATAAATCAGACTCCAAAATAATGTTTAAAAATTGGAAGCAGACTCTGAATTCAAAGTCTAGCGTAGATATCAAATACCAGAGTTATCATCAAAGAAACAAATCTGAGATTTTCATATACAGCCTTTCAGATTAAATTGGAACTACCTTTTCTCTGGCACTAAGTAAGTGCAGTATGCCAGATTTAAAGGATTTGCAGAATGGAAAAAAAATTTTCGTTATGGAATATGTTTAGTTTGGTTTTAGAATTTGTTGAATTCCGTAAATACAAGAATGCTGGCATTGCCCGGCAATAGAAAAATGTTTAAAAAAAAACAGCGTGGGATTCCCTCCTAGTCCATACCAGGCCTTTTGGGACTGATATGCATTTTAAGGGGAACCAAACGCCAAAATAAAATAAAAAACTGGCGTGGGGTCCCACTCAAAATCTATACCAGATCCTTACCCAGCATGCAGCCCAGCAGGTCAGGAAAGGAGGGGACAAACAAATGGCCCCCCTCCTGGACCATACCAGACCACATACCCTCAAAATGGGGGGCTGGGTGTTTTGGGGTAGCGGGGTTCTGCCTCCCCCACACCAAAGCACCTTGTCCCCATTTTGATGGAGACAAGGGCCTTATCCCCACAACCGTGTCCGGTGGTTGTGGGAGTCTGCAGGCAAGGTGCTTATCAGAATCTGGAAGCCCCATTTAATAGGGGGGCCAAGATCCCGGCCCCCCCATGTGAATTAGTATGGGGTAAAAAACAGTGTCCCCCAATGTGGATCCATTGCCTAACAAGTCACACTCGGAAAAAAAATAAACGCCTCCACCATAACAGAGGCCATCTGTCTACTGCAGGCTCCTCCGCTTGACAGTTCTTATATAGGTAGGGGGGGCCATCTGTCTACATCACCTGGTGGCACCACCCCTCTTCTGACATCACAGACCAGTACATGCTGGGTCCAGGACATCAGAAGGGGCGGCATCACTGGGTGACGTAGTCAGGTGGCCCTGCCCTTACCTAGAAATTGAATAAACAAAACAATTTTTTACAGATTTCAACTAAATTCGTTACTATTCATTATTATTTCATTTGGAGATTTGGATACATCCGAATCTCTGAATAACCAAAAATTTGTCTGAATTTGTATTTGGACTGAAACTAATTGCGCATGTCTAGTACCAGCATTTACATTGGCCTAATTGTCATTACTGCTAACTTATCAATGCAACAGTATACCATCTGAGTTAGGATTCTCATATTATCATCATTTTTCATATTATGACCATTTTATACACATAACTTTTTTATATACCCTATATATATATATATATATATATATATATATATATATACACATACACACAGTATCTCACAAAAGTGAGTACGCCCCTCACATTTTTGTAAATATTTTATTAGATCTTTTCATGTGACAACACTGAAGAAATGACACTGCTACAATGTAAAGTAGTAAGTGTACAGCTTGTAAAAACAGTGTATATTTGCTGTCCCCTCAAAAAAACTCAACACACAGCCATTAATGTCTAAACTGCTGTCAACAAATGTGAGTACACCCCTAAGAGAAAATGTCCAAATTGGGCTCAAAGTGTAAATATTTTGTGTGGCCACCATTATTTTCCAGCACTGCCTTAACCCTCCTGGGCATGGAGTTCACCAGAGCTTCACAGGTTGCCATTGGAGTCATCTTCCACACCTCCATGATGACATAACAGAGCTGGTGAAGGTTAGAGAACTTGCGCTCCCCCACTTTCCATTTGAGGATGCCCCACAGATGCTCAATAGGGTTTAGGTCTGGAGACATGCTTGGCCAGTCCATCACCGTTTAGAACCCTCAGGTTCTTTAGCAAGGTAGTGGTCGTCTTGGAGGTGTGTTTGCGGTTGTTATCATGTTGGAATACTGCCCTGTGGCCCAGTCTCTGAAGGGAGGGGATCATGCTCTGCTTCAGTATGTCACAGTACATGTTGGCATTCATGGTTCCCTCAATGAACTGTAGCTCCCCAGTGCCGGCAGCCCTCTTGCAGGCCAAGACCATGACTTTCCCACCACCATGCTTGACTGTAGGCAAGACACACCTGTCTTTATGCTCCTCACCTGGTTGCTGCCACACACACTTGATACCAACCGAACCAAATAAGTTTATCTTGATCTCATCAGACCACAGGACATGGTTCCAGTAATCCGTGTCCTTAGCCTGCTTGTCTTCAGCAAACTGTTTGCGGGCTTCCTTGTGCATCATTTTTAGAAGAGGCTTACTTCTGGGACGCCATGCAGTGTGCGGCTTATGTTCTGAGCACTGGCAGGCTGACTCCCCACCCCTTCAACCTCTGCAGAAATGCTGGCAGCACTCACACATCTATTTCCCAAAGACAACCTCTGGATATAATGAAGAGCATGTGCACTTAACTTCTTTGATCGACCATGGTGAGGCCTGTTCTGAGTGAAACCTGTCCTGTTAAACCACTATATGGTCTTGGCCACCGTGCAGCAGCTCAGTTTCAGAGTCTTGGCAATCTTCCTATAGCCCAGGCCATCTTTATGTAGAGCAACAATTCTTTTTTCAGGGCCTCAGGGAGTTCTTTGCCATGAGGTGCCAAGTTGAACTTCCAGTGACCAGTATGAAAGAGTGAGAGCGATAATCCCAAATTTAACACACCTGCTCCCCATTCACACCTGAGACCTTGTAACACTAACGAGTCACATGACATTGGGGAGGGAAAATGGCTAATTGGGCCCAATTTGGACATTTTCACGTAGGGGGTTACTCACTTTTGTTGCCAGTGGTTTAGACATTATTGGCTGTGTGTTGACTTATGTTGAGGAGACAGCAAATTTACACTATTATACAAGCTGTACACTCACTACTTTACATTGTAAAAAGCGTAATTTCTTCAGTGTTGTCACATGAAAAGATTTAACACAATATTTACAAAATGTGAGAGGTGTACTCACTTTTGTGAGATACTGTATCTGATCCCCTTCAGTCTGGATTTCTCCCTCAGCACTCCATAGAAACTGCTGTCTGCAAATTCACAAAATATCTACTAACGGCTCAAACTAATGGACACTACTCTGTACTCCTACTCCTTGATCTCTCTGCTGCCTTTGACACATTGGATCACCCCCACCTCAAAAAAAAAAAAAAAAACTCCACTCCTTTTCTGTTCTTGGCTCTCTCTCCTATTCTCAATGTATACCTACTCCCTGAGTCCGTTTATAGCCTCCCATGTCTTCCAATACCATTTCTACTCTAATGACACACAAATCTATCTCTCTACCCCTCAGCTCTCTCTATCAGTCTCCACAAGTGTCACTAATTTACTAACAGGCATATCAGCCTGGATGTCACACTACTTCCTCAAACTCAACCTATCCAAAACCAAACTAATAATGTTTCCTCCCTCCTATGACTCTTCTATTGACTTCTTCATCAAGATTGATGGCACAACTATCAAACCATCCCTGCATGCCAAGGTGCTTGGTGTTATCCTGTACTCTGAATTATCCCTTCAGCCCCACATCCAATTACTGTCCAAAGCTGCATCCAAACTACACCCCTTCCTAACCAATGACATAGCATAGCTTCTAATTCACACCCTGTTCTTCTCTCGCCTAAACTACTGAAACTCCCTCCCGTGTTATGAGTAAGAACAGCTTGTGTAAAACATGTTAACTATTCTCTGGTTTTGAGCTGTGATGTTTGTACATTTTATGCACTGAAGACTTCAATAAAGTTAATTTATCCTTCACATCGTTGGAGGGCAGTCAGCCCTTTTGTAACCATCTACAGTTTGTCGTTATCATGGATCGGATCACCCGTTGGTCTGTGGAGGGGCTGTTTGCCTGAGTGCTCATCTGGAGCAGTGTCTTCATCTCTACTGCAACTACCTCCTCATTGGTATACCTTAACATAGGTTATCCCATCTTCAGTCCACCATGAATGCTGCTACCAGACTCATCCACCTTACCAACCATCCAGTGTCTGCTACTCCTCTCTGCCAATTCCTCCACTGGTTTCCACTCACACAATTAATTAAATTCAAAATACTACCAACAACTTACAAAGCCATCCACAACTTGGCCCCCAGCTACATCACTAACCTAGTCTCAAAATACCAACCAAATTATTCTCTTCCTTGCTCCCAAGACCTCCTGCTCTCTAGCTACCTTGTCAACTCCTCCCATGCTCACCTCCAGGACTTTTCCTGAGTCTCCTCCATCCTATGTAACTCCCTACCCCAATCTGTCTGTATCTCCTACTCAGTCTACTTTTAGACAATCCCTGAAAACCCTTCTCTTCCGAGAAGCCTGTCCTGCCCCCACCTAACAACTATACTTTTATTTTCTACATCAGCTAATTCACCATAGTTATTATCAATTCTATAATTTTGTCCGCTCTCTTGGATTTTAAGCTCTAACGAGCAGGGCCCTCTCATTCCTCATATACTGAATTAATTTTTAACTGTACTTTCTGCCATCATGTTGTAAAGCACTGCACAAACTGTTGGTGCAACATATTGTTGCAACATATTAATGTTGCAACAATGTAATAGGGCCCAACCTTTAAGCTTCAGGTCCCTCTATGCAACTATGGTGTCAGTCCTCCCACCAATAGGCTCTTTCTTTTACTGAAACTAGAACCTTAGCTCTTACAGAGCTGTTTAGGATTATGCTTTTACCATGGCTGCCAATTATAAGTCAGTTCAAAGATTTACCCACTATTTCACTAAAATAATAATGTTTCTAGAGGTTCCTTCATATATTAGAGGCATTACGTTTTATTTAGAGGAAAATTCTATTTCTTTATTCTCTCGAGGCTGACTTGATGTTCAAAAGGCCATTAGGTCTTCTAGGCTAGTATAAATATTAGCCAAACACTTTAATCAGTCTAATCTGCCAGTGTAAATTAACAACAGCAGGATGAGAGTCCTGCTGCTGCTTTTTTGGAGCAGATGAATCCCTGATATTTTAAAAGTTTAAAAGAATTTTAAAAGTTAACTTTGTCCTGGAAAAACAATTATTGTAATGAATTTCATATTAAAATCATTAACTTGCTATACTGTTATATATAAAATAAAATAACGGTCCTTAATATTTAAAGTATGGTCAGAAAATGAAAATGAAATACAAAAAAATTCTTCTTGAGAAAGATGGACTGAGCTTCATCATTAAGTTGACAATAAAAACACTGATGTTTTGATCTTCCTCCTCTGCAGGATCCATGAGTGGCTCTAAACCAGTTGTGGATTTATATGGATTTCTTTGTGGGTGAGCACCTGGGCATTTATTTCAAACATAATGCCGTTGCTACTCTTGGAACTATATATATATATATATATATATATATATATATATATATATATATATATATACACATACACATATATATATATACACTCCCCGGCCACTTTAATAGGTACCTGCTCAATTGCTTGGTAACATAAAGGCCATGCCCCCAACACATTTTATCAGTGGGGGGGGGGGGGGTGAAATGCATCAGTGGGGCATGGACTGGATGGAGCTAGGCTGAGGATGCTATCGTTCATATGAACATCAGGTTTGTTTTGTGTGCGGCGATCGGGACTTTCCTCTCCCCATCTAAAAAATGTAAGTGTAAAAGAAAAGAAAAAAGATAAAATAACTAGATCAGGGTTTAACCTAGGTCAGTTTCAGGGTTTGGGGAAGGGTCAAAAGTCACGGTCAGAATAAAAGGTCAGGGACAAAGAACAGGGTTGTGCTTTAGGTAGAAGTGAAAAAAAAAGAATTTATTATCAGTGTCAGGTGGTGTCAGTGTGTTTTAGGTAGTATAAAAAAAAGCAAAATGCGCAAATTTGTTTCTGGGCCCTAATACTGTTACAAACAATAAATAACATACACATTCAGTATGTGATATTGCTGTAATTGCCAGGAAAAAGAAAATGTATTTGGGTCGGTCTTTGGTAGAAGGCCATGGTAAAAACAAGAGAGATTTAACAAAGTTTTTAAAACATTACTATTTTTTACTATTTTGGGCCATTTCCTCTTTGTTATTACAAAAAAAAAAAAAAAAAACAGGAGGCGTCAAGCAAACAGGAGTTTGGGGTGAAGGAACTTGACTGGCCTGCACAGAGTCCTGACCTCAACTCTATAGAACACATTTGGGATGAACTAAAGGAGAGACTGCAAGCCAGACCTTTTCGCCCACATCAGTGCCTGACCTCACAAATGCTCTTCTGGAAAAATGGTTAAACAGACACACTCCTAAGCCTTGTGGACAGCCTTCCTAGAAGGGTTGAAGCTGTTAAAGCTGCATAGGATGAGCTAACTCAATATTAAAGCCTGCAGGCTAAGACTGGGATGCCATTAACCTCCCTGGCGGTCTGATTATGTCAGGATTTTTGTGATTAAAGTGGTACATTGTTTTGCATGGAAATATGTTGTTTTACATTTTAGGCCTGTAATTCTTAAGAAAAACCCATTTAAATCTGTCCAAACAAGAGTCTAGTAGACATCCTGGGTTTGATAAAGTTTTAAACATGAAATCATGAATTATAATATAATAATAATAAATTTTTTTTCAATAATATATTTAAACCAAAAACTGAAATGTGTACAAACAAAGGGTGCAATATTACTAGTCACTGTAATAAAGGTTTAGTAAACATCTCAGGTATGAAATATTTTGAAACATGGGACTTCACAAAGTCTGATGTCACAATCAGACAGTATAATCTGGTTTCTTTTCTTATTTTCCTTCCACTGTCATCTTTCTTTGAGCAACAAACCACACACATCCTTGTAGGTGCTGACTTTTCTCAGTTGGTGGGATGTAGTCCATGAAGTGACGACCAGTCAGGCGTTCTGGATTTTTAACGCCAACAGCACGACATCCAGATCTGTTCACAGCCACTGATGGTGTTTGGTGACTCAGAAAGATTTGTTCAGCAACTTTCCAAATAAAGTCTGCATGAACCACAGGCTTGTCACTCTCTTTTTTTTTTTTGAGCAGAATGTATGCATTCCACAAGCATTGCTCAAGAAGATGTCTGAAGATCTTCTTATAGTATTTTTTTTTTGCTGCTTCCTCATAGCTGGGTAGAATTTCATTGCTTGGTCGGCTCCTTTGACACCTCCCATGGTGTTATGTAGTCTATCACTACTTGTGGCTTCATGACTTCTTTTCCACCTTTGGTATGTACCATAACAGTGGAGGTGTTATGCACTGTACTCATTAGACACACATCTTTCTTGTCCCTCCATCGCAGTGCCATCATTTTGCCTTTCTGCCAGGCAACCATTTCTCCTGTCTTGAGCTTTCTTTTTGCCAATAATTGGCAGCATGTCGCGCCGGTTATCCCTTACGGCTCCATAGGCATCAATTCTGTTGTGCAGTAGAACCTCATAAAGTTCAGGAGATGTATAAAAGTTGTCCGTTGTTACACAATAGCCCTGATTTAGCAATGGCTCAATTAGTGAAAGAACAGAAGATGTTGCCATTGCATAAGTACTGTATTTTTCATCAAATTGTGTTCCTTTTCCAGTGTATATCACTGAATTCCAAATGTAGCCAGTCAATGATTCTCATAGCATGTAGGATTTTATGCCAAATCGTGCCCTCTTTGGTACAATGTATTGCACCCAGCTGAGCCTTCCCTTGTAGGCCATTAGACGTTCATCTATGCTGATGTCTCTTTCTGGCACATACGTAGCTCCGTTGGAAATTCTGAAGAATCATTTGATATACTTCCCAAAATTTTTTTAGTTTTGGTGCAGGATGAGTAGTTTTCAAATTCTTCATTATTTTTAAAGTGGAGATATTTCATTATGAGGGAAAATCGGTATTCTGACATGACCGTGCCAAAGAATGGAGAGGCAAGTAATGTATTGGTTGTCCAATACCACTTATGCATGGGTTTCCTCACCACTCCCTGAAGAATTATTAGGCCCAGAAATTTCCAAAGGTCATCTTTGGTCACTGGTTCCCGTTATCTGCATCTTGCAAACCTCCGATGCGTAGCGCATTGTTGCTCTTGGTCCAGTTGGTCTCGGTAACCAAGGGGTTGTCATGGTCAATGTCAATTTTCATACCAGGTGCTTCTGTAAATGGGAATCTTGGGGGTGCTGCCTGATATGTCATGCAGCCCATAGAGCACCAAGTCAGCACATCGCTAAACTCAGTCGCAGAATCATCCCTGTCGTCCCTTTCCGTACCTGATGACGTATTTTCCCACGAATCGCTATCGCTCAGTTCGTCTTAAAGCGATTTTGCGCAAAAAGAACGCTTTTTGGATGCCATGGTCGTTCTCAATTTTCCAGGCACAAAGAACTGGAAAAGCACAGGCAGGGCACTGGAAAATTCACTAGGTAAAATCCTGAGGTGAAATGGCATGACACAGTGTAATCCGTCAGGATAACAACTTTGTATCATGTCATTTGTTTTATTTACTTTTTTAAATTGCCACCGGTTCCAATCGGACGCTTGCAGGGACGGAAACCCGGAAGACAGGTGCCGGCTTTGGCTGAGCACACAGTGGGAGGACAGTGGGAGGATGGCTGGAGGACGGCGGGGGATTGCAAGGGAAAGTGAGCTTTATTGTGGGGTAATCCCGAGTGTGGTTTGGGGTTACTGCTTTTGGTACTCTGTATTAACCCCGAGCCACACTCGGGAATGCCGCTAGGGAGGTTAAAGTTCATGTGCATGTAAAGGCAGTCGTCACACTACTTTTGGTAATATAGTGTATATAACATTTTATTTAGAATGACACTGAGTAATGGCAGCAACTCTGTAGTTGTAGACACTGCTCAAAAAATTTAAAGGAACACTTTTTATTCAGAGTATAGCATCGAGTCAGTTAATCTTCTGAGATATTGATCTGATCAGTTAAGTAGCGGAGGAGGTTGTAAAACAGTTTCAGCTGCTTTGGTGTTAATGAAATTAACAATGGGTGCACTAGATGGGCAACAATAAGATAACCCCCAAAACAAGTGGAGGCCACTGAAATTTTTTTCCCCTATTCATTTTTTCTGACCGTTTTTTACTAGTTTTGCATTTGGCTGGGGTCGTTGTCACTACTGATAGCATGAGGCGATACCTGGACCCTATAGAGGTTGCACAGGCATTCCATCTCCTCCAGGATGGCACATTATTTTGTGCCATGGCCAGAGGGTTTTCTGTGTCTCCCAACAGTCTCCAGAGCATGAAGAAGATCCCAGGAGACAGACAGTTACTCTAGGAGAGCTGTACAGGGCCGTAGAAGGTCATTAAGCCATCAGCAGGACTGGTATCTGCTCCTTTGTGCACAGAGGGACATGATGAGCATTGCCAGAGCCCTACAAAATTACCTCCAGTAGGCCACTGGTGGTAATGTCTCTGACCAAACAATCAGAAACAGACTTCATGAGGGTGGCTTGAGGTCCCCATGTCCTCTAGTGGGCCCTGTGCTCACTGCCTGGCACTGTGAAGCTTGATTGGCATTTGCCACTGAATACCAGAATTGGCAGGTCCATCAGTGGTGCCCTGTGCTTTTTACAGATGAGAGCAGGTTCACCCAAGCACATGTGACAGATGTGAAAGGGTTTGGAGAAGCTGTGGAGAATGCTATGTTGCCTGTAACATCATTCAGCCTGACCAGTTTGGTGGTGGGTCAGTGATGGTCTGGGGAGGCATATATATTGGGGGACCCACAGACCTCGACAGGCTAGACAATGGCACCCTGACTGCCATTAGGAATCGGGATGAAATCCTAGGACCCATTGTCAAACCCTACGCAGTGGGTCCTGGGTTCTTCCCGCTGCACAACAATGTCCAGCCTCATGTGGCAAGAGTATGCCGCCAGTTCCTGGAGAATGAAGGAATTGACATCATTAAATGGCCCACACGCTCGCCTGACCTAAATCCAATAGAACACCTCTGGGACATTATGTTTCGGTCCATCCGACGCTGCCAGGTTGCACCTCAGTCTGTTCAGGAGCTCAGTGATGCCCTGGTCCCAATCTGGGAGGAAATACCCCAGGACAGCATCCATCATATCATTAGGAGCATGCCCCGACATTGTCAAGCATGCATACAAGCACGAACTACTGAGTACCATTTTGAGTAGCTGTATTAAAATTTCACCAAAATGGACTAGCCTGCTGCATCATTTTTTCACTTTGATTTTTGGGGTGTCTATGAGTTCAGCCCTCTGTAGGTTGATAATTTTCATTTCTATCAAACAATATGGCATCCTTTCATTTCTAACACTTTACCCAGTCCATATCAGTATAGATATCCAGTATGATATTTTTCCCCATTGAGATCTGATGTGTTTTCAAAGTGTTCCTTAAATTTTTTTTAGCAGTGTATGTATATATAGGGCACTTATAGTTTAGGGCGTAGGAGTAAAAAGGGTTTGTTCATTACATTTATGTAGATTTTATGCTGAGGAATCGTAAATAAAAGTGTTTCACGTGATTAATAGGAGTTTTAACTGTCCTCCAGGAGCAAATATTTATAAGCCTCTCAGGGCTCAACTTTTTTAGATTTTTGATTACCCCTTTTCAACCCTTAAGCCCTTCTGCACTAAAAAAAAAAAAAAAAGTAGTTTGGTAGTCCTTAATCCTGGACAGAGCTATGCTCATCTAACTAATGACACGTGAGCAATGTTATGTGCAATAGTAGTGTGAGCCTAGGCTGAGGTGCTGACATACCCCCAATAATAACTAACCTGATCTAACAGGAAGAAAGTTGGTTGATGCTGGGAATCATTTCAATCAATCAAAAGTGGTAAATCTGCAGGGGCAGTACTGGGCAAGAGGGAAGTATTGTTGTCAAAGCTGCATTTTTTTAACATGACAAAGTTGCGTTTTAAGATTTATTGTTCAACAGCATACACCTAGGAATTTTAAGTGTTTTGTTACAAGGACTGTACCAATCCCAAGAAAGAAAATAAAGCTCTTACTTATGTTTTATGCACTGTATGATTATATAACCTTGTCTGACGGAAGCTAGCAAAAATAAAGAACATAACATTTGTTCTGCAATAAAAAAGCAAGTGTCAGCCCTTGCTAAGCTGGCATCACATGTAAGTTAAATGCTTTTAGGAAGATTTGCTCCAATACACAATCCATTGCATTGCAGATTATTGAGAGGATATCTAAATCTTCTTGTGATCATGTAGATCACACGCATTTTATGTAAGGCTCTCCTTTACAAACAAACTCTTCTAAGCAGGTTATTACACATGAATGGTTAGAATTATTGAAGACATTTATTTCAACTTTTCTTTTTCCTCAAAGCATTAGAGTCTTGATATTCAGCCTAATTTTAGAAAGCATAACTAGCAAAAGCAACTTTCATGTTAATGCATTCCATTACTCGGGAGATAAGGTACAAAAACAGGACTTCAAAACTAACTTGAATTAAAATGAAAGCTCACACTGATTTCATTAGAAAAATAAACAAGAAAAGATGTCAACATTTTATTTATTTACAGCACAGCATAAATGTTTTAATGTTGGTGAACAGAAAGACTGTTTATTAGAAGCTGGTAGGTTCAACTTATTGATGCTTCATCAACAGAATGTTACACCCACAGTAGATACGGGATTACATATAGAAAATTGTTTGCTTGGTAAAATAAAGACCATATAACCATAGAGTAATATACTGTATATATCTGTTAGCGACTGCGGAATGGGATGTGGGTAAACCATGGGACAATGAATTTATAGGTCAGAAAGTACTTGGGAAAGCCAACTTTATAAAGAACCTCCTCACATGAGAAAAAATACCTTATGTCAGGAGTGTCAGACTCACTTTCATTGCATGCTGCTTCAGCATTATGGTTGCCCTCGAAGGGCCAGTTGTATCTGTAAGACTCACGTCAGATGTCAAGAGCCCCCCCCCACCCTCACTTACATCACAGTGCACCCCCCTTACCTTGTGCTGCTGTGGCGAAAAGGCTGGGGGCAGAGCTGGGAAACAAAAAGTGCGGAGTCTGGAGGAGGACCAGAGGAGGCCTAGAGTCAGCTGATGGAGTCTGATGAATACTGAGACCAGGGCATTAGCATTAGCAATAGTGCGTATGGAATGGGCAACTTGCACATCTGGAAAGGCACAATCAATGCTTAAAGCTATATCTAGGTTTAAGACCAACATATGCTCTTAACCAGACAACATTTTTTCAGGGAAGGCCTTGCATATTTTAACAGGACAAGGCTTAACTGCATACTGCATCTATGACAACAACATGGCTTGTAGTAGAAAAGTCTGGGTGCATAAATGGCCTGCCTGCAGTCTAGACCTTTCACCAATTTAAAATATTTGACGCATCTTAAAATGAAAAATACAACAAAGAGCCAGGACTGTTGAACAGATAGAATCCCATATCAGGCAAGAAGGGGACAACATTCCTCTCCCAAAACTCCAGCAAATGGTCTCCTCAGTTCCCAGACATTTACAGAGGATTTTACGAACAGGGGATGCCACACCATGGTAAACATGGCCCTGCCCCAACTTTTTTGAGACATGTTGCTGCCATCAATTTAACAATTACCTTATTTTTTTCTTAACCACTTCCACCCCGCCTAACGTAGACTTACTGTGGCACTATTTATAGCACTGATTACTGTAGTAATGTCACTGGTACCCCCAAAAGTGTAACAAATGTCAGTCAGGGGTCCGATCTGTCCGCCACAATGTCGCAGTCCCACAAAAAAAATCACAGATCGCCGCCATTACTAGTTAAAAAAAAACTATAAAAATGACATAAATCTTTCCCGTAGTTAGTAAACGCAATAACTTTTGCGCAAACCAATCAAAATACGCTTATTGCGATTTTTTTTACCAAAAATATGTAGCAGAAAACAAATTGGCCTAAAATGTTAAAAAATTTAGATTTTTACATTTTTTTTGAGAATTTCTTATATTTTCTTATATCTTAATATTGTTATTTTTTCAAAATTGTCTGTTTTTTTGTTTATAGCGCAAAAAAATCACACAGGTGATCAAATACCACCAAAAGAAAGCTCTATTTGTGGAAAATAAGGCCGTCAATTTCATTTGGGTACAGCTTTGCACGACCGCGCAATTGTCCGTTAAAGTCATGCAGTGCCGAATCGCAAAATAGGGCCTGGTCATTGAGCAGCCAAATCCTCCGGGGCTAAAGTGGTTAAAATAGTAAATTTTCTCTGTTTAAACAATTGATATGTTTTATGTTTTCTATTTTGAAAAAAATATGGGTTGATGAGATTTGCAAATTATTGCATTCTATTTTTATTTAGATTTTAAACAATGTCCCAACACAATTTTTTGGAATGTGGGTTGTAATTTAAAGGATTGTTGTTTTTCACCCTCTAAAAGCTGCACCCTTTCGCCATTGTACAATATTTACGAAAACTTAGATTTATTTTTTATTTTTTTGGATTACCCTTCATGCCACACATACTGTGTCACCTCAAGGAGTCTAATTAGCCCCTAGCTATTATCTTGGGAGTTGGTTACAGAATGATAAGGGTCTGAATAGAAAGGTTTGAGTAGTTTAACAGAAGAATTTTTTGCCCTGACATATTTCATACTTAAATATTGCTTAACCGGTTGCTGACCGCCGCACGACTATATACTGTGGCGGTCAGCCCCGGCCAGGCAGAGTGACGTAGGGGTACGTCACTCGCCTGTCACTGACTTGTGAGCCAATTGCGGGCGGGCGCGCGCCCGCCCCGGCTCGTTCACTGACAAGTCAGTGCGTGTGACCGGTGGACCCGATCGTCCGCCGGTCACTCACGATCGCTTCGGTGAAGGGAGAAAGGCGGACGGCTTATGTAAACAAGCCGCCTGTCATTCTCCCTAGTGTAAAAATGAAGATCAGACGGTTCTTCTATGTAGGACCGTTGATCTCTGTTTTTACACCGATAGCCATGTCCCTTTACAGTTAGAAACACGCCCCTAGGACACACTTAACCCCTCCCTCTCCAATACAGGTAACCCCTTCCCTGCCAGTGTCATTTTTGCAGTAACAGTGCATATGTATAACACTGATTACTGCAGTAATGTCACTGGTAACCCCAAAAGTGTCAAAAATGTCAGTCAAGGGTCCGATCTGTCCGCCGCAATGTCGCAGTACCGCAAAAAAAAAATCGCAGATCGCCGCCATTACGCGTTAAAAAAAAACACCAAAATTACAAAAATCTTTCCCTTTGTTAGTAAACGCGATAACTTTTGCGCAAACCAATCAAAATACGCTTTTTGCGTTTTTTTTTTACCAAACATATGTAGCATAAAACAAATTGGCCGAAAATGTTAAAAAAAATTTGATTTTTACATTTTTTGGGGGGGAATTTCATATAAAAAATGTGAAAAATATTGTTATTTTTGCAAAATTGATGCTATTTTTTTGTTTATAGCGCATGATCAAAAAATCGCACAGGTGATCAAATACCACCAAAAGAAAGCTCTGTTTGTGGGAAAAAAGGACGTGAAATTCGTTTAGGTACAATTTGTTTTATGCTACCTATGTTTGGTAAAAAAAATCGCAAAAAGCGTATTTTGATTGGTTTGCGCAAAAGTTATTGTGTTTACTAACTAAGGGAAAGATGTTTTTATTTTTTTTGTTTTTTATTTTTTTAACGAGAAATGGCGGCGATCTGCGATTTTTTTTGCGGGACTGCGACATTGCGGCGGACAGATCGGACCCTTGACTGACATTTTTTACACTTTTGGGGTTACCATTGACATTACTACAGTAATCAGTGCTATACATATGCACTGTTACTGTAAAAATAACACTGGCAGGGAAAGAGTTAACTTTATTTGAGAGGGAGGGGTTAAGTGTGTCCCTAGGGGCGTGATTCTTACTGTGATTGGATGTAACTACTGGTGTAAGAACAGAGATCAACAGTCCTACATAGTAGAACCGTGTGATCTCCATTCTTACACAGGGGAGAATGACAGGCGGCTGTGTTTACATTAGCCACCTGCCTTTCTCCCGCTCTAACAGACGATCGTGAGTGCCTGGCGGACATCGGGTCCGCCGGGCACACGCGCGGGGGAGTCCGTGAGTGAGCGGGAGCGTGCCTCCAGCGGCGCACGCTCGCTCCCCAGAGCCTCACAGGCTAGCGATGTAGACCTACGTCGCTTTGCCTGTGAGGGCTGACTGCCGACGTAAATCAAAGTTAGGCAGTCGGCAAGTGGTTAACTCGCACATATATGAATGGTTATCATTGGAAAACATAGCAAATGACTTGTCATGCAACTCTTATGTCCAAAGTTGCATGACAAGTCGCACCATTGTGAATGGAGCCTTACAGATACTTTATATATGCCATGTAGCTACCAATACCAATACAGACATAGACATACAGTGGGTACGGAAAGTATTCAGACCCCCTTAAATTTTTCACTCTTTGTTATATTGCAGCCATTTGCTAAAATCATTTAAGTTCATTCTTCTTCCTCATGAATGTACACATAGCACCCCATACTGACAGAAAAACACAGACTTGTTGACATTGTTGCAGATTTATTAAAAAAGAAAAACTGAAATATCACATGGTCCTAAGTATTCAGACCCTTTGCTCAGTATTTAGTAGAAGCCCCCTTTTGATCTAATACAGCCAGGAGTCTTTTTGGGAAAGATGCAACAAGTCTTTCACACCTGGATTAGGGGATCCTCTGCCATTCCTCCTTGCAGATCCTCTCCAGTTCTGTCAGGTTGGATGGTAAATGTTGGTGGACAGCCATTTTTAGGTCTCTCCAGAGATGCTCAATTGGGTTTAAGTCAGGGCTCTGGCTGGGCCATTCAAGAACAGTCACGGAGTTGTTGTGAAGCCACTCCTTCGTTATTTTAGCTGTGTGCTTAGGGTCATTGTCTTGTTGGAAGGTAAACCTTCGGCCCAGTCTGAGGTCCAGAGCACTCTGGAGAAGGTTTTTGTCCAGGATATCCCTGTACTTGGCCGCATTCATCTTTCCCTCGATTGCAACCAGTCGTCCTGTCCCTGCAGCTGAAAAACACCCCCACAGCATGATGCTGCCACCACCATGCTTCACTGTTGGGACTGTATTGGACAGGTGATGAGCAGTGCCTGGTTTTCTCCACACATACCGCTTAGAATTAAGGCCAAAAAGTTCTATTTTGGTCTCATCAGACCAGAGAATCTTATTTCTCACCATCTTGGAGTCCTTCAGGTGTTTTTTAGCAAACTCCATGCAGGCTTTCATGTGTCTTACACTGAGGAGAGGCTTCCGTCGGGCCACTCTGCCATAAATCCCCGACTGGTGGAGGGCTGCAGTGATGGTTGACTTTCTACAACTTTCTCCCATCTCCTGACTGCATCTCTGGAGCTCAGCCACAGTGATCTTTGGGTTCTTCTTTACCTCTCTCACCAAGGCTCTTCTCCCCCGATAGCTCAGTTTGGCCGGACGGCCAGCTCTAGGAAAGGTTCTGGTCGTCCCAAACGTCTTCCATTTGACGATTATGGAGGCCACTGTGCTCTTAGAAACCTTAAGTGCAGCAGAAATCTTTTTGTAACCTTGGCCAGATCTGTGCCTTGCCACAATTCTGTCTCTGAGCTCTTCAGGCAGTTCCTTTGACCTCATGATTCTCATTTGCTCTGACATGCATTGTGATCTGGAAGGTCTTATATAGACAGGTGTGTGGCTTTCCTAATCAAGTCCAATCAGTATAATCAAACACAGCTGGACTCAAATGAAGGTGTAGAACCATCTCAAGGATGATCAGAAGAAATGGAAAGCACCTGAGTTAAATATATGAGTGTCACAGCAAAGGGTCTGAATACTTAGGACCATGTGATATTTCAGTTTTTCTTTTTTAATAAATCTGCAACAATGTCAACAATTCTGTGTTTTTCTGTCAGTATGGGGTGCTATGTGTACATTCATGAGGAAGAAGAATGAACTTAAATGATTTTAGCAAATGGCTGCAATATAACAAAGAGTGAAAAATGTAAGGGGGTCTGAATACTTTCTGTACCCACTGTATATGTTCATGCATGTCCTGTAACAGAACACATGACACACATTAACGTGCATCCATGCATTTCACAATTTAAACTATACTTTAATTTTTTTCACAAGAGATATTTCATATCAACTTAATTTGTTCTAAACCTGTAAGTTGGTTGAGCATTAATAAACAGCAGACACTAAGAGCCTGTACTATAATATTTTTCAGATTTTATGTACAATGGATGTGCCTTAATATACCAACATTATCACAAATATATGTAACATAAATAATATTTGGCAGCGACCAAAGTGTTTTCTTTGCTTAAGATAGATAGTGCATAAATGTTCAAATTAAGTTAATCTTCTTGTCTCATCTATATTCTCCACTACAACTGATTTACATTGCAATGATAAACACGGTTGTCACCAATTTTAACATCAGTAGTTGCTCATCATAATTATTCATTATACTTTATAATTGACTTTGATCAATCATGTTTGACTATTGTATGATTTACTAAGTTCCTCTAGCATGGCAGGGCACAAACAAGGAAGGCTAAAGTGATTTTATATTGCACATTTTACTTAAGTAAAGTAAAACTGTACATGTATATCACTAATTACATACTCTCAGGTAACTTTTTAATGTACAGTAGTCAACCTCTGTTATATATTCACTATGTTACCAAAAGTATTAAGACACATGCCTTAACATGCACATGAACTTTAATGACATCCCAGTCTTAGTCCATAGGGTTTAATATTGAGTTTGCCCACTCTTTGCAGCTATAACAGCTTCAACTCTTCTGGGAAGGCTGTCCACAAGGTTTAGAAGCATGTCCATGGGAATGTTTGACCATTCTTCTAAAGTGCATTTGTCAGGTCAGGCATTTATGGTTCCCTCAGTGAACTGTAGCTCCCTAGTGCCGGCAACATTCATGCAGCCCCAGACCATGACACTCCACCACCATGCTTGACTGTAGGGCAAGACACACTTGTCTTTGTACTCTTCACCTGGTTGCTTCCACACACGATTGACACCGTCTGAACCAAATAAGCTTATTTTGGTGTCATCAGACCCCAGGACATGGTTCCAGTAATCTATGTCCTTAGTCTGCTTGTCTTCAGCAAACTGTTTGCGGGCTTACTTGTGCATTATCTTTAGAAGAGGCTTCCTTCTTGGATGACAGCCATGCAGCCCAATTTGATGCAGTCTACGGTGTATGGTCTGAGCACTGACAGGCTGACCGCCCCACCCCTTCAACCTCAGCAGCAATGTTGGCAGCACTCATTTGTCTATTTCCCAAAGACAACCTCTGGATTTGAGTACAGGCACTCAACTTCTTTGGTGGACCATGATGAGGCCTGTTCCGAGTGGAACCTGTACTGTTAAACCACTGTATGGTCTTGGTCCCCGTGCTGCAGCTCAGTTTCAGGGTCATGGCAATCTTTTTATAGTCTAGGCCATCTTTGTGTAGAGCAATCATTCTTTTTTCAGATCCTAAGAGAGTTCTTTGTCATGAGGTGTCATGTTGAATATCCAGTGACCAATATGAGAGAGCAAGAGCAATAACACCAAATTTAACACACCTGCTCCCCATTCACACCTTAGACCTTTTAACACTAACAAGTCATATGACATCGGGGAGGGAAAATGGCTAATTAGGCCCAATTTGGACTTGTTCACTTAGGGGTGTACTCACTTTTTTTGCCAGTAGTTTAGACATTAATGGTTGTGTGTTGGGTTATTTTGCGGGGACAGCAAATTTACACTGTTATACAAGCTGTACACTCACTACTTTACATTGTAGCAAAGTGTAATTTCTTCAGTGTTGTCACATGAAAAGATATAATAAAACATTTACAAAAATGTGAGGGGTGTACTCACTTTTGTGAGATACTGTATATATATATATATCTATATATATCTATCTATCTATATATATATATATATATATATATATATATATATATATAAATTATTAATATTTTTATGTTTCTGTGTGAATTATATATATATATATATATATATATATATATATATATAATTCACACAGAAACATAAAAATATTAATAATTTACATATACCTGGATTTGCTTTGGTATCATTCTTTTGGAATCTTTAAATAGCAGTGCTGGAATGTGACATAAAACAAAAGAACAATGAGCCAATCAGTTCCTTTGTTTAAAAGGCACATGTTGATAGTAAGACAAAGCAGAATGAAAGAGAGAGGACCTCATTACTGTGCTGCTTCTCCTTTCACTGTCTAAAAACAGAATGAGGCAGATCCAGGATGAGCTAGACAAAAGGGAAGTGAGTTAAATTAAACTAGATATCAGACTGATGACATCAATTGGAAGCATTAGGTACTGTGGAACCAGTTTAGGAATACATAGGAAAGAGAATGACTGGGGCTTTATAGACCAACACATGCAAAAAAAAAAAAAAAAAAGACATTGTGTCCTAAATGTGTAGATTTACTACAAAAAAATGTTTAAGTCTTTGTATTTACACAAATGTAAACTCCATAGAGCATACACAGGCTTGGGGGGCCCGATGCAAAGGTTGACATGGGGCCTCCACTACCACACGCTGCTTCCACCTTGCCCCAAGATACTTCCACCACGTGCCAAGACCCTCCACGTAGAGGGGTAAGAGAATCTATTTATTAATGCTTGCATCCTTTGAGAGGTGGAGATCTACCTAAGCAACATGACAGAGACCAAAGATCACCAAGGTTTGGCACCCTTTTTTTTGTAAATATTTAAAGTGGAACTTCACTCTCACAATCAACATTGCCATTTTTTTTTATCCTTATGCTGCTAGCATTAATAATTAGATAGATAAGTATATCATATTTATTTTTATTAAACTATTTTTTTCATTTCTTCAGTTACTACCTGGTTTCAATGCCTAGGCAAATTATGTCATACATCCCTCAGAATAGCCACAGCCAGAAATCCTGGGGTGGGGGGGGGTTCAAAGTGATTTCTCAATAAAATAAAGCATGGAGACATGGATGGATAGATGGGTTTGCTTTGAATAATAAAAATGAAATAAATAGTGCTTTTGGTTTGTGGGGCTCAGATGCAGTGTACTTCAGATTTAACTAGCAAGGCCTAACTAAATAGTAAGGAACATTTTGAAAAATATAATAAAACAAATCTCACTGCAAAAGCAAGACAGCCACCCACCCACCACAGGGTGCCAGACAGCCACCCTCCACAGGGTGCCAGACAGCCAGCCACCCACCCACCACCACAGGGTGCCAGCCACCCACCACAGGGTGCCAGAAAGCCAGCCAGCCAGCCACCCACCACAGGGTGCCAGCCAGCCCCCCACCACAGGGTGCCAGCCAGCCATCTTGAAGAGTAGGATGCTGCAAAAAGAGAAAAATGTCCAAAAAGACAACGGACAGAAGTGAAACTTCATCGTGATCGAATAGATGCCATGTTCAGTGTTTTATTGGGGCCTCATGCAGAGGATTCTTCTGAATCTGCAATAATGACCCTGGATGACGAATTTCATCTCTTTTTGGAGGAACCAGTAATTGACAGAAGAAGTGGGGATCCTCTTCAGTGGTGGAAAGCAAATGAGGCACGCTACAAAAGACTCGCTTCTCATGCTAGAAGATGCCTTTCTGATCCTCCTTCCTCGGTACCAAGTGAGTGTGTTTTTAGTGAAGTATTAGCAATAAATGAAAAAATCAGAAGCACTTTAACTGGTGAACATGCAGAAATGTTATGCTCTCTGCACTATAATATTGTTCTACTTAAATGGGAGGATTAAAAGTAAGTAGTACTAGTGTCTAGTCCACTGTCTTTTGCAATGCAGCTACTAGATTTAATCATTGCATACAGTAAGTGCACTACTGCAGCTGTTTATGTAAATTTTGTTTTGGCAAGCTTTTAGTTATTATTTTCCCTGCACTTTATTTTTCCACAGTTGTCTACAGTTGTCTACTCTTATAGGACTCGTTTGTTCACATAATGTGATACTGATGTACCTGCAAGTGAAAGCTGTGTGGTTTTCCTATCAGTTTTCATGCAGGTAAGGTGTGAAGAACAAGCCCTTAATGTTAAAAATGTTAATAAACAAACATTAACATGTTCAGTACCAAATTTGTGTCAAAAATCGTCTTTATTTTTCAAAACTTTAAATGTACAAAATATTGGCCGATACCAATACTTTGTGACCAAACTATCGGTATCGGCCCTGAAAAAAACATACGGGTCTATCCCTAGTGTGGGGACAGTGTCAGTAGGGCAGGGGATGGTGTCAATAGGGAAGTTGATGGTGTCAGTAGGGCAGTGGACAGTGTGATTAAAGCACTGAATGTGTCAGTAGGGCAGTGGACTGTGTTAGTCAGTGGAGCAGTGGATGGTGTGAGTCAGTAGAGCAGGTGACGGTGCCAGTAGGGCAGTAAATGATATCAGTAAGTAAAGCAGTCGATGGTGTCAGTATGGGAGTGGAGTTTCTCAGCTGGGCAGTGTCAGTGAACAGCATCAGTAGAAACAAAAACAATAACAATCTCCCGCTGGACTTTTTAAGAGACATAATCCATTCATTAAAAATACATCAACTTATTGAATGAAATCACATACATTTAAAATCAAATCATGATAAATGATTGCCAGGTAAATTCATCAGTAGAAAAATAAATAAAAAAGATACATATCATTGTAAAGTATATACATCTTTATTATTATTTGTACAATCTGTGCTGTATATATATCTCAATGCGTTTCGCGAGGTACACAGCTCACTTCCTCCGGAGAAGCACAGATATAAATCTAAGAACAAAAGCCAACAATTAGGAAAATTAAATGAAAAAAAAAATAAAATACCTGAAAGAGAAATCTCCCAACATACACATACCCAAACGTACAATTGATATGGTAGTCTAAATCTTCACAAATAACCCATGGATAGCTTAATACATCTGATCAACTGCCCAGATGACTCCTAATGTCTTCCCAAGTGGGGGAACCCCATATGGTCCACAAATCTTCTCCCCTCATCAGTAGAGCAGTGGATGGTGTTAGCAGGGCAGTGGACAGTGTCAGTAGTTTTTATTTTTTGTTATTTTATTATTTTTATTACTTTTATACTATTTTATTTATTTTTTTACCAATTTATTTTTTACAATTTTTTTAGGAGCCCTGTTGGGAGCTTTGGTGAAATATCATGGGTCCAATGATATCTCACTTTTGTGACAGAAAAAGTATATTGATGACAAAGGCTGCTGCCATGATAGCATGGTCAGTTTACCTCCTTCCATCATCCTGCTCTCTCTTCAGTGTGACTAGATCTTCTCCCCTCTCTCTCCCTGTAATTTCCATAGTCTGTGTGAGAACCTGATCTCCTTTCCTCCCCTTCTGCCTTGACTGTGTAATACTATGCCCTTGCAGCTGCACCTGCAAAGGTTATAAATTATATTTCAAAATATTTTATTAGTTTAAGAGCATATAACAAATAGATAAGGATAAGGAAGTAATTTCCCAAATACATGAAAATTGCATAGCACAGGGTCCAAAAAGGAACAACATATATCTATCAAGTTTGAAGTATAGAACTATATTGCAAAGGTGGAGTTCAATTGGGGTAAAGGAAAGATTGAGCAATCTCCTCCAGAGCACCCCAAAAGGGATCAAACTGTGGCCCGAAGGAGACCATACAGTAAAAAAATCAACATACAAACTAATATAACGTGAGAATTATAGGGCATCGAGTGGAACTATGTTCGTAAAGGTTGTAAATTCAAATCTACTAGGAGATAAAAGGGAGTACATGTGACTGCACGGCAGCACTGTGCAAAGAAGGTATTTAGCAATAAATAAAACTAAAAAACATGCATACTACATTTAATATAGACCTAAAATAAAGAGGATCATAGCTGTGACTGTACAACAACCATTTTAAACGTAAAGTTATGCACTTGGGGGCTAAAAACAGACATAATGCACTTTTGAGAAGGTATAGCTGGGAGAGTCAGTAATTAAGAAGGGTAAAGGGATTTAGGTACATCACGATAGCAGGCAAAGGGAAACTGCAGTTAATAAAGCAAGCCACAAGCTTTTTTGTATTAAAAGAGCTATAGACTCTGAAGAGCCTTGCCCTTACAAAAGCATTAGTAAGGTCTCATGTGGAATATGATTTCTAGTTTTCAGCACCAGTTCACTAAAAAGGATTTTGGGGAACTGGAGACAGTGCAGAGAATGGAACCTAAATAGGGTTGAGTGAACACGGACTGTATTGTTCAGGATCGTACCGGACTTTTGGGTGTTCGGTACCCGGACACGGACCCAAACATTTTACTGTATATTCGGGATACAGTCCGTTGTTCGGTAATTTTATTTCATGTTTTGCATGGTTTTAATGTTTTGGCGCGGTTTTAATGGTGCGGTTTCAACAGCTGCGGGGCAGCCAATCAACAAGCGTTTAACTAGTGTGCCTTTAGAAGCCATCACAGCCATGCCTACTAATGGCATGGCTGTGATTGGTCAGTGCAGCATGTGACCCAGCCTCTAGATAAGCAAAATATAACAAAATATACATTAAATATATGAATGATATAAAGTTCATTGGATAGAGTCCATATTGCCCCAAAAAGACATCAAGTGACGAAACCGGTAGGGCGCGGCGATAGGACGCTGAGACAGCACAGCTTAGAGCTCACACACACACACTACTACTTTGTATCCCTGCTCGTGAGTCATCGTAATAGGATTCGAGCAGTGGATGGATCTTATATGTGCAGATTCCTAGTGTCTGGCAGACACCATCAAATTTGTGTGGTTTATTGTTATTTTTTTTAAATAAAGAAGTATTATACAGTATCACGCTATGTGTGGCATCCCTTTCTATATTCCCTTATGTGGCCCATCATGAACTGATATCCATTCTGGGGTGATTGAGCAATATACAAGGAGAGAGGATTCCAGGCTGAAATTGATTGTGGCTCATGCTTGTTTGCTGGTTCATAATCTGACCAGCAGAATCTCTGGTGAGTTTTACCTAGGCAGGATCATTGAGCACTGTAGTGGAAGGATCCTCACCTATTAACACTGAGAACACCTTGATCAAATCTGAGAACACCTGATTTGATGACTAGCAATGTTTGCACTTTGTCTCTGGAGGATTGCAATATGGACTCTATCCAATGAACTTTATATCACTCATATATTTATTGTATATTTTGTTATTTATTGCGGACAGCTTCTGATATTATTTATTGCACTACACAAGCACTTTTTTTCCAATATTTAATGCAGTTGCACTTTAATGTTTGAGGATTTTTTTTTTTTTTTTTTTTTGGTTATAATTTTGTTGCACACTATTGATTGATTATCTGTAGATTAGCACAAACATATAATATTATATACGTAGTAGTATTAATTTAAAATTAATTGCTGCTTGATATATTTACATATTTATTGCACTGTAATCTAGCACATTTTTGCACCAGCACTTTTTTGATCAGTTTACACATGAGATTTAATTCAATCACTCCATAAGACAAGTCCAGCACTTCAATATTTAATATTTAATAATCATAACCACCAAGAGGTTTTTAAATTTAATTTTGAACCAGAATTTATAGTTTAATAGGAGTATATTCTATGGATATTGCGCTTATTTCAGTCTTTACTCATTATCTTAATGTAGAGCAACAATTCTTTTTTTCAGATCCTCAGAGAGTTCTTTGCCATGAGGTGCCATGTTGAACTTCCAGTGACCAGTATGAGGGAGTGAGAGCGATAACACCAAATTTAACACACCTACTCCCCATGCACATCTGAGGCCTTGTAACACTAATGAGTCACATGACACCGGGGAGGGAAAATGGCTAATTGGGCCCAATTTGGTCATTTTCACTTAGGGGTGTACTAACTTTTGTTGCCAGCGGTTTAGACATTAATGGCTGTGTGTTGAGTTATTTTGAGAGGACACCAAATTTACACTGTTATACAAGTTGTACACTCATTACTTTACATTGTAGCAAAGTGTCATTTCTTCAGTGTTGCCACATGAAAAGATATAATAAAATATTTACAAAAATGTGAGGGGTGTACTCACTTTTGTGAGATACTGTATACCATGAAAGATCTCAGTGTGGAAATATATTGCACACAATCTTTCTTCCTCAAGATGTGGGCATACCGGCTTAACTTTAAGTCCACAACTCGCTATGCAAAACTAATGTCTAGAGATATATTTATAACATTATCACTCATGCTACCGTATTATATCAGAATGTACCTCGTGGAAGTTATGAGTATTATTTTTTTCCTGTGTGACCTTTTACAGCTATGTTGCCTATCCATGTGCAGCAGTTTGAGATCCAGAAATGATGCCCGGAATGTCAACTCCACCCCCCCCCCCACACTTCTTTTTATTCTGTGTTTTGTCTTGTTCCCACTATATTCTTTCTTTCCCTTTTCTATCCTCCTACCCCCTCCTCCCCATCCCTCAACTCCTTTCTCCAAAAGTGAACAAAAATATCTGATATGTCAAGTTATACTATCCCTAGATTTGTTCAATAGCATGCTTTGCAAAAAATTGTATCTACAGTACATATCTTTTGTTAAACTCTGTACGACATGCATAATCATCTCAATAAAATCTTATTAAAAAATAAACACATTTCGATCCAGCCACATCTGGAGTATTCCATCCAGTTCTGGTCACCTGTCCTGAGAAGGATTGTGCTGGAGCTGGAGAGAGTCCAGAGAAGGGCAACAAAATGAATATGGGGATTGGAGGACCTCAATTATGAAGAACGACTAAAAGCACTAAATTACTAAATTTATTTTCACTGGAGAAGAGACGCTTGAGAGGGGATATGATAGCGATTAACAAATACCTCAATGGCCACACAATGAGATTGGAGGAGAAGCAGTTTAACCTAAAGCTGTGCAGGGAGTTTTTCACTGTCAGGGCGATAAGGACGCGTAACTCTCTTCCACAATTGGTGGTGTCAGCAGGGAGTATTGATATTTTTAAAAGACTCTTGGACGTGCATCTTAGCAAACATAATATACAGAGATATGGGAAATGATTATCAACACTGACACACATACACCTACACAGGTTGAACTGGATGGACTATTTTCATTACTCAACCTTATCTACTATGTAACTATGTAAAATCATTAAAAAAAACTGTTACTTGGAAATGCTGAACATGTTTTGTCTTTTGCAGACTTCATAAATACTTTTGTCGTAAAATTAATATTCCTCATAAGATACAGTTTATTGCTACATACCGTTTGTTAACATATGCCACAACTTGGATAGGGGTATACAGAACTAAGGAATGATACTTAAAATCTACATAGATTCGTACGAAAAAAAAATCTACTTAGAATATATACATATTTATAGACTCCATAGTATTATGGCAGTCATCACAATAATTAGAAATGAATGTGCTGTGTAGAGGAAACATTGCTCCTCTGTATGCCTATCTTCTTTTACATTTTGGTAGTTATGTTGTTATGCTGTCTCCTTAAGAGCCAAAGATGACAGTTCCTGCCAAACTATTTATATTTACTGTATCTAAAATAGTAAGTCTTTGAGACTATGTGCTGCTGTTGCCTGCATTCAAAAGCAGGTGCTGGGACATATAACTCTTTTAATACCAGTATAAATATTTCATTTTAGTATTGTTTTATTGAGCTTTAGCAAGCTTTTATTTGAAGCATTTGATGGCAACTCAACTGTCACAAAAGTACTACTAACTATGAGTACTCTAGGGTTAACAATGTTATTAAACACATTTTAATCCAGAACAAAATGACAGATTACATGACCTTTCACACAAAGTGGAAGGGATGATTTAGAAGGCACGCCTCATGTTAAGGTGACATGCACATCAATTACAGAGGCCTAGCTGCTAAGGATGCAAAACAAATTAAAGTAGTTGTAAAGTCATGTTTTTTTTTACTAAAATAA
The DNA here is from genome assembly GCF_965119305.1 of Pelophylax lessonae. NCBI lineage: Eukaryota > Metazoa > Chordata > Amphibia > Anura > Ranidae > Pelophylax > Pelophylax lessonae. The sequence goes on from NC_138768.1 coordinate 592,007,366, forward strand.
AAAAGATGTTATACTTGCTTGCTGTGTGCAAGAGTATTGCACAGAGCAGCCCCTGGCAACTTCTTCTTGGGTCCCCCACTGGCGTTCTCTGCTCCACCTCTGTATGTCCCTATAGGAATCAGCTTCCAATGGTGGCATACATGTGGACTCCCAAGCCGGGCTGTGTGCATCCATAAACACACACGGAGTGGCTTCCACCTCACAGGATTTGACTGACAACAGCAGGAGCCAATGGCTTCCACTGCTCTCAGCCAAGCTTGTGAGAGCAGAGAGAGGAGGTAGAAGAACTTCAGATAGGCCCAGCACTGGACTGATACAGGGCTCATGTAAGCATTTAGGGAGGGAAGGGGGGAAAACAGCAAATGTAAGGTTTTTTACCAACTGTCAGATGGAAGCCACCCAATATCTTTCAAATGCCCCAGGTAATAATGCCCCTCCCCTATGCGCATGCTCAGTCATGCATCCTGAGCTCTGTGTGCCTTCCAGGGCACCCGGGAACAGCAGGATGCCACTAGGTAGAGAGGAGAGAGCAAAGTGGACATGCATTTGCTCTTCTTCTTCTTTATGACATGTAAAATGTCACTTTGGGGTCCTATGTCAGTTTCCCTAGCCTGTATGGCTGGGGAAGAATCTAATGCAGTGTGATGTACACTGCATTAAGTTCATTTGAGAACAGATGAGACATCAGGGGTATTTTAGACCTCTGGTGTCCCATTAATGGAAACTTCACCAAAAAACATCATATAGGGAACTTTTTGTCCCCTGTGTGATGAAAAAAAATTAAGCAAAAAAGATTTTCTAAATAAGATTGTAAACAAATGAAAGTTACACCCAAAATAGACCAGTTCACAAACTCCAACTGTGCAGAAATGGAAAGCCGACACCCAGACGTGGAATCACACCAGCTGCTTACCAGATAATAAGTAATCATGAGCGATGGATAGGACACAAATACGGCATCAATCAAAAGATCAATCTCGCCTTATGGTCACATCAGCCCCATTCAAATAAACAGCCACAATGTTGGGGTAACGGTATGGGTAGGGTCAAACCACCAGATGGAGTATATGGTCACATCAACTCCGATTTACCTCGATAAAAAAAGGCAGGACGATAGTGCAGACCGTATGGATAGTTTATTCATTCATAAAATAAAATAATACTCACATTGAAGTGGATAAGTAAAAGCATTTAAATGAACCGCGGTATAGGATGGCGTGCTGCTCGTGTGTCGGGTCGCCTGACGCGTGTCGTCAAAACCATGACATCATCAGAGGCGGACCCGACTCCAGACGGCAGCACGCTTAAAAGTACCTCAGCCGGAAATGGCGTAGGCGTAAACAAGCCGCCGTTTGCGTTCCACTCGATCACAAAGCGGAACCGGAAGTGACGCGGGCGGAACAATCCGTCCCTGCGTCCTATCAGGCCCCATGTTAAAACCGGAAGAAGCACAGAGGAGACTTAATAGGTCGTAACTATCCGAAAGGTAGTTAGTTAGTCTCCTCCGGCAAAAGCGACTGATTGACTCAGATCGCTATTCAACCGATAATCATAAGATAACATACCAAGAACGAGTGGAATGCAAATAAAACATAATATTCATGCTAAAAAACATAATATCAATGTGATGTTAACTAAGGCTACAAATTTAACCACTTAAGGTCAAAGAGGAGCCCATACACAATTAGACAATTAAAACAAAAAAACAAAAACAAGACAAGTGATAATGATGCCACAATTGACGGAAAAATTGTGTACACATCATACACACAAGTCCTCTTGATAATGCACTCTGAAACCATTATAGAAACATATTCCATATGACATAAAAAGGAATATAAAAAATATGATACAAAAAATGTAGAATAAAAGCCTGCTTTAACTATTGTTGATGTAACAGTTCACATCCCACTCGACGTTCAACCCCCATGGGGCATAGGTTTTCATATTAAAAATCCAACGAGTTTCCAAACGGGAAATCTCCCGATGGATATGACTGCCCCTCCAATGGGGGGTGAATTTATCGATCCCCCAAATTTTTGTGCCCTTAGGATTTTTATCGTGACAACTAGCATAGTGTCTAGAGACACTATGATTAGGAAAAGCCTTCCTAATATTTTTTATGTGCTCCCTCACCCTCACTGTCAAAGTCCTTTTAGTGCGGCCTATATATTGTAGGCCACACGGACATTGCAGGAGATAGACAACATTGGTGGAGGAGCATCCAATAAAGGGCTTAATAGGATGTATCCTGGAGGTGGCTGTAGATGTAACCTCGCAGAATTTCCTGCCTACAAGGGAGTTGACCTTACAAACCGAACACCTTCTACACGGATAATATCCGGTTAGGGTGTGAAAGAAGGGCAATTGTTCCGGTTTATCCAAAACGTTCGGAGCAATCTGAAGACGTAACGGCTCCACACCCCTGAACACTACCGGTGGAACTTCAGGGAGTTGGGGGCCCAGCACCTTATCATTTTGGAGGATATTCCAATGTTTTTTAAAAATGCGTTTAACATCCCTGTACTGCTTCGAATAAGTAGTGATAAAGGAGAAACCAAAACGATTCGAATCATCTTGTTCTTTGGGCTGCTTCTGTAGCAAGATAGACCTATCAATGTTCTCCACTTCCTGCAACACCATATTCAGGTCAACCTCATGATACCCTTTGTCAAGGAATTTATCTTTCAAGATCAGAGCCTGGTTGTGATAAGTATCTGTACTGGTACAGTTGCGACGTAGACGTAAGAACTGGCTCCTGGGTACAGAGCGCAGCCAGGAAGGGTGGTGACAACTTCCCTGCTCGATGTACCCATTCCGATCAGTCGGTTTAAAAAATGTACTAGTCACAACTGCACCATCCTTGATCTCTATGGTTAGGTCAAGGAAGTTGATCTTATTCTCACTAACCTCATGCTGAAGTACAATTCCCAGCATGTTGGAATTGAGTTCGTTGATAAAACTATCCAAAGACCCTCTATCGCCATCCCATAGGAGGAGGACGTCATCGATATAACGCCTCCAGAGAACCAATTGGGGTCTCGGTCGGCCATAGATGACGTCCTCCTCCCACTTGGCCATAAAAAGATTCGCCATGGACGGTGCATATTTGGCACCCATGGCGACTCCCCTCTTTTGCAAGAAAAAGGAGCCGCCAAACCAAAAGTAGTTATGTTGCATGGCGAAACTGAGTAATGAAAGGATGAACTCCCTTTGTGATGAAATCAGGGAGTCATCTCTTTCCAAAAAGGTCTGAACAGCTTGATGGCCATGTTCATGGGAGATGATAGTGTAGAGGGAGGTGACGTCCGCTGTGGCCAGCAGATATCCCTCCCTCCATTCAACCCGTTCCAAAATATTCAAAACTTGAGTGGAATCTCTTAAGTAAGAGGGGGTATTGGTAACAATCGGCTGTAGGTACCCGTCTATATACCTCCCAACCCTACTAGTGACGGAGTCTATTCCGCTCACTATAGGGCGTCCAGGCGGATTGAGGGCGTTCTTATGCACCTTTGGGAGGTAATATAGAACGGGCACCCTCGGAGCCACAGGTACCAAAAACGACCTCTCTTTTTTGTTGATAATACTGTCCTGATACCCCTGATCAATAAGAGTTGATAAATCCTTTTTGTACCGGTTTGTAGGATTAAACAGGAGTGGACTATAAGTGTCCGTATCAGAGAGTAACCTATTCATTTCTGCATAATAGGAGGATTTGTCCAGAACGACAGGGGGGTATTGTCGTTCTGGACAAATCCTCCTATTATGCAGAAATGAATAGGTTACTCTCTGATACGGACACTTATAGTCCACTCCTGTTTAATCCTACAAACCGGTACAAAAAGGATTTATCAACTCTTATTGATCAGGGGTATCAGGACAGTATTATCAACAAAAAAGAGAGGTCGTTTTTGGTACCTGTGGCTCCGAGGGTGCCCGTTCTATATTACCTCCCAAAGGTGCATAAGAACGCCCTCAATCCGCCTGGACGCCCTATAGTGAGCGGAATAGACTCCGTCACTAGTAGGGTTGGGAGGTATATAGACGGGTACCTACAGCCGATTGTTACCAATACCCCCTCTTACTTAAGAGATTCCACTCAAGTTTTGAATATTTTGGAACGGGTTGAATGGAGGGAGGGATATCTGCTGGCCACAGCGGACGTCACCTCCCTCTACACTATCATCTCCCATGAACATGGCCATCAAGCTGTTCAGACCTTTTTGGAAAGAGATGACTCCCTGATTTCATCACAAAGGGAGTTCATCCTTTCATTATTCAGTTTCGCCATGCAACATAACTACTTTTGGTTTGGCGGCTCCTTTTTCTTGCAAAAGAGGGGAGTCGCCATGGGTGCCAAATATGCACCGTCCATGGTGAATCTTTTTATGGCCAAGTGGGAGGAGGACGTCATCTATGGCCGACCGAGACCCCAATTGGTTCTCTGGAGGCGTTATATCGATGACGTCCTCCTCCTATGGGATGGCGATAGAGGGTCTTTGGATAGTTTTATCAACGAACTCAATTCCAACATGCTGGGAATTGTACTTCAGCATGAGGTTAGTGAGAATAAGATCAACTTCCTTGACCTAACCATAGAGATCAAGGATGGTGCAGTTGTGACTAGTACATTTTTTAAACCGACTGATCGGAATGGGTACATCGAGCAGGGAAGTTGTCACCACCCTTCCTGGCTGCGCTCTGTACCCAGGAGCCAGTTCTTACGTCTACGTCGCAACTGTACCAGTACAGATACTTATCACAACCAGGCTCTGATCTTGAAAGATAAATTCCTTGACAAAGGGTATCATGAGGTTGACCTGAATATGGTGTTGCAGGAAGTGGAGAACATTGATAGGTCTATCTTGCTACAGAAGCAGCCCAAAGAACAAGATGATTCGAATCGTTTTGGTTTCTCCTTTATCACTACTTATTCGAAGCAGTACAGGGATGTTAAACGCATTTTTAAAAAACATTGGAATATCCTCCAAAATGATAAGGTGCTGGGCCCCCAACTCCCTGAAGTTCCACCGGTAGTGTTCAGGGGTGTGGAGCCGTTACGTCTTCAGATTGCTCCGAACGTTTTGGATAAACCGGAACAATTGCCCTTCTTTCACACCCTAACCGGATATTATCCGTGTAGAAGGTGTTCGGTTTGTAAGGTCAACTCCCTTGTAGGCAGGAAATTCTGCGAGGTTACATCTACAGCCACCTCCAGGATACATCCTATTAAGCCCTTTATTGGATGCTCCTCCACCAATGTTGTCTATCTCCTGCAATGTCCGTGTGGCCTACAATATATAGGCCGCACTAAAAGGACTTTGACAGTGAGGGTGAGGGAGCACATAAAAAATATTAGGAAGGCTTTTCCTAATCATAGTGTCTCTAGACACTATGCTAGTTGTCACGATAAAAATCCTAAGGGCACAAAAATTTGGGGGATCGATAAATTCACCCCCCATTGGAGGGGCAGTCATATCCATCGGGAGATTTCCCGTTTGGAAACTCGTTGGATTTTTAATATGAAAACCTATGCCCCATGGGGGTTGAACGTCGAGTGGGATGTGAACTGTTACATCAACAATAGTTAAAGCAGGCTTTTATTCTACATTTTTTGTATCATATTTTTTATATTCCTTTTTATGTCATATGGAATATGTTTCTATAATGGTTTCAGAGTGCATTATCAAGAGGACTTGTGTGTATGATGTGTACACAATTTTTCCGTCAATTGTGGCATCATTATCACTTGTCTTGTTTTTGTTTTTTTGTTTTAATTGTCTAATTGTGTATGGGCTCCTCTTTGACCTTAAGTGGTTAAATTTGTAGCCTTAGTTAACATCACATTGATATTATGTTTTTTAGCATGAATATTATGTTTTATTTGCATTCCACTCGTTCTTGGTATGTTATCTTATGATTATCGGTTGAATAGCGATCTGAGTCAATCAGTCGCTTTTGCCGGAGGAGACTAACTAACTACCTTTCGGATAGTTACGACCTATTAAGTCTCCTCTGTGCTTCTTCCGGTTTTAACATGGGGCCTGATAGGACGCAGGGACGGATTGTTCCGCCCGCGTCACTTCCGGTTCCGCTTTGTGATCGAGTGGAACGCAAACGGCGGCTTGTTTCCGCCTACGCCATTTCCGGCTGAGGTACTTTTAAGCGTGCTGCCGTCTGGAGTCGGGTCCGCCTCTGATGATGTCATGGTTTTGACGACACGCGTCAGGCGACCCGACACACGAGCAGCACGCCATCCTATACCGCGGTTCATTTAAATGCTTTTACTTATCCACTTCAATGTGAGTATTATTTTATTTTATGAATGAATAAACTATCCATACGGTCTGCACTATCGTCCTGCCTTTTTTTATCGAGGTAAATCGGAGTTGATGTGACCATATACTCCATCTGGTGGTTTGACCCTACCCATACCGTTACCCCAACATTGTGGCTGTTTATTTGAATGGGGCTGATGTGACCATAAGGCGAGATTGATCTTTTGATTGATGCCGTATTTGTGTCCTATCCATCGCTCATGATTACTTATTATCTGGTAAGCAGCTGGTGTGATTCCACGTCTGGGTGTCGGCTTTCCATTTCTGCACAGTTGGAGTTTGTGAACTGGTCTACACTATCTCCTCCACTCTTTATGGACTTTTGGGACTTTATGTGAATGTTTTACATTTTTATAGTGTTTTGGCGCTACTACATTTTTATTCTATGCCTATTTTAGCCTGTAATCTGCTATTTAGTTGGCTGCCTACACTTATTGCTTTGTTTGGACTTCAATGTTCTTGATCTAGCTGTCTGAGCGCAGATTCTTCTATATATTTTTTACACCCAAAATACCCCCCCCCAAAAAAAAAAACCTTTTCAGGCCCCCCATAAATGCACATGTGAAATGCATGTGTCGGGGGTGCCTATGCGCAAAAACATTAATGTGATACACATGGTACATATCCTCGTGTACATCGGACTGAGAGAAGTAATTTTAGCACCAGAACTCCTGCATTACTCTAAACTGATAGCATAAAGAGGCTACCTGAGGATGCCCTGATTGGGTGAAATGCATTGGGACAGGACTGGATGCTGACATCAACATTCTGTGAAACCATTTCCTGTGTTTGCAGTGCATGCTGGACCAATAAATAAGGCAGCAGTCAGCCATTACTCAAGAAAATAAGAGCAAAACGAGGACCTAGGTCCCGTCCAACCCACTCAGCGCTTAAGGAACACTAATATATGCAACCAATATTCCCAGTGACTAATCACTATTAGTGGATGAAATGTGCAATTCTCAATTACTAATATGCATTATTCACACACAGCTGCTGCTATATAATCAATAAAATTCCAAAAAGGTGCGTATGTAAACAAAGTCCACATATGCACTAGCAGCGCTAATGTCCCCTTGCTTCAACAAGCGGCGAATAAACTTGTGAAAAAAATATCAATATGTGAAGTGACTGGTTAGGAACACAGAAGATTTGATGTGGAAAGTCTCTTAATCCAATGAAAACAGGTAAACAGAAATGCAGATCCAGGATAGTCTCTCAAATCGCTCCCACTCAGCCACCAAGAGCCTTCACCACACCATCGTGCTCCCCCCTAGGTATTACAAACGTACCCTTATCATAGAGGTCAAGCGCCTTGTACCAAATACAGTGATCTTCCACTTGTCTATGGTGATTCACCTTGGGATCCTGATACCATGGGATTCAGCGCCACCTCATGTCCACTCATTGGAATAACATGTAATAAAAACGATAGGGACCCATAGCGTAACACGCTTCACACCACAATATTTATTGATAAAAGGGAATTAAACTCACATGGGATAAAAATTTCCAAGCAGATCTGTATACCAAGATGAAACCCCTGCTCCTTCCGCCGTATGCGCTGTCTCCACCGTATCACAAGGGTGCCTCTGCTTCCGACTTCCTGGCTCGCGGCGGTCTCGGCGGCGTGACGTAGGACGCTAGGGCGCTGGTGAAGGGTTGCCTTGGTAGCCGCGAGCTCATTCCCTGACGCGTTTCGTCATCACAGACTTCAACTGAGGGCGTGACCATTTACTGTTGTTAGTTGCTGGAAAAACGTATTCCTGTTTTTTTAGGCACTGTTTACATCTGAAGGGTTTTAAATGGGGAAATGTTTTAGCTATTGTAAAGTATGGTTCACAATGATCTTTTGTTTATGGCTTTCCTATGTGATGTGCTGAGCTTTGGTGGGGAGGTACCAGGAGCGGAGTGCAGGGCTGGCAGAGCAGTGGAATATAACAGAAAGCCTATGGTCCATGTAATTGAGAGCAATTTGACCCAAATTAAATATCACAATATATCTGGTGAGTTTCTACCTTTAGGCCTAGGTTTACACTAGCTGCAGCCGTGGCTTGCAGCAGGGGGTCCAGTGTATCCCATTTCAGGTGCGAATCAGGTCTCAATATTTTCCTTAATTCTGACCTGAAACTGAGCTAAAGACACACAGGGGCCTTTTCCAGTGCAGCCTGCAGCCGCCCCATAGGTGTGTGAACCGGTTCTATTGAGAGACGGTCATAGTCTCCTGTAGTGATTAGCTGAACACCCCCCAGTTCAGTTCGCACCAGAATACCGCGAACAGGGGAAAAGTTTGTTAGAACATGCAAACTTCATTGAAGTCTATGGGATTGAAACATGAAAAATCAAAAGTCCTAATTTTTTTAGGCTCAAATGCAAGTTATTGCCCAAAAAAAGTGTATGAGGCTCTGGGTAATGCCCTGGAGGACATATACCAATGCAAACATTTTCTTTCAAAAATGATAGTTTTTAGAGGAGCAGTGATTTTAATGATGCTTAAAGTGAAACAATAAAAATGAAAAATTCCTTTAAATATTGTGCCTGGGGGGTCCCCTTAATGTGCCTGGTAAGTGGCGCATTTATGTGAGGTATGTAGCCTGTTGCAGCAATACCAACATTTCTAAAGGAAAAAATGTAATTTATACTTGCTCGCAGCTGTAATGTTTTGTCGGCTCCCGGCAATACTGATAAAAAACATGAAAAAAATGGCATGTGCCCCCCCCAAAATCCATACCAGACCCTTATCCGAGCAAGCAACCTGGCAGGACAGGATAAGGGGGGGATGAGTGAGCGCCGCCCCCCCTCCTGAACCATACCAGGCCACTTGCCCTCAACATGGGCAGGGTGCTTTGGGTGCCCCCCAAAGCACCTTGTCCCATGTTGATGGGGACAAGGACCTCTTCCAGACAACCCTGGGCTGTGGTTGTGGGGGTCTGCGGGTAGGGGGCTTATCAGGATCTGGAAGCCCCCTTTAACAAGGAGGCCCCCAGATCCCGGCCCCCCCTATGTGAATGGATATCGGGTACATCATACCCCTACCCATTCACCAAAAAAGTGTACAAAAAATCTAAAGACAAAAGACATTTTTTGACAAGTTCTTTAATAAAAAATAAAAAAATTAGTATCCCCCGATGTAAATCAATCCTCAATCACGTATCCCACTGCCACCACCACCCGAAAAATAGCAAGAAAAAAAAAAAAAAAAAGAAGCTCCTGCCTCTTCAGATGCCTCCCGCGTAATGAGCTGTTTAAGTTTGACAGCTCTTTTATAGGAATCTGATGTCACGAGCGCCCCATAATGGGCTGGATAAAAAAAGGGGGTGTTAGTGCGCTTCTATGGATCTTAGCAGGCTATATCTGAGTCAATGCACCTCGGCGGCACTTGAGAGGAGAAACTGCTCTGGAAATGACAAAAAAAAGAGGACAAGGTACCTCTAAGTGCAGTATGCTCAGTGTATTTATTAAAAATGAAGGATTAAAAGCACTCACATGAGTAATAAGACTAGAGCATGATATAAGAGCATGGTATAAGGTCCATCCAGAGTCTTCCAAGCCACTATGCTGAATACTGTGATGCTGTGCTGCGGATGTCTGGAACGCCGCTTCCGGTGTGTGTATGTGTCCTCTCAGCTGTGCCTCAGCTGTCGGCGTGAGCTTCCTGAGAGCAGGGTGGGGACACAAGCGGCCAGCATCCAATGGAGTGGGTGGTGGGCGGTTACATGTTTAGGAGCACTGCTCCTTCGTCAGACCTCCATAATGCACTGCTCAGGTGCAGTGAATAAATTACTGATGTCACGTCAGAAGGGGTGGTGCCATTTTTTAAATAAAGGACTTGTCAAAAACTGGCTTTTGTCTTTATTTTTTGTATACTTTTTTGGTGAATGGGTAGGGGTACAATGTACCTGATATCCATTCACATAGGGGGAGGGGGCAGGATCTGTGGGCCCCTTGTTAAAGGGGGCTTCCAGATTCCGATAAGCCCCCTACCCGCAGACCCCCACAACCACAGCCCAGGGTTGTCAAGAAGAGGTCCTTGTCCACATCAACATGGGGACAAGGTGCTTTGGGGGGCACCTCAAAGCACTCTTCCCATGTTGAGTGCAAGTGGCCTGGTATGGTTCAGGAGGGGGGGGGGCGCTCACTCTTCCCATCCCCCCCTTATCCTGTCCAGCCAGGCTGCTTTCTCGGATAAAGGTGTGGTGTGGATTTTTGTTGGGGGGAGGGACCCCACGCCATTTTCTTTTTTTCAATTTTGGGGTTTTTTTCATGTTTTTTTATCTGTATTGCCAGGAGCCGACAATACATTACAGCCAAGAGCAAGTTTAAATGTCATAAGAATCAGCCCTACACTACACTGCACTGCTTGATATATATGCTGCAATAACTAATATACATATATATATATATATATATATAAATTGTGACAGGAAGTCAGGTAAATCTGTGGATGTAGTCACAGACAGGAGATACATTTCCACCTGGTTTAGAAAATTCACCAATTACTATAGGGTGTCGGCTGCAGAGATAGCCAGCAGGAAGTTGAAAACCATTCAGCTGTTCAGAATGAGGAAATGAAGGCCTCTATAATTTGTCCAGAGGAAGTCTAAGGATTGCTGCCTCCTGACGCCGTGTGGGCTGGGGAGAGGACAGTCAGATGTGTGCCTCCTGACGCTGTGAGAGCCTGGGAGAAGGATTGCTGCCTCCTGACGCCATGTGGGTAGCGGAGGACAATCAGATGGAATGCCCCCCCTGAAGCTGTGTGGGCATGGGGAAGACCTCCTGGAGCGATGTGCGCTGAGGAGGGTAACAAGTGTGAAGACTACTCTTGGATCATTTCTCTGGGAAAAGAAACCAATGGACATTTCCTGTGTGAAGGGGAAATTAATCAAGATTGAAGACTTCTCAAGGTGAGAAAATGAACTATTTCTATGTGGAAGAAATAAATGAACTGTTTGCTATGTGAAGAGACAAACAAAGGGACATGTTCAATGGACATTTGTTGTGTGAAGAAAAAACATGGACTATTGAGTGTCTGCTGTAGGATCAGCAAAGTTTGTCCAACAGTAGGTTGGAGACAGACTCTTTAGATAGGTTCCTGTGTGTGAGAAGGTAACCGCCCACAGTGGAAAGGATTTATTTTGTGTTTTATTTTTATTTTGATGTTTTTACTTTCAATAGATTTTTATTGAAATTCAAGTACAAGAAAAAACAAACATACAATATGCCAATTCAAGTTATAACAGTAACAGTGACAGTAAATAGCCGTGTCAAAGCTTGAGGAAATGAAATGCATACATATGCCGCCCATAAGACAGGGACGTTACGTGTGCAGAAGGAGTAACATAACAAGAAAGCAGTAAATTCAAAAGTTATCCAGAGCAACTATGCAGTAAAAAAAAAAGAACAAAAGGAAGAAAGCCAAACTGTGAGCTCTACCTCAGCTAGTAGTTGGGGAGAAATACGGGCTCTGTAACCCTGGTTGCCATTCAACATGAAATCTAGGGCCTCGGGAATTAGAATATGCAAACGTCTTTTCCAACGAGCACTGCAGGTTTACCTGACGAGTAACTTCCATGTGTGAAGGTGCAGTTGGCTGTTTCCAGTGTCGTGCAATGACCGTCCTGGCCGCTACCAATATGTGTACAGATATCGTCCTCAAAGGGGGTGGAAATGAGTCTAAACCTAACAGGAGTAGGGCCAAGGCAGGGTCAGGGTTCCTGAGAATACCAGTCGTGGTGGATAGGATCTCAAACACCTTTCTCCAATAACTAGAAAGGCCCTTACAGGACCAAAAGATGTGTAGCAGTGACCCTGTTTGATCACAATTACGCCAACAGGTAGGGCTATGGGAGTCAAAGATCTTCGATAATCTATAAGGGGTTAGATACCATCGGGTAAGTAGTTTTTGGGCTTGCTCCCAATGATTAACACATTGGGTGGATTTATAAGAGTTGCAAATGGCAATTTTCCATTGGGGTTCGGAGAAAGATGTTTGTAGTTCCCTCTCCCACGCCAACATAGGGGGAGATTTTGAAAAGACTTGTTTGTCTCCAAGGGCGTAATAAAACAGCGAGATACCTTTCACCGAGGTGGAGGGGGACGAGAGGAAGTTCCACACAGATGTGGGCAGCTTAATTAACGGAGGGGGATGTTTGCGCATGAGACTAGCTATGCTGTTGTACGAGTACAACGCTTGTGGGGACAAGCCAAATTCCGAACGTAAAGCCTCAAACGATTTAAGGGAGTTGGATTGGAGAAGCTGATGCACTGTTTTGATCCCTGCTGCCTGAAAGTTAGCGATGTTTGTGTAGGGAAGTAGCGTACGTATCGTGGAGATTGGGAGCTGGACGGATATGGTCCGGGAGGTGTCAGGAATTTGTTTAAGAAGGGATCTCCACGCCACCAGTGTAGCTTGGGTGGGCAGAGGTAGACTGTGGATATCAAGCGGTTTCCACACGTCGGCGATTAGCAAGTCGGAGAGGGAATTTGTTTTGGAAAGGGTAGATTCAATAGAGATCCAAGGTGTAGTAGGGTGGTCTGCAAACCAGTGGCGCAGAGATGCTAGGTGGGAGGCAGTGCAGTAATCAAGTAGGTCAGGGAGCCCCAGGCCACCTACCGATTTGTGTCTGAGCATGTGGGAGCGTGCACATCTAGCCCTTTTCTTCTGCCATATAAATGAATGCAACAATTTGGAAAAGGGAAGAATGACCTTTCTGGGGAAGGGGACGGGAAGAGTGCGGAACAAGTATAAGAGCTTAGGCAGGCAGACCATCTTAAATGCGGCTATGCGCCCCATCCATGACAGTTCGACCAATTTGAGTTTGGCGACATCTGCAGCTAGCGATTTCATGAGGGAGGAAGTGTTTACATTAACCATATTAGACGTAGGGAATGTCAAATCAATACCCAAGTAATGCAGGGGGTTAGTGGTCCATGTGTAAGGTAATGTATTCTGTAAGTGAGAACGTGCAGTGGGATGCACTCCCATGTTCAGTATCACTGACTTGCTAAAGTTGACCTTGTAGTAGGAAACTTTACTGAAGGACTGGAGGATGTTGTGTGTGGCAGGAAGGGACACAGTTGGGTTCGTGAGGCTTAAAATGACATCGTCCGCGAAAAGCGTAATGACGTGATGGGAGGTGGGGAGTCTGAATCCTGACACTAAAGGACTTTGTCTCAATCGCAACGCCAACGGTTCAATCAGAAGGTTAAAAACCAAGCGGGATAGCGGGCAACCCTGCCGAGTCCCGTTGGAGATAGAGAACGACTTGGAGAGTGTGCTGGCAGATAATACTCTAGCGGAGGGGTTGGAATAAAGAGCGAGGATGGCAGATAAGATAGGGCCCGAAAAACCAAATTTCCGTAAAACGGCGTGCATGTACCCCCAGTGAACGCGGTCGAACGCCTTCTCCGCATCAATAGATAGCAGCAGAGAAGGCGTTCGAGTGCGCTCCGCATGATGCATCAAGTTGATCACGCGTCTTGTAGCGTCTGGGGCCTGCCGACCCTGGACAAAGCCCATCTGATCTGCCCCCACCAAAGTGGGTAGAATTAAGGCCATGCGATTCGCTATGATTTTAGCATAGATCTTAACATCCGTGTTAAGTAAGGATATAGGCCTAAAGTTTGCTGGTGTATTGGGTGTTTTCCCAGGTTTGGGCAGAGTAGTTATGTTTGCCTGGAGCATTTCAGATGGCAGGGAACCCTCGTTTATGGCTTGTGCAAAAAGGGACAGCATATGAGGGGACAGGATGTCTTGCATAGCCGCATAGTACTCATTAGTCAGTCCATCCGGTCCCGGAGATTTATTGGAGGGCATTGACTTGATAGTTTTCAATAATTCTGAGGGGGAGATAGGGCCGTTAAGAAAGGACAACGAGTCCGCAGATAAGGACGGGAGGTGTATGTGATGGAGGAAAGCTTGTATGTCCGCGTCCGTGGGTTGAGGTGTGGAGGTGTCAGTGTTCAGATTATAAAGGGCACTATAATAGTCCGCAAAAGCGTCTGCTATACTTTGGGGATGGGAGTGCTTCTCGTTAGTGTGTGGGTGTATAATGGAGTCAATTCTAGTTCGGGTTCGCCTAGCTTTAATGCGAGAGGAGAGTAATTTACCCGCCTTATTGTGCGATGAATAGTACGTCATGCGTAATCGTGCTAGTAATTTGTCGTGCTGCTCGGTCAGCAACCTGCGGAGGTCGGCGCGAAGGGAAGTTAGCCGAGAGGCATGGTGCAGTGAAGGGGACTTTTTATTCAGCTCGTCAAGGGAGTGAATCTCCTCAGTGAGGTTTTGAAGGGCAGCGTTACGTTTCTTTTTCAATCTAGAGCCTGCCTGAATTAACATACCCCGGATAAACGCTTTATGGGCATTCCACAGGGTTGTGGGGGAAGTGTCAGAGGCATTGTTATTAAGAAAGAAATCTCGCAGGTGTTTTTGCAGGTGTTTTAGGGAATCTGGGTCTGCAAGAAGGGAATTGTTACATCTCCAAATGAAGGAGGTGGTAGAGGGTGGGCATGTAGAGAGGGTCATGTGAACCGCAGCGTGGTCCGACCACGTGATGGAGGATATGGAGGTGTCAGAAAGAAAGGGCAACGTAGCAGAGTCTACAAGAAACATGTCTATTCTGGAGTACGTATTATGGCTCGCGGAAAAGAAGGAATAGTCCCTCTCCTCCGCGTGCTGATACCTCCAAACATCATGTAGGCCTTCTGAGTGTAGCAGTGAGGCTAGGGATTAGGGCTTGGTTTTAGGCTTAGCTGAAGAGTCCAGGGCATGGTCGGCAACCAGATTAAAGTCCCCACACATAATCAATTTACCTACCAACAACTTGGAAACCTTGGAACACAATTTGCGTAGGAAAGACAATTGACGTACATTAGGAGCATACACATTGACAATAGTATATGGGCATTGATTAATAGTGCAATTGATAATCAGGAAACGGCCTTCCCTGTCCTCCACCAACTTAGAGAAGGAGAAGGACAGGGAGTTCCGAAAAGCCAGCATCACCCCTCTTTTTTTAGCTGTATAAGAAGCCTGGAACACGTGTGGATAATCGGGGTGGGTACACCGGGGAGCGCTCCCAATCTGAAAATGAGTCTCCTGTATCGCCAAAATGTCGGCTTTAGCCACGCCAGCCTCCTCCACATCGAGTGGCGTTTTGCGGGGTGGTTCAATCCCTTAACATTCATAGAAAGGAATTTAACAGCCAT
Source organism: Pelophylax lessonae (assembly GCF_965119305.1). Classification (NCBI taxonomy): domain Eukaryota; kingdom Metazoa; phylum Chordata; class Amphibia; order Anura; family Ranidae; genus Pelophylax; species Pelophylax lessonae. The sequence goes on from NC_138768.1 coordinate 592,022,911, forward strand.
CTAAGTTCCAGAAAGGATACATGCGGACGTGGACGGGCCAGGAGCAAAGGGGATAAGTAGCACTTGTAGGGTGAGGAGAGGCTGGCGCATCCATTGGAGGCTACGGGATGGAAGGGCTATGGAGACAGTACCTGAGAGGTTTTCCAAACCTGGCTGCAGAGGCAAGCGTTGCGAGTTCGTAGGGCGGGTAAGCACGGAAGTCCCGCTGTGAAGTTCCATGGGTAGGGCAGATGCGAGCAGCTTGCTGCGTAGATTCATCCGGGAACAGCTGAGGAAGGTGAATACTGCAGACGGGTAGAAAGAAGGCACATCATGTGGTACGGCACTGTTGGCATAACTGAGGACAACAACAAAACAAACAAAACAGTCAAGAAATAAAAAGGGCATGGCCCCTCAGGGCCAAAGGGGTAGCTGTAGCTACAAAAGCTGTAGGGGGAAAAGAGCACGGTGGGGTGTGCACCTTAGGGGCAGGAAGGGCCGGGCACGCCCGGCTAGAGCCAATAGTAAGTGTTACTTGTGTCGGCTGCGAGATCTCGATGATCTGGATGCAACTTGCCATTCAGGTTGTACACGAGGAGGTAGTTGAGGTGGAGCCTTAGTGGACGCTGGACCTGTGTCATCGGGTACAATACCCCATTGGCGGAGCAGGCGCATTCCCTGTTCGATTGTGGTGACTTTAGATGAGGAACCCTGATGGGTTATACACAGTTTCGCTGGATACTTCCACTTGTAAACTATCTTGTGGTTGCGTAGGGCCTTTGTTATAGTGTTGAGGTTGCGACGTTGTTGTAAGGTGTATTGAGAGTAATCGGGTAATACTTGTACCGCCGCAGCCCGTTCTGGTAGATGGTCCCTTCGCCGGAATGCGTCCAGGATTTTCTCCTTTGCCTGGAAAAAGTGGATACAGAGCAGGACGTCTCTAGGAACATCATTGGGGAGAAAAGAGGGCTTAGGGATCCTGTGGATCCTATCTATAGTCAAATCAGAGTTTGTTAGTGCAGGAACAACTTGTTGGAAAAGATCTCGCACAAAGTTAGGAAGCTGGTTAGGCATTACCGTTTCCGGGATGCCGCGTATTTTCAGGTTATTGCGACGGGACCTATCCTCCAGGTCCGCAAGTTTGGCCTGTATACGGTTAATATCGGTTTGCTGGGCAGTGTGCGAGTCCACCAGAGTATTATATGATACGGTAAATTCATCCATCTTGCATTCAATTGTATTGACCCTCTCCCCCATACCATGCAACTCCCTCTGACAGTATGCGATGGAAGAAGATACTGTAGTCTGCATGGACTTATGCATCAAGGACAGCATGTCTCTCAAGGCACTATCGGAGATAGGCTGGCCCGTTGTGGGGATAGAGGCAAAGGGGTCCGGTTCAGGGACAAAGGACCATGTATCGAGCGGGGCAGAAGCAGAGTCCTGAACGCTCACCTCCATGTCTGTGCTGCGAGATGTGCTGTGTCCTCCCTCCCACCGCGGCTTCGATTTCGCCGGGCTGTGGGTGAATGGAGTGGAAAGGGAGGAATCGGCAGAGCGCGCCAGCCTCATCTGCTTTCCTGTGTCCTCCGTGTCTCGTCGCGCCGGTGACGTCATTGCCGCGCCGAGGCTTGTAGACACTAGAGGGCGGGAGTCCTTCTTGTGATGCGAGGCTCCGGCGCCATTTTGTGTGTGACCCGAGGCCGCCGGATAGAAGAAATCGGACAGTTTACGAACCGCTGGTAGATCCGTTTTCGGTCTCGCCATGTCTGTCAGGTGCAGGGAAAATTCCCCTAGAGATCTGTATGTTTGTGAGGTAAAAACACTCACTCTGATGGGCCGTAGATGCGAAGTTAGCCGAGCGTGCAGCGGAGCTCCTCTGCTAAGCGGCCATTCAGTCCGGCGGTCGCCACGCCCCCCTTTATTTTGATGTTTTTGACGCTTGCACTTGGGTGAAGAAAATTGCATGAATAAACCAAACTGTGTTTTGCAACCACTTCACGGCTATCTCCCTGTGTAAACGCACCCCCCAAAGGGGTCATTCATACCCGCCACCGAGCTAGTCCCCTCACAATATATACATATATATATATATATATATATATATATATATAGTAACATAGTTAGTGAGCTTGAAAAAAAGACATCAGTCCATCCAGTTCAACCTATGATGTGTGTGTGTGTTTGCTGTTAACCGTACATTGTATACCCCTGTATGTTGTGGTCTTTAAGGTGCCCATCTAATAGTTTTTTGAAACTATCGATGCTCCCTGCTGATACGAATGTTTGACGAAGAGAATTCCACATCCTTACTGCTCTGAGAGTAAAGAACCCCCTACTTACTTTAAGGTTAAACCGCCTTTCCTCTAGTTTTAGTGAGTGGCCACGTGTCTTATTGTATTCCCTTTCTCTGAATAGATTGTTCCTTATGCTAGGGTCGCCAGTACAGTATTTGTACATTTATATCATATCCCCCCTCAATCATCTCTTCTCCAGAGAGAATAAGTTCAGTGCTTGTAGTCTTTCCTCATAGCCAATGCTCTCCATTCCCCTAATTATTTTTGTTACTCTTCTCTGGACTCTCTCCAGTTCCAGCACATCCCTCCTGAGGACCGGTGCCCAGGACTGGACAGCATAATCCAGATGTGGCCGGACCAGAGTCTTGTAGAGAGGGAGAATAATCTCTTTATTTCTGGAGTGAATCCCCTTTTTTATACATTCCAGTATTATGTTAACATTGCTTGCAGTGGCTTGGCATTGCATACCACTGCCAAGCCTGTTGTCTACCAGTACCCCCAGGTCCTTTTCCATCTTAGATTCACCCAGAGGTTCCCCCCTAGTGAGTAGCTTGCTTTCTGGTTTCTGGCACCCAAGTGCATTACTTTACATTTTTCAACATTAAACCTCATCTGCCATGTAGTTGCCCACCCCATTATTTTGTTCAGGTCCGCTTGTAAGGTTTCCACATCCTGCATAGAAGATATTGGCATGCTTAATTTAGTATCATCCACAAATACTGAGATTGTACTAGATATCCCCTCCTCTAGATCATTTATGAATAAATTAAACAGGATTGGTCCCAGGACAGAACCCTGGGGGACCCCACTTTCCCCACCCACCCAATCCGAGTACTCCCCATTAATCACCACCCTTTGCACTCTCCCCTGGAGCCAGTTCTCTATCCAGGTACTCACCTTATGGTCCATACCTACTTTCCTTAGTTAGAACAGTAAGGGTTTGTGGGGAACTGTGTCAAAGGCCTTTGCAAAGTCCAGATACACCACATCCACAGGCTTGCCTTTATCTAGGTGGCAGCTCACTTCATCATAGAAGGTTAATAGATTGGTTTGGCAAGAACGATTTTTCATGAATCCATGCTGATTACTACTAATAATACCATTTTCATTACTAAAGTCTTAACATCCCCTCCAAAATCTTGCAGACTACTGATGTTAGGCTAACCAGCCTATAGTTACCCGGGATATATCTCGGCCCTTTTTTAAATATTGGTATCATGTTGGCTTTTTTTCAATCAGCTGGCACCATACCCGTCTGTAAACTATCCTTAAAAATCATGAATAATGGTCTGGCAATCACCTGGCTGAGCTCTTTAAGAACCCTCGGGTGCAAGCCATCCGGTCCCGGTGATTTATTTATGTTAAGTTTCTCTAGTTTAGTTCTAAGTCTATCTTCTGTTAGCCATGGTGGTACTTCCTGAGGTGTGTTGTTTAGTTTGGCCCCCCAATTCTTTTGTGAAGACTGAAGAGAAGAAATTATTTAACACTACCGCCTTTTCCCTGTTGCCTGTGGCCAAATCTCCCTTGTCGTCTTTTATGGGGCCAATGTGTTATGGCCTCACTTTCTTACTATTTATATACTTAAAGAATTTCTTGGGGTTCTTTTTACTCTCTTCCGCTATATATTTTAGCCGCCCTGATTTCGTCTTTACATTTCTTATTACACTGTTTGTAATGTTTGAATGCTGCCAATGACCCCTCAGTCTTGTATTTTTTGAACGCCTTTTCTTTAGCATTAATATGCATTTTTAAGTTGGAGTTTAGCCACCCAGGGTTTAGTTTTGCTCTTTTAAATGTATTTCCCTTTGGAATGCACTGGTCAATCCCTTTGTTTAGTATGCTCTTGAAGCACTCCCATTTTTCCTCCGTGTTCTTTGTTCCCAGGGTTCTATCCCATTTGATATTTTCTAGCAGAGAGCACAGTTTTGGGAAATTGGCTCTTTTGAAATTCAGTGTCCTTATTATTACTATAAGGACATTACTATATTACTACTATGATTAATACTAATTGACCTATGGTCACTGTGTCCTAAGTTGCCCCGTATTTCTATATCCGTGAGCAGGTCTGTATTGTTGGTAATCAGTAGGTCAAGTACCACATTATTTCTTGTCGGTGCATTCACCATCTGACCCATGAAATTGTCCTGCAAAACATTTAGGAACTGCCGAGCCTTGGCTGAATGCGCGGTTACTTCTGTCCAGTCTATATCTGGATAATTAAAGTCCCCCATTATAATGACATTTGCCATCCTTGCCGCCAATCCTATCTGTAAAAGGAGGTCCGCCTCCCCCTCCTTGTCAGTACCAAGGGTTAAAAAATGGGTAGGCTTCAAATCAAACCTCTATAAAGTGCTGGATGCTAATACCTTAATCAAGTATTGTGTAGGGATGAATCAATATGCATAGAACACAATATGTGATAAATAGCAAAAAATCTAAAATAATTGAGGTAGATATCACAATAATATTATAGGAGTAAAATAAAAAATGGGTACAATATATGCAGTAATAATAATGGTGAGGAAGGTGCTATATATAGGTGATTAAAGCAATCAGATAAAAATTGGTATTATCAAAGCAAATAAATATATTCAATAAAATTCATTAATAAGTGCAAAATGTGCAGGTAGAAAAAGTCCATAAATAAAAGTTCATGAGTGACTCAGGTGAAAATGCAGGTAAATCTTGAGTGCCAAAAAAAGGAAAAAGTGCAGGTGCTCTGTGTTGAATCCTCCAATGATCCAATGCTGGTACTTGTGGTGTCACCGTGGGGGAGAATAGGAGAACACACTCACCAGATGATGTGGGTCTTATATAATATATGTATTAAGACCTGTAATCGCTTTGTGGCCACCAAGGCCAGAGTAGACACTGCTGGGCTTTGTAGTACCGCAGTACTCAGGATCCCCTCTCCTGGATAGGGTCCGGTTAGGGTATGCAGGGTAAAAAAAGCTCCAGATAGTGTATTACCATAAAAACTACTTTAATAAGGTTGGCAGGTGTGCAATACATAAAAAAACGAAATAACCGCCAGCCGAAATGGTGCCCGTGAGTGGAGAGCGGTGAATACCGGCTTACGTTCCACTCTGGCACCCGTGACGTATGCAGCGTGTGTTCCACCTTATGCGCGTTTTGTCAATGCGTAGGAAGCAAATTATGCAAAAAGCGTTGATCCTTTACGCTTTTACAAGATGTTGATCATATGCCTCAGAAAAATATTGGATATGGCTGATGGTGTAGTCAGAGATAGACTTCTTTTTAATGTGGGGTTTTAAAATGGTACGTAATAAATCACTAAAAAGTGATTTTACTGATGTGGTGTGATTTTTTTCTATTTTGACACAAAGGAAAGTCCCATGTTTTGTGTTCCCCCCTTTAACATGGTTTTTTTTTTCCATGAGGGTGGATGAATTCCAATTTTCTTTGCTCTATAGTGATTGGGGTGTACCCAGGCACACCTCATGTGCATGCCTATATTAAGCAATATGGTGTGGGCACCCATCTTTTTCAAGATCTACTATAGAGAACCTTGACTAACAATACCAGTGACAATGACATACTATTCACACAAGATAGGAATCCTGCAACAAGACACCCCTCAGCCTCCCAAACTCTACCTAGCACCTTAGTCTTGGCTTTGCTTAGGAAGGTGTGTCTGATAGATGAGACATATGCCCTCTGTGAGTTTATTTCACTTTTCATATTGACACCAGACATTATTGAGGCTGAACATGTTTGTAGTACAACCATCAGTGCTCACCAAAATTAAATCTATTGAGATAGAGATTAGGATGATATTATATCACTCCCTAGTGTCAATGGTTTCCTCGATACTTGACTTAAGATGAATCTTTTCTTATTTTTTCTTAAATATTTGTAGTGTAATGCAGACCATGTAACTTACCCTGTCCTCTTCTGGGAGGTCACAAAGGCTGTTTTAAGGGATAAAATTATTGTCTATGTGTCATCTCATAAGAAGAAAACTTTTGCAAAATACTGTACATGGAAGCTTGTTCAAATGTTAGGCAGGCTTATGTTAAGTACAAACAAGATATGTTCAAGGTCAATACAAGGGCCTTTCTGCACACCAAACAAATATGTGATCACTGGCTTCAGCAGTATGATTTGTACATTATATTTTGGAGAGAGGCTAACTTCTTCAGAGGGAAGTGACACAACCCATGTTACCCATCTTCAGGATGCACCTTGTTGAAGCCTCTTTGCTCACCCTACTTTGGCTAGTTTTACCTAGGCTAGTGACCTGGAGGCAGGAAGAAGCCAACCCAGCTCCACCATCAGGAGCTGTCGAGAAGACGACCTTTTTCTTAGACTCCACTACTCTATGAACCCAGCTGTGAACAGAATAGGTTCAGCCTAGCTGTGGTCTGCATGTCCGTGACACTAATAAAGTATAGGTTCCAGCAGAAAATGCAGCTTATATATGGCTGTTGCAAAAAAAAAAATAGGGACTCCATGGTATCCCGTTCCTTTAGACCTACTTAACCACAATGCTATACTGTTACCTAAATTTATGGCTAATGAACTCTCACTGCTCCTCACATCGAGATTTATATGATATCACAGATAACCTTTGTCTTCTTGATGACGTCTGCTGAGAAATGCATCACAGTGAAACCAAAGTAATATTTTTGCATTATCCTTGCTATGTTAAAGTGCTTATAAACCCAGGAGCCTGAGTTCACTAAATCTGGTCTCCCAAAGTATGCAGAACATGGAAAAGCAAAAAATGTTTTAAATATAAACTGCTAAATACCCTTTTTCCTCAGCAGTTAGCGCAGCCTTGTAAATTCTATCAATGTCTGGTTAAAGCTTTTAGGAGGGGTTTTCATTCGCCCCCGATTGTCCTATAAAATACAGGACCCCTGACCCTCTGTCTGGACAGTGCAGATTTGCCCTGTGCTGAACACATGCACTCTCCCAAGAAAAAAAAACTCTCTAGAGGCACATGCGCGGAGGACTCCAAGATGGCCGCTTAGCCTTGGAGATATGCACCGCTCCGATCCTCTAAGCCCCGTCACAGCCTTCAGAGCATTCGTTCCTGACTCACTCCACCAGCGATCAACCTGGGAATACCCAGGGAAAAATCTGATGTCTGGATCTGTCAGAGAAATCTTTCAGGTCAGCTGGATCACATCCCACGGCAGCTCAGCCTATCAAACATGGTGGCCGCTACCACACGAGGCACAGACAGTGCTACAGAGGATTCCATTACTGACTAAGATGCCTCTAGCCCTGCAATGACTCCTATAATACATGTGTATCCCCCTCCTAGGTAGGTGCTAGGAAAACCAATAAGGGGGCCCTGCCTGCTTATCAGGGGGGCCTGATTGTTCAGTTAGGCTGTCATGTGTTTACAGGTGTGCCTGTTGAGCTTGGGGAGTCTCCCCACTGTGTCCAATAAGGGCTCTCATTGGACAGTGGAGGAAACCTGTCCAATAGCACACCAGGGCTTGTATCTATCGCAGAGGGCAGAATCTGCCGCAATGCATCCTGGGAAGGGGTATAAGCCTGAGGGGAGCACGTGATGGAGGGTCTTTGGCGGGAAGCAGAGTCCCAGGAGGAGGGTGACGGCTGTCTCTCCTCCTGTCAGCGGTAGTGAAGGTGTCCTTGGCGATCGGCCTGAACGACAGAAGGTTGAACTGAGCTGCAGAGAGTGATGCAGGAGCCAGCTAAGCAGTAGAGGGGGCTTGGAAAGGGGATGCCAGTGCTTAAGCCCTGAAGATAAGTGTGTGTGAAAGAGGGTGCCGGTGCGGGCCCTGAAGTGTTAAGCAATGCAGCAGTCTTACAAGTAGCTACCTCAGTGAAGAGGGGTAAAGCAAGCTTTTACTAGGACTTTGTGCCACATGAAAGTGTCAGAAGTCAGTTCAGCGTCAACAGACAGCAAATCAGCTTTAACCAGCGTCATCCGGCGTTGACCGGCATCCAGCCAGCGTCAAGTCAGCGCTAATAGGCATTTTTCAGTTGCCCTACTAAAATTGTTCATAGTTGAGACAGAGGAGTATCCCACTTATCCCTTCTCCCATCCAAGTTCTCAATAAACATAAAAAAACCCAAAGATACTGAACTATTCCTTGTCTCAGTGCTCACACTTGGAGAACATGCTTAAATGTGCTGTTGTTAGCGGTAACCCTGGCGGACCCATAACTAGCTAGGAATCCTGCTATACATGTCACAGTGAGTAATCATTTCCTTTCCACGATAGTCACTTTTTCCACAATGTTGTCCAGGGGTCTGGCCCAAACAGCTGCACAGATCACCTCCTATATCCATGCTGAACTGCAGCTTTTGGGATCACGGATGGAAGTAATGGAAAAGAAGGCTGATCAATCTCTAGCCAGAATTGACCAAAACACTTCCAAAATACAGGACATTCAGGATCAGCTGGAAACTGCATTGTCTAAAATAGATGACCTTGAAAACCGTTCAAGAGGATACAACTTCAGAGTCAGAGGACTCCCTGAATCAGTGAAAGAAGTTAACCATGCAATTCACTCCTTCATCAAGGACTTAATCCCAGACATCCCAGAATACTGTTTGGAACTGGACAGAGTGCACAGAGCCTTGCAGCCAATATGATCCAACGGTCTACCGAGAGACATTATAGTTAAACCCCACTTTTACTCTGTTAACCACTTTACCACCGGAGGATTTTGCTGTCTTCCGTCCAGGCCACTTTTTGCGATTCGGCGCTGTGCGACTTCAACTGACAATTGCGCAGTCGTGCGACGCCATACCCAAACGAAATTTACGTCCTTTTTTTCCCACAAACAGAGCTTTCTTTTGGTGGTATTTGATCACCTGTGCGATTTTTACTTTTTGCGCTATAAACAAAAAAAGAGCGTTTATTTTGAAAAAATAACAATATTTTTAACATTTTTTTATATGAAATTCCCCCCAAAAAAGATGTAAAAACCAATTTTTTAAAAAAAATTTTGGCCAATTTGTTTTATGCTACATATGTTTGGTAAAAAAAATCGCAATAAGCGTATTTTGATTGGTTTGCGCAAAAGTTATTGCGTTTACTAACAAAGGGAAAGATTTCTGTCATTTTTGGTGTTTTTTTTTTTAACGCGTAATGGCGGCGATCTGCGATTTTTTTTGCGGGACTGCGACATTGCGGCGGACAGATCAGACCACAGCGGGCGGATCTCCAGACTCGATCCCCGACGATCGGGTAAGAGCAGCGGCGATCGCCGCTGCTCCTCCCCTGGCCCGACTCCCGCTGTGAATGAAAACAGCGGGAGCGAGCCTCCGGCGGCGCTCAAGCGCCGCCCAGAAGGGGGAGTGTCTGACGACGTAGTACTACGTCGTCAGACGATAACGAGCCACTCTGCCGCAGTAATATTACTGTGAGCAGACGTAAAGTGGTTAAGGAAGAGGTGATGAAATTGTCCAGGAATTCAGTTGGGCTCAATATTCAGGGACATTGGGTCCAGGTCTTTGCAGACCTCTCCCCCTTTGCCGTACAAAGACGTCGTTCTCTGAAACCCCTCCTTCAAGTTCTGGCTCAAAAGGACACAACATACAGATGGTCCTTTCCATTTTGCTTCAATCGCTTCCATTCAACTTCTTATATCGGAACAAGGCCCACAGCTTCTCATCATTCTCAGAAGGTGAATGCCTGCTCCTACACCTGGGGTTGATTACTCAAGAGATCCCTCCTCCTTCCACCGCCAGGGGTCCCTCATCTGCCAAGAGGCCTACTCCTCTTAGTCCACTTACCCTGGTTTGGCAGAAACAACAACCAAAGAGGTCAAGGGACTCTCAACCTCCCTGAGGAAGTCATCTGGATTAAGGACAACTGGATCCTGTTTAGCACTTTCTGGGATTGATCTTTCAGATGGCCTTCCTCTCCCCCCCCCCACAATTCATGCTAGCTTATAGCGCAAGCTTTTCTCTTTTTTTACTGGGGGATTCCTCCAAAGGGGGGGTTTCCAAGGTTTTGCTTACACCTTCCTTTAGTTCTACGTGGGCATATTTGCTATTGAGATACAACTGGGATGTCATCCAGGGTGGCTCCTAGGGTTCTCCCCTTTGGTGGGGGGAACTCTGGGACCCACTATACTCCCTGGATACACTGCTCTACAGAATATTAGGAGGGGGTAAAATATAAATCTTCGCTGTCTGATTGCTTGACAGAGGATGGGGGCAGCTTGGCGACAACTGTTCAGGTCCTACTCCTTCCATGTTTTAATGAACAGTGCTCTGTTAATTTGAAGTTTGTTATTATATCTTTAGGCGGATGGACAGAAGTGGATACAATGCATCTCCATCTGCCACTGATGCGTTTATGTTTTACTCTCAGTGGCAGGTTGATGTTCCCCACTTTCTGGGGATATCACCATTCTCAGTTTTTTTGGTGGGAAGTGGCTGGATCCTTCCTCATCTGGGTGGGTTACTGGGTTTTTGGTTTCATTGTCTCTCTAATTGTTGTCTTGTATTCTCTTGCTTACCCTTCTCTACCTCTTTTCTTTTTCTTTCTTTAACCTCTCCCTTTCCTATGGTCAGCCTGGAACTCCTCTCACATTGATTGGTAGGATTGAGACCTGTCTACATTGGGTGAGATTTTATTCTATTTTAAGTTGTCCAAACTTCTGATCCATGGTTAATTTTAAACCTTCCAATAACAGCATGCAGATTTTATCCCACAATGTACAGAAATTGTTCCAATTATTTCACACCCTAAAGACAGATGTTATTCTCCTACAGGAAACTAATTTCCCAATCTCCTACAACCCCTCTTTCCTTCACCAGAGCTTCCCCCAAATTTACCTAGCTAATGCCACAAAAAAGACACGTGGAGTAGCAATTTACTTTTCCAAATGTTTACATTTCTCCCCTTCCAAAATACTAAGGGACCCGGAAGGTCGTTACCTGTTGGTAGTGGGTACCATTGATGGAAAAATGTATACATTTGTATCCTATTACACCCCAAAGAAAGGCCAAGCTGCATTTTTCAAATCATTACAAAAACATTTAAGCCCTATTTACAGGGCACCATTATTTTTGGAGGAGACTCCAATATAGCATTTAATCTCTCTTTTCATAAATCAAGTAAGGGGACCCTGAAATCAGAACACCCACCCAGACAAAGCCTAAAAATAGCAAAGGTTCTTCACGCCCTTGGCATGATAGATATCTGGAGGGAATTAAACCCCCATGTCAGGGACTGCACGCACTTCTCGGGCCCACATCACACGTACTCCAGGATTGACCATATTTTCATCCGATCTTCCTCTATTCCACCTAGCTATAGCACCCAAAATTCGAGACACACAGCTATTGGACCACTCCATGCTGACACTTTTCCTCTGACGCTCTTTAAGGGACGAAGGCCCATCCAAATGGCGTCTTAATGAGGCCCTCATGATTGACAAAATACAATGTACAATCCTAGAAAAAGCTCATAAGAGACAATGACAGACAATGAAAATACCAGCGTTTTGCCAACAACACTTTGGGCAGCCCACAAAGCAGTGCTGAGAGGGAAACTCATTCAAATATCTTCCCAACTGAAACGTGAACGCTGACTCGAAATCCAGAAACTGAATGAGGAATTCCTTGAAATGAGCAAATGTCACAAAAGTAACCCCACCCCTACTACCCTGTTTCAGCTAGATTCTGCCAATCTAGACCTGATTACAGCAGCAGAAAAACACATTAAATAGACTGGTGCTAAATTCTACTCACAGTAGGAAAGATAGGTTCTCAATTGATAAACAAACTATGCCCTAGACTGCGTACCTTATCCTTCCCCAAAATTCACACTTCATCAGTGTGAACTTGACCCAAAACTCCATCCGTATAATGGAAACCTTTCAAACTTCCTGTTCTATTTTGTATGATTCACAATCCTCTCCTGCCCTACATAAATTGGAGACTTTTCTTAGGAATCTTTCCTTACCCAAAATCACACAGTCCCATAGGTAACTCCTTGATAAACCTTTCACACCAGAGGAGATATTGGAGACCATTAAATCTCTTAGACCAGGCTCAGTGCCTTGGCCTGGAAGTTTTTTGATCGTATATTATTAGAAATGTAGCCCCTCCTTAAACCCCCTGGACAGTGATTTAAACTCAGCATATATCTGCGTTATTTCCAAACCGGGAAAAAATGTAAGTGATGTTAGTAAATATCGTATATCACTTATTAATATGGACCTCAAACTTATGATGAAAATTCTTGCATTGAGACTGTCGAGCTTTATAACTAAATATATTCACAAGGACCAGGTGGGTTTCATCCCTGAGAGGCAGGGCCCAGACCAAGTTAGGAGAGCCATAGATATAATTTCGTTGCTACACTCTCCCTGAAATGGGGCGCCCCGCAAGAAGGCTTTCTTTTGTCCATTGACCTCCAGAAAGCCTTTTAATTCAGTCTCTTGGTCCTACCTTTTTGAAACATTAGGAAAATGGGTTTTCGGCTCTAAATTCTTGGGAATCATTCAGTCTCTTTACTCGGCTCCGAAAGCACAGGTCCTTTTGATGGGCCATTATTCTAAACCTTTTTACATCAAAAAAGGGACCAGTCAGGATTATCCCTTATTTCCTTTAATTTTCGCAATAGCTATTGAAACCTTGGCAATCACCATTAGATCACACCCTGATATTAAGGGAGTCTCTTGTGGTCCCTAGGCACATAAATGTGCGTTGTTCGCGGACGACCTACTGCTCATTATCACATCACCCCTGATCTCCACCTCTAATGTATTTCAACTGCTCCAAGATTTTGGTCCAATCTTGGGCTTAAAAATAAATGTCTCCAAGTCTGTAGCACTACGACCTACTGCTTTTTATCACATCACCCCTGATCTCCACCTCTAATGTATTTCAACTGCTCCAATATTTTGGTTCAATCTTGGGCTTAAAAGTAAATGTCTCCAAGTCTGTAGCACTGAACATCTCGGTTCCTTTACAGCTAGTAGACCAGTTGAGGCACCATTTCCCTTCTCCTGGTCCTCTGACTCTATTCCCTATTTGGGAATTAATCTACCTCACAACATTTACAAACTGTTCTCTGTAAATGACCCCCCTATGTTCCAGAAATTAGAGGAGGATTTAAAACAATGGGCAAAATGTGATCTATCCTGGTTGGGAAGAATCAGCTCTACCATGTCTTCTGTACCTCTCCAGGTCCCTCGCCATTTCAAAAAAGAAAACGCTACTTCTCAAATTTCAAACAAAAATCATCCGCTTTGTTTGCGGGTGTAAGGGTTACCGTTGCCCAAAAGAAGTCATCTACTGACTGAAAAATCAAGGGTGATTGGGCCTACCCAATATATGGTGGTAATATTAGGCTGCACAATTAGCTCAAATCCCTACAGTGTAATCTAGGGGTCCCAGACCTTATTGGATTGCTATGGAAAGATAGCCAGTTTCCTTGCACACTATAGACTTTCTGCTCTGGAGTTCTCCTAAACAGAGACCCACAGTCCTCGCCCCCACCCTCTCTTACTCCCTGGCATTATGTGATGCTCTATATAAACAAGCTTCCATAATCTCTAGTTCTAAACCACTCTCCCACCTGTTTTATAACCCTTCCTTTCCACTGGGTTTGAATATACAAGCCTCTCGGTGGCTCATTAAAGGCCTCTTCAGAATAGGACACCTTTTTAACTCAATGGCTCCCATTTCTCTTGGATACTGTGTGAGTAAATTCAAAATGCCTCCCATGAAGAAATTTAGACTGTCCCAGAGTTCACACTTCTTACACTCTATCAGGCTAGACAAACCTGACCCCCCCCCCCAAAAAAAACTTACAACCTACGAACAATGGTGTTCCAAAATTATAGATCAGAGGGGAGGCATCTCTATTATCTATTCTGCCCTGGCTGACAAGGCAGATAAACCACCCTATTCTCAGTCCTGGGATTCGGATTTGTATATAAGGTGGGGCCCGTGCGAGTGGTTCCAATTACTCTAACGCTCTTACAAAAGGTATCATGAACATATCTCTTATAGAAGTGAATCTTAAAATACTCACTAGATTGTATTAAGTCCCTGTCAGATTAGCTAGGATCTACCCAGATGCTTTTCCTCTGTGCTTCAGAGGGTGTAATCTAGTTGGCTCCATGTTTCACACATGGTGGTCTTGCCCCCGTATTAGAGGTTATTGGAACAAATATCTCCACCTTTTATGGAAAGTAACTGGGGTTGTTGTTCCTCAGGATCCATCTATAGCCCTCTTGAACCACAGGGTAAACAAAACCCCTAAAAAAACACAGACCTTGATCTTCTTTATGTTTTTGGGAGCTACAATTACGACAGCCAGAGCCTGGAGGAAGCCCTCGGTCTCAATATCAGAAAAAAAACAGAAGGTCTCCTGAAACATGTCCCATGAACAACTTGTTGCTAAACTTCAAGATAGAGTGCGAAAGTTTGAAGCAGTCTGGGAAACTTGGGCACTTTTATATTGTACCATGGCATAGTATTCCTCCAAAAAGACCCTCCCGGCAGACCTACTTCCCTTCCCCTTGCTCATTGACTTTCTCTAAAAGTCACTTGGCTTCTCCCCCCTTTCTTCTCTCTCTTCACTTTTTTTCTCTACTCATGTTACTATATAGCCCAGAAGGTTGAACACTTGTTTCCAAAGGAGAACTCCTTTTCTTCCTCTCACTCTCTTACGAGAATGGATCTTTGATTCCTCTTATCCTTCTCTATACAATTTAAGTGACCCTGGCTCTGACATGAGCTATACCCGTGGCTTTGGATGGAGCCTGGAGGGGGGGCTGCTAGGTCTCCAGAAACCCGTGATGGGGTCTCCACGTCCAAAGTTTGATCCCTTGGTGGTGGCGTGCCTGTTCCCCACCGTGTTGGAGAGGCCCTGATGACTCTCCCTTCCCCTAGCCCGGGCCCTAGCCCGGGATCCTCTGGGTCTTCTATGACTATAAGCGTGGAGGGAGTAGGAAGCTTTGGCTACTTGTTGTGGTCATTCGTTTAGTTTGATCCATACTTTCCTGTCTCCGTATAATTACACAAACCACTCTAAAAGGTTTTGATTTCTTATACTTTACTTGTTCATTTACACCTTTGGGCCTTGCAGACTAATTTATTATCTTTATGTAACTTTTAATAAGATATTCAATAAATATATTGAAAAGAAAAAGAACTAAAGAAACATTAGAAGGAGTAGAGAATCAGAGAAGATAGGATTAAACAGCCTTTTTACACAATGCAGAGGATTAAGTCCTTAATTTCCAGAGTGAGGTATAACAAGCATGCTTTCCTGCATACACACTCATTTTATTGTTTTATCGTTTTATTGACATATCCCCTTCCTTTCTATTTAAGTATACCTAAAACATTTAAATTTGGTCATACTGTATTTTTGTCCAGATACTCCCTCTGCCTAAATTTGGGGATGTAACCTAGATTCTCAGATTCCATGACTCTATATAGATAAGACAGATTTGCATAGATATATTTTGTATAATTAAAAATAAGTCAGCAAATGTCTTCATTTGCTTATCGCTAATTACCAGGAGACTTAAAGTGGCGCTCCACCCAAAAGCAGATGCTGCACTTTTTCGTATCCTCCACTGCCACATTTGGCACTTTATGGGGGAGAGCAGATACCTGTCAAAACCAGGTACCTACTCCCACTTCCGGGTAAGATCGTGGCAATCAGCGTATGAAACTTCCTTGTATTAAAAGTCAGCAGCTACAGTATTTTCATTTTATGTCTCTCCCTGTTGATTTAGAGGTCCCTGTGTGTTCCTCTTATAAATATGATGACCGACATTGTGTATCTGCAATTTGTCTAAACTCAAATAAACACTAATTGAAAGAAAGACATCTGTGTGGGTTCATGCACAGATATCCATTAAAGTCTCACCCAAAGTCGCCAAAAGTAGGGCAGGAACTACTTTTGGAAATCGGTGCGGCGCCACAAAATCGATGTCGCACCGACATTGTTATTGCCAGCAATAGGCTGCAATTTAACATGCGATTTGACCTGTCAAATCACATGTTAAATTGCGCCGATGTGAACGGGGGCAAATTTGGAAAACACTGAAGATTTACAGTAAACCCCAACAATGGACATTTCTGACACCCATTAACTAAATCAGAAGTATCTTTGATCATCCCATGACAGTAACCACCTTCAAATGTGCCTTCTGAATACAAGTTACAGGGAGTGAATATATTTAAATTTGGAAAACACAGGGTTTTGGTAGAAAAACTAACAAAAATGTAGTCTAATTTTTTTTATTTTCTATTAAAATAACAAACATGTTATTCTTAACTGCTCTGTGTAGTTGGTTTTACACAGGGCAGCCCAGATCCTCCTCTTCCCGGGTCCCTGGCTGGAGCTCCTGGCTCCGACCTCCCGTTGAGTGCCCCCACATCAAGCAGCTTGTTATGTCGGGCACCCGACCTGATCCATTCAGACACGGAGCCGCGGTTTGGCCTCGCCCCATTTCTCTCCTCATTGGCTAACTGAATTTGATTGACAGCAGCGGGAGCCAATGATGCCAGTGCTGTGTCTCAGCCAGTCAAGAGGGAGAGTCCCAGAAGACCATGGCATTAGTGGACATTGCTGGATCGAGAGGGGCTCAGGTAAGTATTAGGGGGGCTGCTGAACACTGAAGGATTTTTATCTTAGTGCATAGAATGCATTAGGATAAAAAAACCCTTCTGACTTTACAACCACTTTAATCACAAAACTGACTTAATATACTTTATAGATTATTTGTGGTTTAGTACACACATCACTCCTCTGTGAGTAAATCTGTACCACAGGACTATGACGTTCATGTCAAAACATATATAGTTTCAGTGACTTATTATGTAAAGCTGCAAGTTTTTTCATGTTCCGCTAACCAATTCACACTACAGGTATGGAAGGTCATATTGTATGCAAGGTCAACTTATAAAAATATTTTGTCCTTTTTATCTGTTATCTTTAAAATCATTAATTATGTTTTCCATTCATGGCTTATTCAGTATGAGGTTAATACATGTATAATTAGAAACAGAAGTGATGATAATAATTGCGTTCTTTTTGCATTCTTCCTTTTTGTACTGTGTTTTCTGCATGTTGTGTTCCATCAGCAGTGTCCCTTAGATAATTACTTACGAATATGCTGTGTATTTATCTTCAGTGATAATGAGTATAAATAATGCCCTATAATATTCTTCAGCAAAAAGGACTTTGAAGTGCACTGTTTATAGCTTAATTAACAGCAACCAGTGTATAGGCTCTTTGCTCCCATTCTACATTTAATAAACAGTCAGAATTACAGCAGGAACAATACCACAGGGCTCATGTATTTTTACCTTTGGTCATCCCTACTATTTGCAGTATGTATGTGACTAAAATTCAGCTTGTTCAGTAAACAATCACTAAGTGAAATGTGCTGAATGATCAATGACAAGGTATAAAGTACATAGTTGTTAATAGATGACATGCTTTTACGTAACATGCTATTAAATCATAATTACCATGGCATTAAATAAAATATTATAATTGTGAAAAAGTGGGGGTCTCTCGCGCTGTCGTGGGAAGAGGGTGAATGAACTAGTTGTGTCAAAAGTTGCTGCTAGCGCTTAAAGCTTATTCTTAGCCTTGAGAATGTAGTGTGTTGTTATAGTGCTGCGCTACCTTTATATAGAATACTGGGTGATGTATACTGTAATTAAATAAATAGTGACTGGATTTGCTTATGTGCAAAAAATGTGAATAAATAACATAAAACAAATTCCACATAAAATTCATATAAACATCATTCTTCCTCATGAATAGGTGTGAATCATAAAACGGCAAGTGATGTAATAAAGTGCTGGTATTTCATAGAAAAGGTGCAAAAATAGGTGATGGTAAAAGTGACTGGTGGCACAAATCAACACCACTGATTGTAAAGATAGACCATGACTTAAAAGGTAAAATTAAATATACAAAGTAAATTAATAGTATTAAACGTCCAAAGTCTGTTTATATGTCACATCTGATGTACACTTCATATATAACTGAAATCTCCAAAGTGGTGCTTCAAGGATAATAGTTGTGATATATCCAAAACGAATTATAACAATCGTGCAGATTGGATCATGTAAGTAAAAACAGAGGATAGTGCATGAGGTGAAAAAACATTTAGATGTTGTAATTATTGCAGAAAGTGAGGATGATCTTCCGTGCTGGTGCCTGAAAACTGTGTCCCTGGCCTCTCACCTCTCACTTTATTGCAAAGAGCCTTACGAGTAAACCAGTGGGTCCAGGGGATCCTGGGTGATGGAGCCCTCGCAGGGTATATCGTCTTAATCCTCCTCACTGCTCTTTCTCTTGCTCTCAGGGTAAGGGGTATAAGTAGAGACCTCTCATAGTGTAGTATTTTTAAGTACGATTTTATTAAAATTATATAGTAACTCACATATCAGGCCTGTAAAAGATCATCGGCGTGTATTTTGTTCCTGTTTGTGTCACTTCCGTCTATGCTCCTGACCTGCCCTATGCGTTGCGTCACGTGCGTCGTGGCTTCTTCCTGGGATATATATGAAGTGACCATCAGATGTGACATATAAACAGACTTTGGACATTTAATACTATTATTTTTTTCACTTTGTATATTTAATTTCACCTTTTAAGTCATGGTCTATCTTTAAAATCAGTGGTGTTGATTTGCTCCACCAGTCACTTTTACCATCACCTATGTTTGCACCTTATTATGAAATACTAGCACTTTATTACATTACTTGCCTTTTTTGTGATTCACACCTATTCATGAGTAAGAATTATGTTTATATGAATTTTATGTGGAATTTGTTTTAGGTTATTTATTCACATTTTTTGCACATAAGCAAATCAAATCCCTATTTATTTAATTACATTATACATCACCCAGTATTCTGTATAAAGGTAGCGCAGCACTATAACAGCACAAAATATTATTATTACAATTATGTTTGCTAAATTGTAAATAAAATGTTCTTATTAAATGAAGGTGCAGATGTAAGTTCAGATTTATCATATTTTTAAGAAACTATATATATATAAAAGTATTGGGACACCTGTCTTTACATGCACATGAACTTTAGTGGCATCCCAGTCTTAGTCTGCAGGGATTTAATATTAAGTTGGCCCACCCTTTGCAGCTTTAACAACTTCAACTCTTTTGGGAAATCATTTGGTGGAGGGGGAGTTAAAGTAAATGAAAAGTTTCATTTTTTTTTCTATTAAAATAACAAACATGTTATACTTACTTGCCCTTTTTTAATGATTTTGCACAGAGCATCCCAGATCCTCTTCTTCTCAGGTCCCTGGCTGGCCTCCTGGCCCCTCCCTCCTGTTGAGTACCCCAACAACCAGCAGCTTTCTATGGGGGCACCCAAGCCAAGCTTTCTGTATCCATTTAGACATGGAGCTGCCGTTCAGCCCCTCCCCTTATGTCTCCTAATTGGCTGAGTTTGATTGACAGCAGTGGGAGCCAATGGTGCTGTTACTGTATCTCAGCCAATCAGGAGAGAGAGTCCCAGATGGTCAGTCAAGTTTCTCTACTCCAAACTCGTTCATCCATGTCTTTAAGGACCTTTCTTTGTACACTGGTGTGCAGTCATGTTGGAACAGGAAGGGGCCATCCCCAAACTGTTCCCACAATGTTGGTAGCATGAAATTGCCCAGTCTGGGATGCCATTAAAGTTCATTGAGACTGGGATGCCATTAAAGTTCATGTGTGTGTAAAGGTAAAGGCAGGGGTCCCAATACTTTTTACAACATATATATATATATATTTATTTATTTATTTATTTATTTTTTACATATACTGTAGATGTCACTATTATTTTATTTTTTATATATAGGGGACATATATTATTCTGAAAATGTGTATAAAGTCTTCTCTTTTTCTCTCCTCCTACAATGGAAAGAATGAAGCTCATACTTAGAAACAATGGAGTATACTCGGAGAATGTAGACATAAGTATTGTCATTGGGAACATTAACAAAATGACAAGCCAGAGAACACAAACATACTTCAGATCCAAATTCCAGAGATGAGGCAGTTGTAATGTTGAACTAAAACAAAAGCCAAATATGTGGCACAGTGTTTGGAGAGTATGTAAGCAGTTTGATCGGGGCCCGAAGTGACCATGTAAGATAGAGAAATATGGTGCATGGCCAAGCAATGGAGCCGTGAAGTCACACGGCTTTGAGCCGAAGGCTTGCTGATTTAGCCTAGTGTGCCAGAAGAACCCACCAAATTACCTAAGGGCAGCAATGATCCTAAAACCACTTGGGTGCTGAACTGGGTGGATTTAGCAAAATTCCTATGGTATACACCTGGCAAACTTAGAAAAGGAGATTGCTGCAAAGTGACACCCGTGCCTAAAGGAGTTGTAAAGTCAGGGAGGTTTTTTTATCTTAATGCATTTTATGCATTAATATTAAAAAGCCTTCTGTGTGTAGCAGCCCCCCAGCACCCCTAATACTTACCTGTACCTCCTCTCTGCCCATTGATGTTCACGAGTCCCTCAGCCATCCTGGGACTCTCCCTTCTGATTGCCTGAAATACAGCCGAGGTGCCATTGGCTCCTGTCGCTGTCAAAGTCAGTGAGCCAATCAGGAGAGATAGGGTGCAGGGCCAAATGGCAGTTCTGTGTCTGAATGAACACATGAAGCTGCAGCTCCGCTCGGGTACCCCCATAGCAAGCTGCTTGCTGGGGGGCACTCAAAAGGAGGGAGGGGGCAGGAACCCAAGAGGAGGAGGATCCAGGCTGCTCTGTGCAAAACCAACTGCACAGAGGAGCTAAGTATAACATGTTTGTTATTTAAAAAAAAAAAAAGACTTTACAATCACTTTAAGCCTCTGACAGCAAGTGGCCGGCTCACTGTACTTGGAGTGGCTCAGATGGGAATGGCACAAAGATATTCCACCAGACAACTCCAGCAGCGATTCACCAATCAAAACCCCATAGATTTTGTTGTAATGCTCAGTGGCAGAGTCTATGGAATCCTGGACCTTAGGAAATCTAATAGCGGTGTCAAGCAGAGAACCGAAAGACTTGTTCTTCTCCCTCAGGACAGACTTAGATTTGCTGGCACAGCAGATAGAAGAGACCCTTAAATGGGAGCTATCTGTAGTCAGACATCAAGTTGTCCAGACTGATGCATTGGCTTTTGGAAACATCTCAGGGGACAGTGGAGTCCCAACTGTGAGACAGCCAATGCCTTACGCCTACATGCTCTCCCTTAGCTCTGACTTATTGAAGGTAAAAATCCCAACCATCAAAACAATTTCAGAAACCTGGGCTTCCCAGAAGCCACAAGGGGTCTGGATTTAAAGGTCACAGTGACAACACTACTGTTCATCTTATTAGACAGGATCTCATCATCTGACATGAAAATTGATTAAACAAAAAGGTGATGTGGGAGGCTTGAGGGGAAAAAGAAAGACAGAACATGACAGTGACAGAACATCAAGTGTCTTTTTCCCATGGGGCCACCCTTTTAATTTACAGGATAGAATGGCTAGGCACCAGTTTGATTTGCACTCACCTGACCAACTGCCAGAATTATTTTACTTCTTAGGCTTGGATGCTGTGGATGTTTCAGTCTAGCTTGCTCCCATAACTATTTATTTACATCTACGATGAAGGCTACCTCTTCCTCAATGCCAGAGACACCAGTGCGCTTACAATCATTGAGAAGAAACCAACTGAGAGGCCCCATTACCAATGATGTCTAATATGGCATTACTGGCCATGTAGAGATTTAGAAACATCCTCTCTACATTGGCCTCCCGTGAAAATTAGTACATAGCTTCTCTCTTTTTGGGGAATTTATTCCCTTCCTTTAGCCACTACATTCTCTCCTATATTGGGGGAGCTTGGTAACTCCCCAGGGGTAGTTAAAAAATGCTGGTCTGTGTTCCCAGGCGTGCATCCAATATTCAGCCCCAACCACTGTCTAGACTCTTTAGGAATAACAATACAGGTTCTCCTAGGATTTTTGTTGCATTTTCTGCCTGTTCTTAACCACAACTAATGGTTTGCCTATAGGTTGCCTAACCGAAAGTCCTTGTCCTGCAACCTAAACTACAGGGTTTTGGATCTAATCCTTGGTTATTACTGGTTTTGTTAAAATTTCTGTACAATCAGGACACAGGAGCACCTATTAATGTTATGTAAGCAATGCTATGTACAATTTACATCACAAACCTTCATGCCTTGTTTTTTTTTTTTATTATTTTACTTTTACTGTCTGAGTGACCAACTGACTCTGCAATAAGGATACCCACCTTAATTTGTTAATCTTGGACTTTGTCATGCTTTAGTCACCAAATGATGTTCTGATGCAACTAAACCTCCTGTCAAGCATGCTTGTACTTTATACTATATTGTACCCTGTACTATACTAGGGCCTGTTCCCTGGGCATTGGTGGTAAACATATTGTATTTCTGGTTACTGACTCTGCTTATTTCCAACTACGTTTCTTGGACTACTCCTTTGGATATCGTTGATCGTTGTTGCCGACTCTGCCTGTTCCCAACCTCGCCTCTTGGACTAGTCCTTTGGATATCGTTGATTGAGGTTGCTGACTCTGCCTGTTCCTGATGCCTTTTCCTGATATACCCCGTGGACTGCTGCCTTGGTTCGCTGAGTTCTCTCTCTACTAACTGTGGTGTATCTACCGCTCAGGTGGTGAATGGAACACCTGGGAGAACTATTTTTTTTTTATCAATCTATCTCAGATAAGCTTTCCTTACACTGGAGTTTTTACAATTACCGAATCGTATCCTGTACTTATAAGTTCTTTGTTGATTATACTCCCCAGTATAAAGGAAGGTGTCAGCTGTATAGCGATGGAACTTTGATACTGGATAATCTGAAATCAAGGGATGAAGGGCAATACACTTTTACTACAGAGAAACATGCCCCTTCACTACTCTATCTTCTGTGCTGTATCTACCACTCAGGGGGTGAATGGAACACTTGAGAGATCGATTTATTTTTATGAGTCTTTCCCAGATCAGACATTATTGTTAGATGGAGTTTTAAAAATAATCTGATTGCATCCCGTATTCCTGGTTACCCTCCTGAATGTGCTCCTCGGTATAAAGGAAGATGTCAGATGTATGATGATGGAACTCTAAGACTGGATAATCTGACACTTGCATATACGGGGACTTACTTCTTGAGCGCACAGCAGTCATTCTCTATAGTTATAAAGGAGGCCATCTATGAGCTCAGAGTCCATAGTTGTACATCAAGGATCATTAACAGCCATAGACTGCCAGGGAGTATCGGTCCATCTCATATCTGGATGAGAAGAGGGAACACACTTCCAGCCCGGAAATATCTAAGGTCCTTACAGTTTGTTCATCTGGTAAGAAGCTTACCCTCCCCCTCCCTGATAAGGAAGGTGTGGGAAGATATTTACCTCTCCCTCTCCCCAGCATGTGACTTCCCAATTGGATCTGGTTGCACATATGCCCTTTTCTATTCAATTCTGGTAAGAAGCTAATCTACACCGGTGGTGGGACACGAAGAACACCTTTATTTTGACTTTTCATTTTGATCAGTTGTACCGTTGATGGTTTGGTGCACTTTGGGCTACACTCATCACAGATATTGGTTGTCTTATGTGGACTTTTTAATTTATATTGTTGTGTTTTTATGCACTGTGATTATATATTCTATTTAGGAGATATATATTCCACTACACACATCACATTTTTATTGCTTTTTTGATTTAACCTTTTCTATTGTTCTCAATTTGCAGAACTCCTTCACACTTGTTTAGCGCACCTGATTTATTTTTTTCATCACTTTCCTCAACCTCCCTGCTTTATTTTTTCTTATTTCTCTTCCCCTAAATGTGTTAATGTTTGGAAGCCACCAGGTCTCCAATATGCCCACCTGAAGGGTTTCTGTTTAATGGATTGTCCTCAGTTTTTGAGGAGGTTTTTATTTAAAGGGTTTTTTGGGAATATAGTGTGGAGGGGGTTAAGGGAATAAAAGCAAATTAGGGTTTACATTACAGGCTGGTGGAGTAGTCCTTCATGAAGCTCTTATTGAATAGTGTTCCCCTTTATTCCTCTCTTTTTACTCCACCAGACTTTTCCAAACTCCTCTCTCCACTCCCAGGAATTACACCACTTTTTTATTAGGTAAGTTTCCTGACTTTAACCTAAAGCAGTAATGAGGATCAAAGGGGAGAAAAAAACCCTCATAGTGTAGTAATTATTCATTTAAAATACACATGCTGAAAGATTGCAATTACATAAATGTATTTAAAAACAGGCATCCAATAATAAACAGTTAACAAGACAGAACACAGAAGTGCTGCATCCAGCGTGAGCTCCACAGGATTAAAGTGATGTCAATGGAAACCAGAAGTCCATGGACCGAAAGTTTTATTTATTGGTTATATTCATATGTATGCACTGTATAGCGCTGTGAGGATGTACCTATACGTTTAGTGGTTTGTGTACAACCTATGAATAGAAGCATCAGTACTGACCACTAGTGTTGAGCGAACACGGACTGTATTATTCGTGTTCGTACCGAATAATTGGATTTTTTTTACCCGAACACGGACACGGACACTTTACTGTATGTTCGGGTAAAAATCCGTGTTCGGTCGTTTTATTTCCGGGTTTTGCATGCTTTGGCGCTCTTTTCATGGCGGGCTTTCAACAGCCAATCAACAATCGTTTAACTGGTGTGCCTTAAGCCATCCCAGCCATGCCTGCAAATGTCTTAGTAGCTGTGATTGGCCGTCTGAAGCATGTGACCAAGTCTTTATAAGTTCGAGGCAGCCGCCGCAGCAGCGTCATTCTGCTGCTTAGCTAAGGGACAGAGCACACATCAATGTGCTGGCTGCTGATTAGGGAAAGATAGGCAGGAAAAAACCATTTGTGTCCGGATAGAATTGAGGGACAGGTCGGAGTGTTTAGGCAGGGCGAGTTGTAGGCATTTTAGGGATAGAGTCTGCTGAATTATAGGGTCAGTGTCTTCTACAAACTACAATCGATATTGCTGTGTGGGGGGTGGGGTGAATCTGCACTCAATCCTGATCTACGATCTCTTCTCAATCCTGTTAGGGACAGAGTCTGCTGAATTTTAGGGAAACTGTGTTCTACAAACTACAATCGATATTGCTGTGTGGTGTGGGATTGGAGATAGGCAGGTGTCAGTGATCCACATCCATTTTTCTGTGTGTGAGCTGCAGTGAACACAATCTTTTTGGGCTGCAGTGAACACAATCTTTTTGGGCTGCAGTGAACACAATCTTTTTGGGCTGCAGTGAACACAATCTTTTTGGGCTGCAGTGAACACAATCTTTTTGGGGTGCAGTGAACAAAATCTTTTTGGGGTGCAGTGAACACAATCCTTTTTGGTGTGCAGTGAACACAATCTTTGTGGGGTGCAGTGAACAAAATCCTTTGTGGGGTGCAGTGAACACAATCTTTTTGGGGTGCAGTGAACAAAATCCTTTTTGGGGTGCAGTGAACAACATCCTTTTTGGGGTGCAGTGAACACAATCTTTTTGGGGTGCAGTGAACAAAATCCTTTGTGGGGTGCAGTGAACACAAACTTTTTGGGGTGCAGTGAACACAATCTTTTTGGGGTGGAGTGTACAACATCCTTTTTGGGGTGCAGTGAACAAAATCCTTTTTGGGGTGCAGTGAACACAATCTTTTTGGGGTGCAGTGAACACAATCTTTGTGGGGTGCAGTGAACACAATCTTTTTGGGGTGGAGTGAACAACATCCTTTTTGGGGTGCAGTGAACAACATCCTTTTTGGGGTGCAGTGAACACAATCTTTTTGGGGTGCAGTGAACACAATCTTTGTGGGGTACAGTGAACAGAATCTTTGTGGGGTGCAGTGAACACAATCTTTGGGGGGTACAGTGAACACAATCTTTTTGGGGTGCAGTGAACACAATCTTTGTGGGGTGCAGTGAACACAATCTTTTTGGGGTGGAGTGAACAAAATCATTTTTGGGGTGCAGTGAACAACATCCTTTTTGGGGTGCAGTGATCAAAATCCTTTTTGGGGTGCAGTGAACACAATCTTTTTGGGGTGCAGTGAACAAAATCCTTTGTGGGGTGCAGTGAACACAATCTTTGTGGGGTGCAGTGAACACAATCTTTGGGGGGGTACAGTGAACACAATCTTTTTGGGGTGCAGTGAACACAATCTTTGTGGGGTACAGTGAACAGAATCTTTGTGGGGTGCAGTGAACACAATCTTTGGGGGGTACAGTGAACACAATCTTTTTGGGGTGCAGTGAACACAATCTTTGGGGGGTACAGTGAACACAATCTTTTTGGGGTGCAGTGAACACAATCTTTGTGGGGTGCAGTGAACACAATCTTTGGGGGGGTACAGTGAACACAATCTTTTTGGGGTGCAGTGAACAACATCCTTTTAGGGTGCAGTGAACACAATCTTTGTGGGGTGCAGTGAACAACATCCTTTTAGGGTGCAGTGAACACAATCTTTGTGGGGTACAGTGAACAGAATCTTTGTGGGGTGCAGTGAACACAATCTTTGGGGGGTACAGTGAACACAATCTTTGTGAGGTGCAGTGAACACAATCTTTGTGGGGTGCAGTGAACACAATCATTGTGGGGTGCAGTGAACTCAATCTTTGTGGGGTACAGTGAACACAATCTCATACTTCTGAAGATTTGAGGGTGCTGCCTGTTCCATACTCCCCCTACTCCTCATCTAGCCTTTTAGGGGTACAAACAATAGTAATTGGGGCCTAGTGTGGTTGTGTACGTGTGATATACATACACTTTTTTTGGATCATATTTTCTATTCCGCTATTTAATCAAAAACCTTTGGGGATCAGTTAAATTGGGGGATAGTCTGTGTTGGTACGTGTGAGAGAGATCCACCTTTCCAAGTTGTTGGGGTTCATCTCATACTTCTGAAGGTTTGAGGGTGCTGCCTGTTCCATACCCCCCCTACTCCTCATCTAGCCTTTTAGGGGTACAAACAATAGTAATTGGGGCCTAGTGTGGTTGTGTACGTGTGATATACATACACTTTTTTTGGATCATATTTTCTATTCCGCTATTTAATCAAAAACCTTTGGGGATCAGTTAAATTGGGGGATAGTCTGTGTTGGTACGTGTAAGAGAGATCCACCTTTCCAAGTTGTTGGGGTTCATCTCATACTTCTGAAGGTTTGAGGGTGCTGCCTGTTCCATACTCCCCCTACTCCTCATCTAGCCTTTTAGGGGTACAAACAATAGTAATTGGGGCCTAGTGTGGTTGTGTACGTGTGATATACATACACTTTTTTTGGATCATATTTTCTATTCCGCTATTTAATCAAAAACCTTTGGGGATCAGTTAAATTGGGGGATAGTCTGTGTTGGTACGTGTGAGAGAGATCCACCTTTCCAAGTTGTTGGGGTTCATCTCATACTTCTGAAGGTTTGAGGGTGCTGCCTGTTCCATACTCCCCCTACTCCTCATCTAGCCTTTTAGGGGTACAAACAATAGTAATTGGGGCCTAGTGTGGTTGTGTACGTGTGATATACATACACTTTTTTTGGATCATATTTTCTATTCCGCTATTTAATCAAAAACCTTTGGGGATCAGTTAAATTGGGGGATAGTCTGTGTTGGTACGTGTGAGAGAGATCCACCTTTCCAAGTTGTTGGGGTTCATCTCATACTTCTGAAGGTTTGAGGGTGCTGCCTGTTCCATACCCCCCCTACTCCTCATCTAGCCTTTTAGGGGTACAAACAATAGTAATTGGGGCCTAGTGTGGTTGTGTACGTGTGATATACATACACTTTTTTTGGATCATATTTTCTATTCCGCTATTTAATCAAAAACCTTTGGGGATCAGTTAAATTGGGGGATAGTCTGTGTTGGTACGTGTGAGAGAGATCCACCTTTCCAAGTTGTTGGGGTTCATCTCATACTTCTGAAGGTTTGAGGGTGCTGCCTGTTCCATACCCCCCCTACTCCTCATCTAGCCTTTTAGGGGTACAAACAATAGTAATTGGGGCCTAGTGTGGTTGTGTACGTGTGATATACATACACTTTTTTTGGATCATATTTTCTATTCCGCTATTTAATCAAAAACCTTTGGGGATCAGTTAAATTGGGGGATAGTCTGTGTTGGTACGTGTGAGAGAGATCCACCTTTCCAAGTTGTTGGGGTTCATCTCATACTTCTGAAGGTTTGAGGGTGCTGCCTGTTCCATACTCCCCCTACTCCTCATCTAGCCTTTTAGGGGTACAAACAATAGTAATTGGGGCCTAGTGTGGTTGTGTACGTGTGATATACATACACTTTTTTTGGATCATATTTTCTATTCCGCTATTTAATCAAAAACCTTTGGGGATCAGTTAAATTGGGGGATAGTCTGTGTTGGTACGTGTGAGAGAGATCCACCTTTCCAAGTTGTTGGGGTTCATCTCATACTTCTGAAGGTTTGAGGGTGCTGCCTGTTCCATACTCCCCCTACTCCTCATCTAGCCTTTTAGGGGTACAAACAATAGTAATTGGGGCCTAGTGTGGTTGTGTACGTGTGATATACATACACTTTTTTTGGATCATATTTTCTATTCCGCTATTTAATCAAAAACCTTTGGGGATCAGTTAAATTGGGGGATAGTTTGTGTTGGTACGTGTGAGAGAGATCCACCTTTCCAAGTTGTTGGGGTTCATCTCATACTTCTGAAGGTTTGAGGGTGCTGCCTGTTCCATACTCCCCCTACTCCTCATCTAGCCTTTTAGGGGTACAAACAATAGTAATTGGGGCCTAGTGTGGTTGTGTACGTGTGATATACATACACTTTTTTTGGATCATATTTTCTATTCCGCTATTTAATCAAAAACCTTTGGGGATCAGTTAAATTGGGGGATAGTCTGTGTTGGTACGTGTGAGAGAGATCCACCTTTCCAAGTTGTTGGGGTTCATCTCATACTTCTGAAGGTTTGAGGGTGCTGCCTGTTCCATACCCCCCCTACTCCTCATCTAGCCTTTTAGGGGTACAAACAATAGTAATTGGGGCCTAGTGTGGTTGTGTACGTGTGATATACATACACTTTTTTTGGATCATATTTTCTATTCCGCTATTTAATCAAAAACCTTTGGGGATCAGTTAAATTGGGGGATAGTCTGTGTTGGTACGTGTGAGAGAGATCCACCTTTCCAAGTTGTTGGGGTTCATCTCATACTTCTGAAGGTTTGAGGGTGCTGCCTGTTCCATACCCCCCCTACTCCTCATCTAGCCTTTTAGGGGTACAAACAATAGTAATTGGGGCCTAGTGTGGTTGTGTACGTGTGATATACATACACTTTTTTTGGATCATATTTTCTATTCCGCTATTTAATCAAAAACCTTTGGGGATCAGTTAAATTGGGGGATAGTCTGTGTTGGTACGTGTGAGAGAGATCCACCTTTCCAAGTTGTTGGGGTTCATCTCATACTTCTGAAGGTTTGAGGGTGCTGCCTGTTCCATACCCCCCCTACTCCTCATCTAGCCTTTTAGGGGTACAAACAATAGTAATTGGGGCCTAGTGTGGTTGTGTACGTGTGATATACATACACTTTTTTTGGATCATATTTTCTATTCCGCTATTTAATCAAAAACCTTTGGGGATCAGTTAAATTGGGGGATAGTCTGTGTTGGTACGTGTGAGAGAGATCCACCTTTCCAAGTTGTTGGGGTTCATCTCATACTTCTGAAGGTTTGAGGGTGCTGCCTGTTCCATACTCCCCCTACTCCTCATCTAGCCTTTTAGGGGTACAAACAATAGTAATTGGGGCCTAGTGTGGTTGTGTACGTGTGATATACATACACTTTTTTTGGATCATATTTTCTATTCCGCTATTTAATCAAAAACCTTTGGGGATCAGTTAAATTGGGGGATAGTCTGTGTTGGTACGTGTGAGAGAGATCCACCTTTCCAAGTTGTTGGGGTTCATCTCATACTTCTGAAGGTTTGAGGGTGCTGCCTGTTCCATACTCCCCCTACTCCTCATCTAGCCTTTTAGGGGTACAAACAATAGTAATTGGGGCCTAGTGTGGTTGTGTACGTGTGACATACATACACTTTTTTTGGATCATATTTTCTATTCCGCTATTTAATCAAAAACCTTTGGGGATCAGTTAAATTGGGGGATAGTCTGTGTTGGTACGTGTGAGAGAGATCCACCTTTCCAAGTTGTTGGGGTTCATCTCATACTTCTGAAGGTTTGAGGGTGCTGCCTGTTCCATACTCCCCCTACTCCTCATCTAGCCTTTTAGGGGTACAAACAATAGTAATTGGGGCCTAGTGTGGTTGTGTACGTGTGATATACATACACTTTTTTTGGATCATATTTTCTATTCCGCTATTTAATCAAAAACCTTTGGGGATCAGTTAAATTGGGGGATAGTCTGTGTTGGTACGTGTGAGAGAGATCCACCTTTCCAAGTTGTTGGGGTTCATCTCATACTTCTGAAGGTTTGAGGGTGCTGCCTGTTCCATACCCCCCCTACTCCTCATCTAGCCTTTTAGGGGTACAAACAATAGTAATTGGGGCCTAGTGTGGTTGTGTACGTGTGATATACATACACTTTTTTTGGATCATATTTTCTATTCCGCTATTTAATCAAAAACCTTTGGGGATCAGTTAAATTGGGGGATAGTCTGTGTTGGTACGTGTGAGAGAGATCCACCTTTCCAAGTTGTTGGGGTTCATCTCATACTTCTGAAGGTTTGAGGGTGCTGCCTGTTCCATACCCCCCCTACTCCTCATCTAGCCTTTTAGGGGTACAAACAATAGTAATTGGGGCCTAGTGTGGTTGTGTACGTGTGATATACATACACTTTTTTTGGATCATATTTTCTATTCCGCTATTTAATCAAAAACCTTTGGGGATCAGTTAAATTGGGGGATAGTCTGTGTTGGTACGTGTGAGAGAGATCCACCTTTCCAAGTTGTTGGGGTTCATCTCATACTTCTGAAGGTTTGAGGGTGCTGCCTGTTCCATACCCCCCCTACTCCTCATCTAGCCTTTTAGGGGTACAAACAATAGTAATTGGGGCCTAGTGTGGTTGTGTACGTGTGATATACATACACTTTTTTTGGATCATATTTTCTATTCCGCTATTTAATCAAAAACCTTTGGGGATCAGTTAAATTGGGGGATAGTCTGTGTTGGTACGTGTGAGAGAGATCCACCTTTCCAAGTTGTTGGGGTTCATCTCATACTTCTGAAGGTTTGAGGGTGCTGCCTGTTCCATACCCCCCCTACTCCTCATCTAGCCTTTTAGGGGTACAAACAATAGTAATTGGGGCCTAGTGTGGTTGTGTACGTGTGATATACATACACTTTTTTTGGATCATATTTTCTATTCCGCTATTTAATCAAAAACCTTTGGGGATCAGTTAAATTGGGGGATAGTCTGTGTTGGTACGTGTGAGAGAGATCCACCTTTCCAAGTTGTTGGGGTTCATCTCATACTTCTGAAGGTTTGAGGGTGCTGCCTGTTCCATACCCCCCCTACTCCTCATCTAGCCTTTTAGGGGTACAAACAATAGTAATTGGGGCCTAGTGTGGTTGTGTACGTGTGATATACATACACTTTTTTTGGATCATATTTTCTATTCCGCTATTTAATCAAAAACCTTTGGGGATCAGTTAAATTGGGGGATAGTCTGTGTTGGTACGTGTGAGAGAGATCCACCTTTCCAAGTTTTTGGGGTTCATCTCATACTTCTGAAGATTTGAGGGTGCTGCCTGTTCCATACCCCCCCTACTCCTCATCTAGCCTTTTAGGGGTACAAACAATAGTAATTGGGGCCTAGTGTGGTTGTGTACGTGTGATATACATACACTTTTTTTGGATCATATTTTCTATTCCGCTATTTAATCAAAAACCTTTGGGGATCAGTTAAATTGGGGGATAGTCTGTGTTGGTACGTGTGAGAGAGATCCACCTTTCCAAGTTGTTGGGGTTCATCTCATACTTCTGAAGGTTTGAGGGTGCTGCCTGTTCCATACCCCCCCTACTCCTCATCTAGCCTTTTAGGGGTACAAACAATAGTAATTGGGGCCTAGTGTGGTTGTGTACGTGTGATATACATACACTTTTTTTGGATCATATTTTCTATTCCGCTATTTAATCAAAAACCTTTGGGGATCAGTTAAATTGGGGGATAGTCTGTGTTGGTACGTGTGAGAGAGATCCACCTTTCCAAGTTGTTGGGGTTCATCTCATACTTCTGAAGGTTTGAGGGTGCTGCCTGTTCCATACTCCCCCTACTCCTCATCTAGCCTTTTAGGGGTACAAACAATAGTAATTGGGGCCTAGTGTGGTTGTGTACGTGTGATATACATACACTTTTTTTGGATCATATTTTCTATTCCGCTATTTAATCAAAAACCTTTGGGGATCAGTTAAATTGGGGGATAGTCTGTGTTGGTACGTGTGAGAGAGATCCACCTTTCCAAGTTGTTGGGGTTCATCTCATACTTCTGAAGGTTTGAGGGTGCTGCCTGTTCCATACCCCCCCTACTCCTCATCTAGCCTTTTAGGGGTACAAACAATAGTAATTGGGGCCTAGTGTGGTTGTGTACGTGTGATATACATACACTTTTTTTGGATCATATTTTCTATTCCGCTATTTAATCAAAAACCTTTGGGGATCAGTTAAATTGGGGGATAGTCTGTGTTGGTACGTGTGAGAGAGATCCACCTTTCCAAGTTGTTGGGGTTCATCTCATACTTCTGAAGGTTTGAGGGTGCTGCCTGTTCCATACCCCCCCTACTCCTCATCTAGCCTTTTAGGGGTACAAACAATAGTAATTGGGGCCTAGTGTGGTTGTGTACGTGTGATATACATACACTTTTTTTGGATCATATTTTCTATTCCGCTATTTAATCAAAAACCTTTGGGAATCAGTTAAATTGGGGGATGGTCTGTGTTGGTACGTGTGAGAGAGATCCACCTTTCCAAGTTGTTGGGGTTCATCTCATACTTCTGAAGGTTTGAGGGTGCTGCCTGTTCCATACTCCCCCTACTCCTCATCTAGCCTTTTAGGGGTACAAACAATAGTAATTGGGGCCTAGTGTGGTTGTGTACGTGTGATATACATACACTTTTTTTGGATCATATTTTCTATTCCGCTATTTAATCAAAAACCTTTGGGGATCAGTTAAATTGGGGGATAGTCTGTGTTGGTACGTGTGAGAGAGATCCACCTTTCCAAGTTGTTGGGGTTCATCTCATACTTCTGAAGGTTTGAGGGTGCTGCCTGTTCCATACTCCCCCTACTCCTCATCTAGCCTTTTAGGGGTACAAACAATAGTAATTGGGGCCTAGTGTGGTTGTGTACGTGTGATATACGTACACTTTTTTTGGATCATATTTTCTATTCCGCTATTTAATCAAAAACCTTTGGGGATCAGTTAAATTGGGGGATAGTCTGTGTTGGTACGTGTGAGAGAGATCAACCTTTCCAAGTTGTTGGGGTTCATCTCATACTTCTGAAGGTTTGAGGGTGCTGCCTGTTCCATACTCCCCCTACTCCTCATCTAGCCTTTTAGGGGTACAAACAATAGTAATTGGGGCCTAGTGTGGTTGTGTACGTGTGATATACATACACTTTTTTTGGATCATATTTTCTATTCCGCTATTTAATCAAAAACCTTTGGGGATCAGTTAAATTGGGGGATAGTCTGTGTTGGTACGTGTGAGAGAGATCCACCTTTCCAAGTTGTTGGGGTTCATCTCATACTTCTGAAGGTTTGAGGGTGCTGCCTGTTCCATACTCCCCCTACTCCTCATCTAGCCTTTTAGGGGTACAAACAATAGTAATTGGGGCCTAGTGTGGTTGTGTACGTGTGATATACATACACTTTTTTGGATCATATTTTCTATTCCGCTATTTAATCAAAAACCTTTGGGGATCAGTTAAATTGGGGGATAGTCTGTGTTGGTACGTGTGAGAGAGATCCACCTTTCCAAGTTGTTGGGGTTCATCTCATACTTCTGAAGGTTTGAGGGTGCTGCCTGTTCCATACCCCCCCTACTCCTCATCTAGCCTTTTAGGGGTACAAACAATAGTAATTGGGGCCTAGTGTGGTTGTGTACGTGTGATATACATACACTTTTTTTGGATCATATTTTCTATTCCGCTATTTAATCAAAAACCTTTGGGGATCAGTTAAATTGGGGGATAGTCTGTGTTGGTACGTGTGAGAGAGATCCACCTTTCCAAGTTGTTGGGGTTCATCTCATACTTCTGAAGGTTTGAGGGTGCTGCCTGTTCCATACTCCCCCTACTCCTCATCTAGCCTTTTAGGGGTACAAACAATAGTAATTGGGGCCTAGTGTGGTTGTGTACGTGTGATATACATACACTTTTTTTGGATCATATTTTCTATTCCGCTATTTAATCAAAAACCTTTGGGGATCAGTTAAATTGGGGGATAGTCTGTGTTGGTACGTGTGAGAGAGATCCACCTTTCCAAGTTGTTGGGGTTCATCTCATACTTCTGAAGGTTTGAGGGTGCTGCCTGTTCCATACCCCCCCTACTCCTCATCTAGCCTTTTAGGGGTACAAACAATAGTAATTGGGGCCTAGTGTGGTTGTGTACGTGTGATATACATACACTTTTTTTGGATCATATTTTCTATTCCGCTATTTAATCAAAAACCTTTGGGGATCAGTTAAATTGGGGGATAGTCTGTGTTGGTACGTGTGAGAGAGATCCACCTTTCCAAGTTGTTGGGGTTCATCTCATACTTCTGAAGGTTTGAGGGTGCTGCCTGTTCCATACCCCCCCTACTCCTCATCTAGCCTTTTAGGGGTACAAACAATAGTAATTGGGGCCTAGTGTGGTTGTGTACGTGTGATATACATACACTTTTTTTGGATCATATTTTCTATTCCGCTATTTAATCAAAAACCTTTGGGGATCAGTTAAATTGGGGGATAGTCTGTGTTGGTACGTGTGAGAGAGATCCACCTTTCCAAGTTTTTGGGGTTCATCTCATACTTCTAAAGATTTGAGGGTGCTGCCTGTTCCATACCCCCCCTACTCCTCATCTAGCCTTTTAGGGGTACAAACAATAGTAATTGGGGCCTAGTGTGGTTGTGTACGTGTGATATACATACACTTTTTTTGGATCATATTTTCTATTCCGCTATTTAATCAAAAACCTTTGGGGATCAGTTAAATTGGGGGATAGTCTGTGTTGGTACGTGTGAGAGAGATCCACCTTTCCAAGTTGTTGGGGTTCATCTCATACTTCTGAAGGTTTGAGGGTGCTGCCTGTTCCATACTCCCCCTACTCCTCATCTAGCCTTTTAGGGGTACAAACAATAGTAATTGGGGCCTAGTGTGGTTGTGTACGTGTGATATACATACACTTTTTTTGGATCATATTTTCTATTCCGCTATTTAATCAAAAACCTTTGGGGATCAGTTAAATTGGGGGATAGTCTGTGTTGGTACGTGTGAGAGAGATCCACCTTTCCAAGTTGTTGGGGTTCATCTCATACTTCTGAAGGTTTGAGGGTGCTGCCTGTTCCATACTCCCCCTACTCCTAGCCTTTTAGGGGTACAAACAATAGTAATTGGGGCCCAGTGTGGTTGTGTACGTGTGATATACATACACTTTTTTTGGATCATATTTTCTATTCCGCTATTTAATCAAAAACCTTTGGGGATCAGTTAAATTGGGGGATAGTCTGTGTTGGTACGTGTGAGAGAGATCCACCTTTCCAAGTTGTTGGGGTTCATCTCATACTTCTGAAGGTTTGAGGGTGCTGCCTGTTCCATACCCCCCCTACTCCTCATCTAGCCTTTTAGGGGTACAAACAATAGTAATTGGGGCCTAGTGTGGTTGTGTACGTGTGATATACATACACTTTTTTTGGATCATATTTTCTATTCCGCTATTTAATCAAAAACCTTTGGGGATCAGTTAAATTGGGGGATAGTCTGTGTTGGTACGTGTGAGAGAGATCCACCTTTCCAAGTTGTTGGGGTTCATCTCATACTTCTGAAGGTTTGAGGGTGCTGCCTGTTCCATACTCCCCCTACTCCTCATCTAGCCTTTTAGGGGTACAAACAATAGTAATTGGGGCCCAGTGTGGTTGTGTACGTGTGATATACATACACTTTTTTTGGATCATATTTTCTATTCCGCTATTTAATCAAAAACCTTTGGGGATCAGTTAAATTGGGGGATAGTCTGTGTTGGTACGTGTGAGAGAGATCCACCTTTCCAAGTTGTTGGGGTTCATCTCATACTTCTGAAGGTTTGAGGGTGCTGCCTGTTCCATACTCCCCCTACTCCTAGCCTTTTAGGGGTACAAACAATAGTAATTGGGGCCTAGTGTGGTTGTGTACGTGTGATATACATACACTTTTTTTGGATCATATTTTCTATTCCGCTATTTAATCAAAAACCTTTGGGGATCAGTTAAATTGGGGGATAGTCTGTGTTGGTACGTGTGAGAGAGATCCACCTTTCCAAGTTGTTGGGGTTCATCTCATACTTCTGAAGGTTTGAGGGTGCTGCCTGTTCCATACCCCCCCTACTCCTCATCTAGCCTTTTAGGGGTACAAACAATAGTAATTGGGGCCTAGTGTGGTTGTGTACGTGTGATATACATACACTTTTTTTGGATCATATTTTCTATTCCGCTATTTAATCAAAAACCTTTGGGGATCAGTTAAATTGGGGGATAGTCTGTGTTGGTACGTGTGAGAGAGATCCACCTTTCCAAGTTGTTGGGGTTCATCTCATACTTCTGAAGGTTTGAGGGTGCTGCCTGTTCCATACTCCCCCTACTCCTCATCTAGCCTTTTAGGGGTACAAACAATAGTAATTGGGGCCCAGTGTGGTTGTGTACGTGTGATATACATACACTTTTTTTGGATCATATTTTCTATTCCGCTATTTAATCAAAAACCTTTGGGGATCAGTTAAATTGGGGGATAGTCTGTGTTGGTACGTGTGAGAGAGATCCACCTTTCCAAGTTGTTGGGGTTCATCTCATACTTCTGAAGGTTTGAGGGTGCTGCCTGTTCCATACTCCCCCTACTCCTAGCCTTTTAGGGGTACAAACAATAGTAATTGGGGCCTAGTGTGGTTGTGTACGTGTGATATACATACACTTTTTTTGGATCATATTTTCTATTCCGCTATTTAATCAAAAACCTTTGGGGATCAGTTAAATTGGGGGATAGTCTGTGTTGGTACGTGTGAGAGAGATCCACCTTTCCAAGTTGTTGGGGTTCATCTCATACTTCTGAAGGTTTGAGGGTGCTGCCTGTTCCATACCCCCCCTACTCCTCATCTAGCCTTTTAGGGGTACAAACAATAGTAATTGGGGCCTAGTGTGGTTGTGTACGTGTGATATACATACACTTTTTTTGGATCATATTTTCTATTCCGCTATTTAATCAAAAACCTTTGGGGATCAGTTAAATTGGGGGATAGTCTGTGTTGGTACGTGTGAGAGAGATCCACCTTTCCAAGTTGTTGGGGTTCATCTCATACTTCTGAAGGTTTGAGGGTGCTGCCTGTTCCATACTCCCCCTACTCCTCATCTAGCCTTTTAGGGGTACAAACAATAGTAATTGGGGCCCAGTGTGGTTGTGTACGTGTGATATACATACACTTTTTTTGGATCATATTTTCTATTCCGCTATTTAATCAAAAACCTTTGGGGATCAGTTAAATTGGGGGATAGTCTGTGTTGGTACGTGTGAGAGAGATCCACCTTTCCAAGTTGTTGGGGTTCATCTCATACTTCTGAAGGTTTGAGGGTGCTGCCTGTTCCATACTCCCCCTACTCCTCATCTAGCCTTTTAGGGGTACAAACAATAGTAATTGGGGCCCAGTGTGGTTGTGTACGTGTGATATACATACACTTTTTTTGGATCATATTTTCTATTCCGCTATTTAATCAAAAACCTTTGGGGATCAGTTAAATTGGGGGATAGTCTGTGTTGGTACGTGTGAGAGAGATCCACCTTTCCAAGTTGTTGGGGTTCATCTCATACTTCTGAAGGTTTGAGGGTGCTGCCTGTTCCATACCCCCCCTACTCCTCATCTAGCCTTTTAGGGGTACAAACAATAGTAATTGGGGCCTAGTGTGGTTGTGTACGTGTGATATACATACACTTTTTTTGGATCATATTTTCTATTCCGCTATTTAATCAAAAACCTTTGGGGATCAGTTAAATTGGGGGATAGTCTGTGTTGGTACGTGTGAGAGAGATCCACCTTTCCAAGTTGTTGGGGTTCATCTCATACTTCTGAAGGTTTGAGGGTGCTGCCTGTTCCATACTCCCCCTACTCCTAGCCTTTTAGGGGTACAAACAATAGTAATTGGGGCCTAGTGTGGTTGTGTACGTGTGATATACATACACTTTTTTTGGATCATATTTTCTATTCCGCTATTTAATCAAAAACCTTTGGGGATCAGTTAAATTGGGGGATAGTCTGTGTTGGTACGTGTGAGAGAGATCCACCTTTCCAAGTTGTTGGGGTTCATCTCATACTTCTGAAGGTTTGAGGGTGCTGCCTGTTCCATACCCCCCCTACTCCTCATCTAGCCTTTTAGGGGTACAAACAATAGTAATTGGGGCCTAGTGTGGTTGTGTACGTGTGATATACATACACTTTTTTTGGATCATATTTTCTATTCCGCTATTTAATCAAAAACCTTTGGGGATCAGTTAAATTGGGGGATAGTCTGTGTTGGTACGTGTGAGAGAGATCCACCTTTCCAAGTTGTTGGGGTTCATCTCATACTTCTGAAGGTTTGAGGGTGCTGCCTGTTCCATACTCCCCCTACTCCTCATCTAGCCTTTTAGGGGTACAAACAATAGTAATTGGGGCCCAGTGTGGTTGTGTACGTGTGATATACATACACTTTTTTTGGATCATATTTTCTATTCCGCTATTTAATCAAAAACCTTTGGGGATCAGTTAAATTGGGGGATAGTCTGTGTTGGTACGTGTGAGAGAGATCCACCTTTCCAAGTTGTTGGGGTTCATCTCATACTTCTGAAGGTTTGAGGGTGCTGCCTGTTCCATACTCCCCCTACTCCTCATCTAGCCTTTTAGGGGTACAAACAATAGTAATTGGGGCCCAGTGTGGTTGTGTACGTGTGATATACATACACTTTTTTTGGATCATATTTTCTATTCCGCTATTTAATCAAAAACCTTTGGGGATCAGTTAAATTGGGGGATAGTCTGTGTTGGTACGTGTGAGAGAGATCCACCTTTCCAAGTTGTTGGGGTTCATCTCATACTTCTGAAGGTTTGAGGGTGCTGCCTGTTCCATACCCCCCCTACTCCTCATCTAGCCTTTTAGGGGTACAAACAATAGTAATTGGGGCCTAGTGTGGTTGTGTACGTGTGATATACATACACTTTTTTTGGATCATATTTTCTATTCCGCTATTTAATCAAAAACCTTTGGGGATCAGTTAAATTGGGGGATAGTCTGTGTTGGTACGTGTGAGAGAGATCCACATTTCCAAGTTGTTGGGGTTCATCTCATACTTCTGAAGGTTTGAGGGTGCTGCCTGTTCCATACTCCCCCTACTCCTAGCCTTTTAGGGGTACAAACAATAGTAATTGGGGCCTAGTGTGGTTGTGTACGTGTGATATACATACACTTTTTTTGGATCATATTTTCTATTCCGCTATTTAATCATAAACCTTTGGGGATCAGTTAAATTGGGGGATAGTCTGTGTTGGTACGTGTGAGAGAGATCCACCTTTCCAAGTTGTTGGGGTTCATCTCATACTTCTGAAGGTTTGAGGGTGCTGCCTGTTCCATACTCCCCCTACTCCTCATCTAGCCTTTTAGGGGTACAAACAATAGTAATTGGGGCCTAGTGTGGTTGTGTACGTGTGATATACATACACTTTTTTTGGATCATATTTTCTATTCCGCTATTTAATCAAAAACCTTTGGGGATCAGTTAAATTGGGGGATAGTCTGTGTTGGTACGTGTGAGAGAGATCCACCTTTCCAAGTTGTTGGGGTTCATCTCATACTTCTGAAGGTTTGAGGGTGCTGCCTGTTCCATACTCCCCCTACTCCTCATCTAGCCTTTTAGGGGTACAAACAATAGTAATTGGGGCCTAGTGTGGTTGTGTACGTGTGATATACATACACTTTTTTTGGATCATATTTTCTATTCCGCTATTTAATCAAAAACCTTTGGGGATCAGTTAAATTGGGGGATAGTCTGTGTTGGTACGTGTGAGAGAGATCCACCTTTCCAAGTTGTTGGGGTTCATCTCATACTTCTGAAGGTTTGAGGGTGCTGCCTGTTCCATACCCCCCCTACTCCTCATCTAGCCTTTTAGGGGTACAAACAATAGTAATTGGGGCCTAGTGTGGTTGTGTACGTGTGATATACATACACTTTTTTTGGATCATATTTTCTATTCCGCTATTTAATCAAAAACCTTTGGGGATCAGTTAAATTGGGGGATAGTCTGTGTTGGTACGTGTGAGAGAGATCCACCTTTCCAAGTTTTTGGGGTTCATCTCATACTTCTGAAGATTTGAGGGTGCTGCCTGTTCCATACTCCTCCTCCTACTGCTCAACCATCCTTTTAGGGGTACAAACAATAGTAGTTGGGGCCTAGTGTGGTGGTGTACGTGCGAGATACATACACTTTCTTTTTGATCATATTTTCTATTCCGCTATTCAATTAAAACCTTTGGGGATCAATTCAATTGCGAGATAGTCTGTGTCGGTACGTGTGAGATCCACCTTTCCAAGTTGTTGGGGTTCATCTCATACTTCTGAAGATTTGAGGGTGCTGCCTGTTCCATACTCCTGCTCCTACTGCTCAACCATCCTTTTAGGGGTACAAACAATAGTAATTGGGGCCTAGTGTGGTTGTGTACGTGCGAGATACATACACTTTTTTTGATCATATTTCCTATTCCGCTATTCAATAAAAACCTTTGAGGATCAATTGAATTGCGGGATAGTCTGTGTCGGTACGTGTGAGATCCACCTTTCCAAGTTTTTGGGGTTCATCTCATACTTCTGAAGATTTGAGGGTGCTGCCTGTTCCATACTCCTCCTCCTACTCCTCATCCATCCTTTTAGGGGTACAAACAATAGTAATTGGGGCCTAGTGTGGTTGTGTACGTGCGAGATACATACACTTTTTTTGATCATATTTCCTATTCTGCTATTCAATAAAAACCTTTGAGGATCAATTGAATTGCGGGATAGTCTGTGTCGGTACGTGTGAGATCCACCTTTCCAAGTTTTTGGGGTTCATCTCATACTTCTGAAGATTTGAGG
The DNA here is from genome assembly GCF_965119305.1 of Pelophylax lessonae. Lineage (NCBI taxonomy): Eukaryota > Metazoa > Chordata > Amphibia > Anura > Ranidae > Pelophylax > Pelophylax lessonae. Next base: position 592,064,490 of record NC_138768.1, read on the forward strand.
GTGCTGTCTGTTCCATACTCCTCCTACTCCTCATCCATCCTTTTAGGGGTAGAAACAATAGTAATTGGGGCCTAGTGTGGTTTTGTACGTGCGAGATACATACACTTTTTTGGATCATATTTCCTATTCCGCTATTCAATAAAAACCTTTCTAGGGCAAGATCTTAAATTACAGAAATATGAGGAGACCGTCAAATAAGGGCCGTGGCCTGGGTCGTGGTGCTGCTGGTAGAGCTCCTGTTGCAAGGAGAGGACGTGGTCGATCTGTGCCAGCTACACGCACAAGTGAAACACCTTCCTCAAGTGTGAGTAGGCGACAGAACCTGCATCAGTATTTGGTAGGGCATCAAACGCCCCTAGAAGTGATGAGGCCAGAACAAGTTGAGGCGATAGTAGATTGGTTTGCTGCTGACAGTGCCTCCAGTTCCTTCACATTGTCTCCCACCCAGTCTACTGCAGAAAGGTCAGAGTTGGCACCTGCAGCCAATGTCCAACCGTCTTTCACCTCACCCCCTTGCAAATCAGGCCAGCAGTCTGAGCCCCAAGCCATACAGCAGTCTCTTATTCTTTTTGAGGACTCTGTCAGCAGGGTTTCCCAGGGCCATCCACCTAGCCCTGCCCCAGAAGTGGAAGAGATTGAGTGCAGCGATGCCCAACCACTTATTTCTCAAGATGAGTACATGCAAGGATCATCGCAGCACGTCTCCGATGATGACGAAACGCAGGTGCCAACTGCTGCGGCGTTCAGCATTGTGGAGACCGACAAGGAGGGCAGGGGTGAAGACTGGGTGGAAGATGATGTGGAGGACGATGAGGTCCTCGACCCCACATGGAATGAACGTCATGCAGGTGACCTGAGTAGTTTGGAGGAAGAGGCGGTGGTCGCACAGAGCCACCAGCACAGCAGAAGAGGGAGCAGGGTGCAGAAGCGGAGCGGCCGTGCCCTAGACACTACGCCCGCTACTGCCCAACGCAGCAAGGGAACGAGCGCACCAAAGTCAGCTCAAAGGAGTTCTCTAGCGTGGAAGTTCTTTAGAAAATGTGCTGATGACAGGACACGAGTGGTTTGCACCCTGTGCAATCAGAGCTTGAAGCGAGGCATAAACCTTCTCAACCTGAGCACAACCTGCATGATCAGGCATCTAAGTGCAAAGCACGAGCTGCAGTGGAGTACACACCTTCAAAACCAAGAAACGTCTCTGGCTCATCCTGCTTCCTCTTCTGCTGCAGTCTCGGCCGCTCCAGCCACATCTGTAGTGATACCGGCACCTGCCACCCCGCAAACAGACGATCTGTCAGCAACACCACCACCTGGGTCACCAACAACCATCTCCACAATGTCCCGTGGAAGCGTTCAGCTTTCCATCTCCCAAACACTTGAGAGGAAGAGGAAGTACCCCCCTACCCACCCGCGATCCCTGGCCCTGAATGCCAGCATTTCAAAATTATTGGCCTTTGAAATGCTGTCATTCCGTCTGGTGGAGACGCACAGTTTTAAAAACCTTATGTCGGTGGCTGTCCCACAGTACGTCGTGCCCAGCCGCCACTACTTTTCCAGGCAAGCCATCCCTTCCCTGCACAACCAAGTGGGGGAAAATATCAGGTGTGCACTGCGCAACGCCATCTGTGCCAAGGTCCACCTAACTACGGATACGTGGACCAGTAAGCACGGTCAGGGGCGTTATATCTCCCTAACGGCACACTGGGTAAATGCAGTGGCGGATGGGCCTGAGGCGGATAGCAATTTGGCGCATGTCCTTCCACCACCGAGGATTGCAGGGCGCTTCAGTTTGCCTCCTGTTCCTAACTCCTCCTACTCCGCTTCCTCATCCTCTACCGCCTCCTCATCCGGACAGCGTAACACCTTCACCACCAACTTCAGCACGGCCAGGGGTAAACGACAGCAGGCAGTTTTACAACTTGCCTGTTTGGGGGACAAACCACACACCGCGCAGGAGTTGTGGAGGAGCATGGAACAGCAGACAAATGAGTGGTTGCTGCCAGCGAGCCTCAAGCCCGGCCTGGTGGTGTGCGATAACGGGCGAAATCTCATAGCAGCTCTGGGCCTAGCCGGTTTGACGCACATCCCTTGCCTGGCGCATGTGCTGAATTTGGTGGTGCAGAGGTTCCTTAAAAACTACCCCGATATGTCAGAGCTGCTGCAGAAAGTGCGGGCCGTTTGTGCGCACTTTCGGCGTTCTCACCCTGCTGCTGCTCGCCTGGCAGCGCTGCAGCGTAACTTCGGCCTTCCCGCTCACCGCCTCATATGTGACGTGCCCACAAGGTGGAACTCCACCTTGCACATGCTGGAAAGACTGTGCGAGCAGCAGCAGGCCATAGTGGAGTTTCAGCTGCAGCACGCACGCGTGAGTCGCTCTGCGGAACAGCACCACTTCACCACCAATAACTGGGCCTCCATGCGAGACCTGTGTGCCTTGTTGCGCTGTTTTGAGTACTCCACCAACATGGCCAGTGGCAATGACGCCGTTCTCAGCTTAACTATCCCACTTCTATGCCTCCTTGAAAAAACAATTCGGGCGATGATGGAAGAGGATGTGGCACAGGATGAGGAGGAGGAGGAGGATGAAGAGGTAACATTTCCAAGGCTTTCAGGGCAGTCATTCGCAAGGGGCTCCGAGGGTGGGTTCCTGCACACGCAAACGCCAGGGACGCAATTGTCCAGCAGGGGCACAGTTCTGGAGGATGAGGAGGATGAGGAGGAGGAGGAGCTGGAGGAGGAGATGGAACCATGTTCACAGCAGGGTGGCACCCAGGCCAGCTCATGGCCATCACTGGTGCGTGGCTGGGGGGATACAGAGGACACGGACGATACACCTCCCACAGAGGACAGCCTTTCGTTGCCTCTGGGCAGCCTGGCACACATGAGCGATTACATGCTGCAGTGTCTCCACAACGACCGCCGAGTTGCCCACATTCTAACTTGTGCTGATTACTGGGTGGCCACGCTGCTGGATCCCCGTTACAAGGACAACGTACCGTCCTTAATTCACTCACTGGAGCGCGATCGCAAGATGCGCGAGTACAAGCGCACGCTGGTAGACGCCATGCTGCTGGCATTCCCATCTGACAGCGGGGCCACAGTGGAAGCACAAGGCAGAGGAGGAGGAGGAGGAGGTCGCCAACGCAACCAGGGCACCGCCAGCACCTCAGAAGGCAGGGTTAGCATGGCCGAAATGTGGAAAAGCTTTGTCAGCACGCCACAACAAACAGCAGCACCAGCAGCTCAGATGGAACGTCTTAGCAGGAGGCAGCATTTTACCAACATGGTGGAGCAGTATGTGTGCACACGCCTACATGTAGTGAATGACGGGTCTGCCCCCTTCAACTTCTGGGTCTCCAAATTGGGCACATGGCCTGAGCTTGCCCTTTACGCCTTGGAGGTGCTGGCGTGCCCTGCAGCCAGTGTATTATCTGAACGGGTATTTAGCACGGCTGGGGGCGTTATAACAGACAAGCGCAGCCGCCTGTCCAGAGACAATGTGGACAAGCTCACGTTCATTAAAATGAACCAGGCATGGATCCCACGGGACTTTTCCGTACCTTATGCAGAATAGCAATGGATACCGACCTTACCCACCCATTGTTCCATTTTTGCTCTTTCTCACTCTTTTGGGGTGTACCCTCATTTAAAATTTTTGAAAAGAAGCAGTGTTGGCTACCTCGTCCTCCTCCTCAGGGCCAGATTAATGTAGGGGCTATTGGAGCTGCAGCTCCAGGCCCCTACCTTTTATATAGGCCCCGGGTTGGCCATATTCACTGTTACCGCTCTTCTGTCACTTGTAAACACAGAAGTCTGGCTTCTATGCTCGCTTCCCCAGGCAGCACCCTCAGAACCTCCCCACACAGCGTGAAGGCCGGACAAGGAGGGACAGTTGGCGATGCATGGATGTGTTTATGGGCTTCAGAGACAGCATCCCATGTTGAATTAGGCATGCATGGCTGCACCCTTCCTCCTCTGGGTGCATGGCAAGGCACGGCCCTTAAGGCCCTTCAAAATCCTCAGCACCAAGCCCATGATGCTGTTAATCCGGCCCTGGTCCTCCTCCACCGCCGCTTCCACCTACACCGCCCATAGGTGTGCGCAGCCTATTGCATTAAGGTGTGCACCCCAAAGTTGAAATACACATGCATGTGTTTGCCAGCAGGGAGAGTAATGTATCGGGGCCATGTACCTGTAGGCAAGGAGAAATAGAGCAGAGCAGGTCCCAGGGAGATCTTTCCCATCTCCTCACTGGCAATGCTATGTGCCCTAGGTGATTAGGGTGTGCCCAGGCACACCCAGCACACCCTGTGCGCACGCCTATGTCACCGCCACATCCACCACCACCTCAACCTCCCTCCTACTCCATATGGGCCTCGTCCTTCAGAGATGAAGAAGAACATTGTTTTATTTTTCTGTTTTTTTTTGTTGTTTTAAGTTATTTCCCTATCCACATTTGTTTGCAGAGCACTTGCCATGCTCTTAATTACGTTTTGCTGCCATTTGCAGCACTCTAGCCCTTTCCTTTGGTGTTTTAGAGCCATTTTAGTGCCTTAAAGTTCGGGTCCCCATTGACTTCAATGGGGTTCGGTGTCCGGGAAAAGTTCGGTAAAAGTCCGGGACACGGACCCGGACTTTTTTTTAAAGTTCGGCCGAACCCGTCGAACACGGACATCTAGGTGTCCGCTCAACCCTACTGACCACTATTAAAGTGTTACTTAACTCATCAGTCTCAAAAACAGTCTGTATATGCAGTAAAGAATGCTTGTTATACTCACTGTAGAACCTAAGGGGTTAATCCTCAGCATTGTGTAAAAAGGCAGTTTGATTCTGTCTTCTCTGATCCTCCCCTTCTTTCACTGTCCCCAATCCATCTCCTGATAAGAAAGAGCCTTGGGAGTCACTCTGCACATATTCAGTTTGGTGTGTATTGCTAGAGAGTTTTTTTTTTTCTTGGGAGGGTGCATGTGATCAGCACAGAGCCAATGAACACTGTCCAGACAGAGGGTCAGGGGTCCCGCAGCCTAAAAGGACAGTCAGGGGTGAATGAAAACTCCTCCTACAAGCTTTAACCAGACACTGATAGAAGTCACAAGACTGTTATATACGGCTAATGAAAAAATATATTTAGCAGTTTATATTTACTAAAATAACTACATTTCCATGTTCTGTGTACTGTGGGAGACCAGATATAGTGAATGCAGGCTCCTGGGTTTAGTAACACTTTAATCTAAATTTTGCAGGATTTTTTGTTTATAATTTAATCTGATTGTGCTTGTCATGTAGTGTTTGATACAGTGTGGAAAATTGCTGTTCTTTTCAAAGTCTTTGCTGATTTCCATCCACCTTTCTTTCAGTAATTTCTGGCATTTCAATACCCTTCAGCAGGCTCCAAATATTGTCACGGATATCATAAACAAAGTTGTAGATAATAACCATTTCAGGGACGAATCAGGCCAAATTGTTGGCTAAATTGGGACCTGAAACAAAGCCAAAGGACCCCTGTGCAATTCCCACCTCAGCAGCCGCAGATGTGTGTGAACTGGCTCCATTGAGAGCCGGTCACAATCTCCTGTCATTCCAATTGGATGCGGGGAAATCAGCATCCAATTCGCATAAGTGTGAACTCAGCCTTACAATGATGTTAACAGCAGATGCTCTTCTGCAGAAACTATAAACTTCCATTTTTTTTGCTAGCATCAAGCAGATTATTTACAGCAAAGCATTAAAAATTAGCAGGTAATTATAAAACTTTTGCATATAACTGTTTAACTCCTGGCACAGGGTATGTAGGTCTCCAAGAGACAATAGGATGAACCTATTATTGATAGAATGTCCTCTTCTTCCGCCATTTGGTTGTTTGATTGATTATCATCTTCCGCTGGACCAAGCTGAGCATTCAGCAGGAATGGAATCTAGGAGTCTATGCTAATGTCTTTAAAAGCCCCTTCGAAATCGCATAACACAAGTATGCTGCATCCAGAAAGTGGGCTTTAGTTCTGGGTCCTGCATATATGTGTTCCTGTGTTTGTGCTCAATTTTGCTCTTAGCACCGAGACTAGATCTTGTACTTATGATGAGGAACCAGAAGAACTGTTTCTGAATCACATGATCTCTGTGTTATCTTTTGCTCCTTACTAGAGGAAGTCGTACAAAAAAAAAAAAAATGCTAGATCTGGTTTAAAGTTCTAGAATATATTGCACTACTCCCTTTCAAAATAACATACATTTATGACAGACGTGCCCTAAAATAGTACCCTACAGTGACAAATTTACTTAAAGGTTTTGTGCTGTCCCTTTAAGTCAGCAAGCAATTACAATATAAAATACACATATCAAAACACACAAAGTGCTAAAATGTATAAAAAAAGAAGTGGGAAAATATCATGACATAAAGTCCACGTCTAATATATACACCGATCAGTCATAACATTATGGTCACCCACCCAATATTGAGTACGGCCCCCTTTTGCTAAAACAGCCCTGACCAATGGAGGCATGGACACCAAAGTACCATCCACATGAATGGCAGGGCCCAAGTTTTCCCAACAGAACATTGCCCAAAGTATCACACTGCCTCTGCCAGCTTGCCTTATTATACCGCATCCTGTTTCCATCTCTTCCCCAGGTAAGTAACGCACACACACCTGGCCATCCACATGATGTAAAAGTAAATGTCATTCTACAGACCAGGCCCCCTTCGCTCCATTTCTCCCTGGTCCAATTCTGATGTTCATGTGACCATTGTAGACGATTTTGGCTGTGAACGCCAGTCACCATGGGCTTCACAGCCCCATACACAACAAACTGTGATGCCCATTTTTTTCTGCTTTCACCACATCAACATCATAGACAACATGTTCACTTGCTGCTTAATATATCCCACCACTTTTCAGATGACATTGTAATGAGATATTCCCTTTACTTGTCAGTGGTCATAATTAGTGTTGAGCGAACACGGACTGTATTATTCGTGTTCGTACCGAATAATTGGATTTTTGTTACCCGAACACGGACCCGAAAACTTTACTGTATGTTCGGGTTTAAAATCCGTGTTCGGTCATTTTATTTCCGGGTTTGTATGTAATGGCGCGCTTTTAATGGCGGGCTTTCAACAGCCAATCAACAAGCATTTAACTGGTGTGCCTTAAGCCATCCCAGCCATGCCTACTAATGTATTAGTAGCTGTGATTGGCCATCTGAAGCATGTGACCATGTTTTTATAAGTTCGAGAGCCCCAGCGCGCCGCGTCATTCTGCTGTAGATTAGGGAGAGAGCACACATCATACGTGCTGGCTGCTGATTAGGGACAGACAGTGAAAAATTGTATTGTGTCCGAAAAGAATGCAGGGTCAGGTCGGAGTGCAGGCAGGGCGAGTTATTAGGGCATTTTAGGGCGAGGCTGGAAAATAGGCAGGGTCAGTGTTCTACATCGATTTTGCTGTGTAGGGGGTTGGTTGTGCAGTGCCAGTGAACGATCTTATCGACAATATTAGGGCGAGGCTGGAGAATAGGCAGGGTCAGTGTTCTACATTGATTTTGCTGTGTGTGGGGTGGTGCAGTGAACACAATCTTTTTGCCCGCTGAGGAGGAGGGAGAAAAAAAATCTATTTTTATCAGTGAGTTGTGTGCAGCGTTTTTGCTTCAGTGCTGACTGTGATAAGACACTGCTGTGTTCACATGTGCTATTATTGACTGATTTTAAATTTTATACACTTTTTTTTTTTTTCCCTTCATAGCCTACAGCAGAGCTGACTGACATAAGACAGTGCTGTGTTCACATGTGCTAGTGATTTTCAATATTATACACTTTTTTCTATTCCACTATTCAATATACACCCTTTTGGGTTAAAAAAATTGAATTGTGGCATAGTCTGTACTAATCTATTTAAAAATTACAAACTTAAAGGGGAATTTTCTTTTTTTTTCCCTTCATAGCCTGCAGCAGAGCTGACTGACATCAGACACTGCTGTGTTCACATGTGCTAGTGATTTACAATTTTATACACTTTTTTCTATTCCACTATTCAATATACACCCTTTTGGGTTAAAAAAAATTAAATTGTGACATAGTCTGTACTAAGCTATTTAAAAATTACAATACTTAAATAAGACACTGCTGTGTTCACATGTGCCATTGAAAAATCACCAATTTTATATCATATTTTCTATTCCGCTATTCAATCTACACCCTTTGGGGTAAAAATAATTAAATTGCGGGATAGTCTGTATATGTACGTGTGAGATACACCTTTCCAATTTTTGGGGCGCATCTTATACCGCCGAGGATAGCAGGGTGCTTCAGTTTGCCTCCTGCCTGTTCCGAACTCCTCCTACTCCTCATCCTGCCTTTAGGGTACAAAAAATAGTAATCAGGGCCTAGTCTGGGTCTGTACGTGTGCGATAGATACACCTTTTGATATCATATTTTCTATTCCACTATTCAATCTACACCCTTGGGGTAAAAAGAATTAAATTGCGGGATAGTCTGTATCGGTACGTGTGAGATACACCTTTCCAATTTTTGGGGCGCATCTTATACCGCCGAGGATTGCAGGGTGCTTCAGTTTGCCTCCTGCCTGTTCCGAACTCCTCCTACTCCTCATCCTGCCTTTAGGGTACAAAAAATAGTAATAAGGGCCTAGTCCGGGTCTGTACGTGTGAGATAGATACACCTTTTGATAACATATTTTCTATTCCGCTATTCAATCTACACCCTTGGGGTAAAAAGAATTAAATTGCGGGATAGTCTGTATCGGTACGTGTGAGATACACCTTTCCAATTTTTGGGGCGCATCTTATACCGCCGAGGATTGCAGGGTGCTTCAGTTTGCCTCCTGCCTGTTCCGAACTCCTCATACTCCTCATCCTGCCTTTAGGGTACAAAAAATAGTAATCGGGCCTAGTCTGGGTCTGTACGTGTGAGATAGATACACCTTTTGATATCATATTTTCTATTCCGCTATTCAATCTACACCCTTTGGGGTAAAAAGAATTAAATTGCGACATAGTCTGTATCGGTACGCGTGAGATACACCTTCCAATCTTTTGGGGCGCATCTTCCACCACCGAGGATTGCAGGGTGCTTCAGTTTGCCTCCTGTTCCGAACTCCTCCTACTCCTCATCCTCAGCCTTGGAGGTGCTGACGTGCCCTGCAGCCAGTGTATTATCTGAACGTGTATTTAGCACGGCTGGGGGCATTATCACAGACAAGCGCAGCCGCCTTTCCAGAGACAATGTGGACAAGCTCACGTTCATTAAAATGAACCAGGTATGGATCCCACAGGACTTTTCCGTACCTTGTGCAGAATAGACATGGATACCGACCTTACCCAGCCATTGTTCTATTTTTGATCTTTCTCACTCTTTTGGGGTGTACCCTCATTTAAAATGACTGAAAAAATGCAGTGTTGGCTACCTCGTCCTCCTCCACCGCCGCTTCCACCTACACCACCCATAGGTGTGCGCAGCCTATTGCATTAGGGTGTGCACCCCAAAGTTTAAATACACATGCATGTGTTTGCCTACATGTATATGGCCCTGGTACATTACTCTCCCTGCTGGCAAAGTGAAATAGAAGTGTGTGGCACTTCTCTTATGGCAGAGCAGGTCCAAGGGAGATCTTTCCCATCTCCTCACTGGCAAACAGAGCAATAATGCTAATGTGCCCTAGGTGATTAGGGTGTGCCCAGGTACACCCGGCACACCCTGTGCGCACACCTATGACACCGCCACATCCACCACCACCTCAACCTCCCTCCTACTCCATATGGGCCTCGTCCTTCACAGATGAAGAACATTGTTTTATTTTTCAGTTTTTTTTTGTTGTTTTAAGTTATTTCCCTATCCACATTTGTTTGCAGAGCACTTGCCATGCTCTTAACTACGTTTTGCTGCCATTTGCAGCACTCTAGCCCTTTCCATTGGTGTTTTAGAGCCATTTTAGTGCCTGAAAGTTCGGGTCCCCATTGAATTCAATGGGGTTCGGTGTCCAGGTAAAGTTCGGAAAAAGTCCGGGACACGGTCCCGGACTTTCTTTTCAAGTTCGGCCGAACCCGCCGAACACGGACATCCAGGTGTCTGCTCAACTTTAGTCATAATGCAATGGCTGATCAGTGTATATTCAGTGTGAAAAACATCAATAAAAGTTCTTCCTACTGTGCAAACATTAGTATTACACCACAAACACACAATCAAGCTTCTTACCAGAAGCACATGACCCATATTCCTGAGGTTATGAGTGCAAAAGGATACTATAAGACTATACTATACTATACTATACTATACTATACTATACTATACTATACTATACTATACTATACTATACTATACTATACTATACTATACTATACTATACTATACTATACTATAAGACATCTTTGGGGAATTGGTAATCCACCTCTGCAGCAATTCATAAAAATCTACAATTCACCACAATAGTAGGTATATACAGCATGGATCATGGGGAGGGAAAAAAAGCCACATAGAGTGTCCCAGTACAAATATTAGGGTTTCTCCAAATCAAGAGGGTACTCACAAAAACAGTGACTGGAAAAAAACATAAAAGGCCACTTAATGACGTCACAGATGGTGCAACACACCGAAAGGAACTTAGCCTGCTGATTTCATTACATCCACAGGACAGATGGATGCTTTTACCAATTCAATTTTTTTTGTAAGTTAAAGTGTTTTTATGTGAGCTAAAGTTTAAAAAATTATTTTTACCATTTTGGGCCAGACTAAAATAAAGTCAGGAGATGTTCATTACTATTTACCACCAAATGAAAGCCCAATCTGTCCTGAAAACAACAAGAATTACCCCCCCTCTAGATACATAAGTTGTTTTTTGATTTTTTGTAGAGCTATACAAACACATGTCAAAGTAACAAAATTAGGTTTGGGCCTTAAAATTTGATTTGACTCTAGTCGTGAAGGGGGTAAATAGATGGTTGGGTACAAGCAACAAAACAGAGAAGAAATATAGCACAAACCCATGGCAAGAATCATGAAAAACTGTAAGATCATAAACGACAAAATTAACCACACCTCAAAGAAGATCGCTTCCTGTACATCACTCCATCTATAAACACTTCAATACTGGGCACTTTCACCCCCTTCCTGCCCAGGCCAATTTTCAGTATTTAGCGCTGTTGCATTTTGAATGACAATTGCACAGTCATGCAACACTGTACCTAAACCAAATTCATGTCATTTTTTCCCAGAAATAGAGCTTTCTTTTGGTGGTGTTTGATCACCGCAAGGTTTTTTCTTTTTTACTAAGCAAATAAAAAAAAGACCGAAAAGTTTGAAAAAAAAAAGAAGTTTTTTGTTTATGTTATAAAATTTTGTAAATAAATGTTTTTTTTCTGCACTGACAAGCACTGATGAGTCCGCACTGCTAGGCACTGACGGGGTGGCACTCATGATGAGGCACTATACTAATATGCAGCACTGATGGGCACTGGTAGGCGGCACCAATATGCAGCACTGATGGGCACTGATATGTAGCACTGATATGCAGCATTAATGGGCACTGATGGGCACTGATGGGCACTGATAGGCAGCACTAATGTACACTGATGGGCACTGATAGGCAACACTGATGGTCACTGATAAGCGGCACTGATGGGCACTAATAGGCAACACTGATGGGCACTGATGGGTGGCAATCCCTGGTGGATCTAGTGGCATCCCCAAGGGTCTTCACTGGTAATCAATGCTATGATTACCAACACAGACCCCCCTGTCAGCAGAGCCGCCAATCGGCTCCCCTCTACTCGCGCCTGTCAGGCACGAACTGAAGAAAGCCAATCAACAGCACTTCCTATTTTCTATGTGACCAGCTGTGATTGGACACATGGTAAAGACCCTACGCCATAGGCTCTTTACCGGGATCGGAGATGCGGTGTGTCAGAGTGACACATCGCACCACTGATCGGTGCTCTGCGCGCCCCCCGCCTGACTGGACGTCATATGATGCCCAGTCAGGATGGGGCAACCATTTTGCAGCCGTCATTTTGCTATATTTTCGGGAAGTGGTTAGAGTAACATCTTTTAACACATTCAAATTACATTTGAAACCCCTCTGAACTGCATCTGAAACATCTTTGATATGCATCTTAATACTATAGGTGTTACGATAGCATTGAATATTTTTTTTACAACAATGCCTATGTGAACTAAAAGAAAACATGTTCTCTCACTGTGGAGACTCTTTAAAGGTAGAGTTAGGGTGTGCAGATATCAGGGTGCCTTGCTGGGGCCTGCAGCTTATGCATGTATTTGCAAATGTGTGCCACTAAACTTCTGTTTTTAATGCAAACTCTTAGACAGGTTAATTTGGTTGGTCACAGGCTGGTTGGTAAGTTGTGACTGGAAACTCCTTGACTTTTTTGCTATGTGAACTAAGCCTTAGGGACAGACCAACAGCCAGGGATACATTTAATTTAGGGACATATATGGACACTGGTTTGTTTAGAGAATTTTTCAGAGCTGTAAACTATTGCAGTGGAATAACGAAATGAAAACTATTGAACCAAGATAAAGGAGTACCCAAATCATTAGTTTACAACAAAGGGACTTAGGTGGACCAGTACAACACAGCAATGGTCTTGACTAAAAAAAAAAAAAAAATATAAAGAAATAAATAGCACTAAACAGATAAGCTAAGCTACTATATTTTTCCAAGATTTAATGTAAAATCAATTTTTTTGGTTTTTACTGGTGTATACCTTTTTGTTTTTTAATGTGCTTTTTTATTAATTGTTAACAAAGCTGTTTTACTTGGGTTAAAAAATGCTTAAACTCAGAGTAGGAGGTCTTTGTCATGCACATGTTAACTAGTTTTTTTGCAGAACATAGTGAGCTATTTATCATTCTGAGAGAAATAGAAATGGTTGTCATAAGTGACAGTATAACTACTGACCAGCACAATGGTTGGTCCCTGCTGCATTTCAAATGGTGATATGTTGTCATATAATATTTATTTTCATTTCAACTTGTATGGTCATTTTTCATATGTGGTGCCCTTGGTGATGATGGAAATTAGTTGTATAATAACTTACTTTAAAGGACTGTCAAGCTTAGAGGAAGCCACTGCCATTGACACTTAGAAAAAGGTAGACCTATAAGGAGTCATGTGCAACAAATTGAAATGTCAGTAAAGAACAACCATGAATTTCCATTTAAATAACAGTGATCCATAATTGTATTATGCCTCTATAAATTACCTCTTCCTCTGCTGTGTCAGTCAAAGATATAGAACCACATATCAAAACTAATGTAACAAGAGAGAGATAAAATAATCTTGCCACTAAGGTCATAGCTGGAGATTTGAATCAATAGCTTCTGTATGCAGAGATTAAAGGTTTTTATCTCACAAACAAATTCAGCACATGTTTTGCCTGTTATGTTAAGCTAAGGCTAAGAGGCCTCAGAGAACAAGTTTTATGCAATAACATATTCAGAGCACTGTATCAATGCAAAACAAGTCACTGCATCCAATTTAGAGCACTGACAGTTTTTGAAGAGTGCTGCATAATAAATCAGGATGCATTTGTAATATATTTTATATATTTTGTTTCATTTAGGAAAAGTTTAGATTAGTTGTTCTATTGAAATCCTAGATATGAAAAAAAAAAACAAGAAATATATTAATACACAAAGAGTTGATAAGATTATATTGATCAGAATTGGATATGTTGGGTAGGGAATGGTAAAAAACCTCTGTCAGTATATTGATTGTGTGTCCCAATGAGGATATGTTTTCACCACCAGTTCTGGAGACACAGAAGAAATTGAAAGGGCATCAGTTTAAAGTGATGGGAATTTCCTGCTTTGACAGTTGTCCCCACTGGGAGATTCCCTCCCCCCCCACCTTCTGTTTTATGACAATTGTATAATTTTGGATTTCCCATCACTTTCTATCCAAGAGAAAGTTTAGGGTGAATCTGCCCCATGGAATGGGCTGTGATGCAAACCTGATAGAGGGCTTCCAACTTTTCTACATTCATCTGTGTAAAAACTGGTATTGCCTGGTGTGGTGTATTGGCCAGGGAATCTACCCAATCCCTCCTTCTTCAGACCTCAGAATACTAATAAATTAAACAGCTGAATTTTTATGTATGTATGCCCAGCCTAAGTCACTCCTAAGTGGACGTACTGAATATAGTTCAGGTTAATTTTCCTGTCATACCATCTTTCCATTTGGAGCCTTAACATACAAAACACCACATTATGGGCAGCATTGAAATCCCAAACCCCGTATTTAGGTTCAAACTGGGTTTCGCTAACCCAGCAGGAAGTCTGTGAAGCTGGAATTTAGCAGCAAATTTTATTGAAATCCATGGGTAACAAAAAGTAGTTCTTTTAAAAGTGACATTAAAAAAATGGCACGAGGTTCCCCTTTTATTGTAAATAGACCCTCATGCAGGAATGCAATCTGAATGACCAATAAAGGGAGGGCAGCAAGTGTGTGGCTCACCTTCTTGTATCATACTAGGTACCACATGCCTTTCAACACCGGGGGGAACTTGAAAGGGGGGCTGGCAATGCCATTAACTCCTGGCAAGGCACCTTATCCCAATGTTGAGAAACAAGGGTCGTTTCCTACATCCTGTTCCACATAAACAATGAAGAGATGCTTGAGGGGGATTTATAAAGGAATCGTGAGCCTCTTTTTTTAATTAGGAGCCCAAAGATATCTGATCCTTTGCAGGTAAGAGGTGAGAAAAATCTTTTAATGGCATTAAAATCTTTAAATGGCAACATAAAAAAAAAGTAAAAAATGTTGCCCAATATAAATCCTCTAAGTAACATCATTGACCATTATGGTCATAATAATATGAGATCAACGTTATCATTAGGGATCCATGGCCCAGTGTTTATATTACCGCAATGTTGGAGATCTGGTAATTACCAATAGGAGTGTGACACAATAACATTGTTGGGCTGTAGGTCATTATGATTAATTAGGATTTGCAATCGTCATGATTGACAATAGATTTACATCACTGGATGATGTGATTAATGATAAATTTACATTAGAGAACATAATGAACATTTTGTTTTTAATGCAATGTTTCTGTAACATAATATGAAGGACTGGTGTTGGCTTGATGTTTGCATTTACTTTTTTGTGGGATTGAGTATTAAGGGATACTGATGTACCCTTGTATTCATTCCTCTAAAGGATGTGGATATGCGGGAGGGTGCCTTGTTAATAAGGGGGTCCAGGTTCCTTTCTTTTCTAAGTCACCCCATGTCCTTTTAGGGGGGTAAGAGGAAGAGGCCACAAAAACTCAAATGACCACAGATGTAGTCATAAGACAGTTACAAATGGGGCAATATGCATTATATAAAAAAATAACATCTAATTATCAATAACTAATACTTTGTTATTATTACTTACCTATGCCAAAATGTAAAAATAACAAAATAAATAAATACCCATGAAACCACCACCACAATAAAACATGACAATGTTGTCACTCTAAAATACCAGAAAAGGCTGGGCCTCACTCATACTACCAAATATGCCCATATTACACTGTTTTACTAATATGATATATAAATGTCCAAATCTCACTGCTATCAAACCACCTAATATTTATTTTCAAATCCTCACAGCCACATAAAATGTTGAATTGAATTTGTCTCCTAATAGGTTTTAAAAGCAACTGAGTTCCATGCATTTTCAGTATAGTGTATAGGCAGCAGTTAAACTCCAGGGACCACTCAGTGTACATAATTAAATCACCACCTCATAATGATGTCAAGGTACAGCTCCATGTATTACTCTTGCATACTAGGCTAATAGGCTCTACAAAGGTTAATAAGATAAATTAACAAAGCTAAAGCCCCCTAAAAGAGTATGCAGTATGTATAGCAGAGTTTGTCTCCCATGTAGAATGACAAAACACCTGCAACACAATTTCTTATTTGAATACTCCTGCAGTGATACAACAGTTAATTTCCAACAGCCTTAAAGTATGCAAAATCCAAATGTCACGTTTGCCTGCTGTCATAATTCATTTCCAAGGGACACAATTATATCATGGCGCCGGCGGATGTTCCACCAAAAAGCACCGCTGCTTACCGCACTCTTATGCCTTTGGCTCGACACTTCTTGGTCACTAGAACAAAGAATAAACCTCCATTGCGTAGCATATGTTGTGTGTAGCAAAATAACTTAGCATCCACTCACAGTTTGGGGAGTTCACTGTCAGCTTGAAAGGTGTTCGCCGGGCCGCTTCCGCGTTCCACCGGCTCAGACCACCATTCCCGGAAGTGACGTATTGACGTAAACAAGCCAAGAAACAAAAATGTGCAGGACCCTTCTGGAATTCACTCCGTGGCCGCCCCAGACATGTGTGAACCAGCTCCATTGAGAGACAGTCACACGCCCATGTCATGCGAACTAAATGCAGTCTACATATGCAATCCCAGCCTCAGTATATGTGAGGTAGGGTTGACTAGGGTCACTACTGAAAAACTGAATGGAAATCTTTGTGATAAAATGCAATTTTGCCTTCACTTTTCTCATTTCGATTTAGCATAGCATGCTGATATTAAACTATGCCTAGCTAGCTATAACCTTTCACAGTAAACCACACTTGCTTTTCACTGCAGTGTACTGCCCATGATACTTGATGGAAGGAGAACCACATTTTACAATTTAATTTAACAACGCAAGCCTGACAGAGTTGAGACTCTTCATTGAAAAATTGTGTAGATATTCACTTCAAATATCCAGTCATGTAAAAAAACATTTGCCATTGATTGTATATTAAAAGTAATCTGAAATTTGCTTTTAACATGATTGGATAATTGAAGTGTACATTGTTACACAATTTTTCAGTGAATATTTTCAACTTTCTTCATAAATAACCCTCCATTTACTAATATGCAAAAATATATAGTAGTACAATTATGCAACTTGCTGGTGGCAAGCAGCAGAGCTGTAAGTTATTGAAGCTTCTTTCTATTACTAGAATTTATATTGAATTTGTTCAGTCTTCTTATTTTGTTTTTCCAATATTCTTATTTTTCATTCATGACTTTTTGCCATAGTGACTGCTTACTGTTTTTTTCAGGTTAGACAATTCTTCACTTGTTTAATTTTTAGCTCCTTTATTTGTTTGTTTGCTTTACTGCTTGTGCATAACATTTTTTTTTTCTCTAGCAGCATATGAGGTTTCTGTCTCTAGAAAACTTTTCACATGAGCACTTGTTACTTGCTGGCAAGATTATTGATTGTAAAAGGAATGTTGAAACAAAAGTTTCTGCAAGAATGGCTAAAGTTGTTATTGTTTTCATGAGCAAAGAGAGTTTGGCACACAAGGTGATAGCAAGTGGAATAGTAATAAAGGTATGATTCTCATTTTATGCCCCTGGCAACGGCGCTACTAAGAGATAAAACCTTAAATATGTCACTTATCCTGAGAAATGGTTCAATAACCAAGAAGCCAACTCTAAAAAAAACATCTAGCAGAATGTTAAATGCTAAATCCCAATTTTAATTTTATAGTTCAATATCATGCAGGCATTATTTTCCAGAGTAAATGATAAATAACATTGCTATGAGGTAACATGGTAAACCCAGAAGGCGAATTAAAGAATAAAACATTTATTATGGAAATACAATTGTTCCTTCCTAAATATAATGTGTATGATTACTTTTTACATGTACTTAGATCAGCTAAATGTTTATCTTAAAATCTATTTTGTTGGCTTGGGTACACAAAGATTAAAGGAAACTGGTCAGCTTTGGTTAAAATAAGCCTTTTTCTGCACAGTATAACACACTA
The DNA here is from genome assembly GCF_965119305.1 of Pelophylax lessonae. Taxonomy (NCBI): domain Eukaryota; kingdom Metazoa; phylum Chordata; class Amphibia; order Anura; family Ranidae; genus Pelophylax; species Pelophylax lessonae. The sequence goes on from NC_138768.1 coordinate 592,082,298, forward strand.
ATCAAGAAAATTCCTAGAGGTACTCGAAATCCATTTTTGCTAATGCGCAATCTTAGGCACAGTAAAACATCCGCTAACTGTGAGAAAGCCTGTTGATTCCTGGCATCAAACCCTATTTCAGTTGCTTTACTTTGTGTCATAGATGCCATGGAGTGAATATTTTTATTGCATGAATGTTAGATGACATACTTTGTTATCTGTACCTGTTGTATAATTGTATATATGCCTAATACAAATGTATTGCTAAAGCAGTTCGGCTATGTGGTGTGCCTACAATATACAGTGGGTATAGAAAAGAATCACCACCCTTTAAAATAATCACATTTTGTTGCAAAAAAACAAGGAGTTATGTGAAAACCCTGGTGTGAGGGTCTAACATAAACACCGTGTTTAGAGTAGGAAGGATCCAAAAGGGATGAAATAGAAAAGTAAACAGAGAGGGGAAAAATAGAAAAACCTGGGAGTGAAATATCACACGCAGGAGGAGAGAGGAAGGAAAGGAATGCAGAGAGAAAGAAAGAAGATGTAGAGTTTACAAGAAGAGGGAAAAAAACTACTGTAACTAGTAATTTAACATGTGAACAAGAAATAGCACTAAAACAGTTAAAAGCAAACAAGAATATATTGATAAAGCCATCAGACAAAGGTGGCAACATCGTGATCATGTCACCTTTTCAATATGAACAGATGTGCATGAAGGTCCTGGAAAACCCTGACTGGTACTGTCCCATCCAATCCATATGCATTCAGGGGTTTATTGAAGAATTTAAATCACTTTGCAACGATGCCTACACAGCTGGATTAATAGACAAAGATGTGTACAAATTCTTAAATGTCAAGTTTCCTAAAACTCCTACGTTTTATACGTTACCGAAAGTTCATAAAAACATCTCATCCCCTCCAGGTAGACCGATCATATCCGGTAACGAATCATTAACTGAGAACGCCAGCAAATTTGTTGACTCATTTCTTATCCCTCACGTATGTGGTTTACCTTCATACATACGTGATACCACTGATCTTCTTAAACACTTGGAAGAGATTCAAGTTCCTCCGGATGCCCTGCTCGTGGCCATCGATATCGAGGCTCTATACTCGAGTATCCCGCACGAGCAGGGCATCCGGATGACTGAATCCTTCTTAAAAGAACAAGACCGCACCACCTGGCCCCTCATGAATTTTGTCCTTGAACTACTCAGATTTATTTTGACCAGAAATTATTTCACCTTTTTGGAGCAGATATATCTGCAAATACAGGGGGTCGCGATGGGCACTTGCTGCGCACCGTCCTATGCCAACCTATACCTTGGCGGTTGGGAGCGTCTGGTGTTGAGAACATGGAGCAATGGTTGTCCCATGTTCTCATTTGGTACAGATTCATTGACGATTTATTGTTAATCTGGACAGGCAGCAGAGAGGATTTAGAGAAATTTCTATCAGCACTAGATAATAATGATCTCAATCTAAAATTTACACACACGATTAGTCATCACCAAATTTCTTTTTTGGATCTCAATATCTCTCTGCTGCCCAATGGCCGTATCGACACGGATCTGTACCGAAAACCCAGCGCAGGTAACACCATACTGTGCGCAGCGAGTGCCCATCCCGCCCCCTTGATAAAAAGCATACCATATGCGCAATATCTTAGAGTTCGTAGAAATTGTGCAACCGACATGAAGTTCCACATTCAGGCTAATCATCTAAGATCCAGACTATTGGCCAGAGGTTATTCTAAAAGACTTTTGAGAAAAGCATTCAATCGAGCAAAGGCAAAATCAAGATCTGAACTCCTGTATAAAACCACATCCAGAGATGACCAACAAAATGTGAGGTTCATCACGAGATTTTCTGCACATGAGGAAATTCTTCGTGATGTCCTACGCAAACACTGGCCTATCCTCACACAGGACTATACGCTAAATAAATACGTTAAACCTAGACCCGATTTAGTCTTTAGAAGAGCCACATCCCTTAGAGACAATCTTGTTAAAAGTCATTATACAACTCAGAGCTCTCATTGTGGCAATAAAAAAGGCACATACCCCTGTGGATCCTGCAGTAGATGCCCTTGGATCCACAGTGGTAATGGTATCCGCTTACCTAATGGTCAATGGCTAAAATCTAAACAATATGCTGACTGTAATACACAGGGACTGGTTTACTTGATGACTTGCCGATGTGGCTCCTACTATGTCGGTAAGACAATACGCAAACTAGGGCAAAGAATTGGGGACCATGTGTATCATTCGGAGGGAGGCACATACCAAACTAGTGTCACTAGACACATTAACCTGTACCACAAATTTGACAATTCTGTTGTATCATTCTTTGTCCTAGAGGTTATCCCCCAGGATCCCCGTGGGGGTAATTGGGACAAGCGCATTCTTCAAAAAGAATCCTACTGGATTGAAACATTGAACGCTACAAAACCCCCAGGTATCAACGAAATGGTCACCTACAAACCATTTCTTGGCTAAATATGCGGCATATCATCATGCTTCAGATTCTGCATGGTACCATTCGGGACCCCCCTGGAGGGACCCGTATGGCCGTTTGTTGCAGCCGCGGTCTACATGTATATGGGACCAATTTGGACCATGAGAGTTTCCCTCGATTTATATTTAATCGAGGGATCACTTTAAATAGTCTCATCATATATACTTTGTAAATAATATATGTTTGGTCTTTTTCCTTTTCTTTTTCTTTTCCAATTTTCTTTTCCCTGGATCTGCTAACATTTATTTGTCACTATAGACCAGCAACCAAAGCTTAGACTATGTTGTAATAACTATTGATATGACAGGCTACACAGAATTCATTGTGATGCCTAGTACTAGCCATTGCTGGTGCCGTTATGATTGGGAACAATCTCGGTACCATGCAATGTACCTTTGAATATATGTTCTATTGCAAATGTTGTTCCCATATTGGTGTCTAACGTTTGTATATGTACATGATGTTGTATTGCTGTATATTCTAAAATGTCTGCAAATGATATACATGGATTCACTTCCTATTTATACATGTTTTGATGTCCGCATTGGAGCTTTGTATGCACATTCACTGTCCTCCGCTGCCCGCTACCTAACTGCAGGGGGCGGTATCACTCAGCACTCCCAACGGATGTATGGTCTCTGGACTGACAGACCTACGGGGCTATGTTCCCGCCCATGTCTGATCATGTGGCTGCGTACAGCTGTCTATGCGGCTGAGTATCACGCAGCACGGCGCGCGCCTGCGCATTGGCGAGCGCCGTTAGAGACCTGACCCGACGTGATGTCGTCACTTCCGCCCGGATGTGCGTACACACGCCGGGTTGAGGGGACGCTCATAAGGTGGCGGGTGAACAATTCCCCTGCAGATGCTGGGGTGTACATCAGCAGACCAGACACGAGGTAAGCGCTGTGGAGCGATTCTTTGAACAGGATAGATCGGCTTATATCTTGACTAATGTTCCCCTAACTCATATATAACCTGCCTTTTACCATACAGATATCCAAGTGCCTCTTACCTCCTTAAAGGGAGTCTTCATCCGGAAAACTTATATATCCCCCCATTATTGCTTATATGCAAACTTGGAGCCAAAAAAGAACTATTTGGGATATCCAGATGTAATTACAGATACACTTGTATATATCTAACTAAAGTGTGGTAAGCTCCAATTTCAATAGAGCCATGAATCCCTGTAAACTCAGAGCCCTCCAAGCTATGGTATTACATAATATTTTTATGCTCTACAGATAGAAGTGCCACACTGTCTGGCCAAACAACCCCATGGGCATTTTATGAGCTATCAGATACCGATACTATCATATACAGGTATTGTGACAATGTCACACATAACTTTCACTACCTAAATCACGCTACCTTAATGACCCCCTCCACATCCGTGGGTGAGGCGTTCACTGGGTGGCTATCCCTGCATGTGTTGTGGTGGTGGGATCCCCGGACCAGTATGTGTTTGTGCATGCAAATAACTCCTCTGTACAAAATTGTTGATTACAATGCTCTCACAATATATTTATATTACACAGGAACTCTAAGGCAAACTAATATATTATATAATCCTACACCCCTGAAGAAGCGGAGTGTTGAAACCCGCGAAACATGTTGGGTTAATGCCCGGTACCCTGGTTTTGGGTCACCGGAGCTTGTATAACATCTATACTGCCTGCAATGTTCAGAACTGTATGTAATTGATATGACTACGATAGTAATCTGTTCTGTACAATTTTTATTTTATAATATCTCTTCTCTATTTTGTATGTAATTTTTAATGGAATAATAAAATTTATAATTTTTATACATGGTGGTTTTCCATCGCTGATTACAGTACCGTTAAAATCCCACTAGCCCTCAACCATTTTTCCTTGCTCATTTCTTCTTTTCCTATATTTTTTTCATCCAACTTTTTCTTTTTTTTCTTTCTTTTTTCTTTCCCCTCCCCCCTTCCCTCTCCCCTTTCCTCTTTTTTCCTTTCTCCCCCCTCCTTTTTCCTCTCCTTCCCTTCTTCCCTCCCTATCACTCTCTTTTGTTTTTTCTTGTTTTTTCCTTTCATCATTTTTTTTTCCCTCTTCTTGTAAACTCTACATCTTCTTTCTTTCTCTCTGCATTCCTTTCCTTCCTCTCTCCTCCGGCGTGTGATATTTCACTCCCAGGTTTTTCTATTTTTCCCCTCTCTGTTTACTTTTCTATTTCATCCCTTTTGGATCCTTCCTACTCTAAACACGGTGTTTATGTTAGACCCTCACACCAGGGTTTTCACATAACTCCTTGTTTTTTTGCATCATTACCAGGGATGTTGGTACCACATTATAATTATACAACAAACATTTGATTATATAATCACATTTTGTTGTTTTGCAGCCTGAAATGAAGACAGACACAGTTTTGGTTATTCCAGCTGTATTTACTAGTGCAACGTATAACATGCAAGTGAAGAGATAACATTAGCATGTCAAAATAAAAAAAGTAAAAATCAGAATCACTGAGTTGGAAAAAGAATCACCCACCTATGTGAGTGTTTTGTTGGACAACATTTTGCTTTAATTCCTGAGGAAAATCTGCTGCCCTCTGCCAGGACGTTGTAAATAGGAAGAAGGTTAAATTTCTTTTTTTTTTTTTTTAACAAACAGGTTTTATTGAAAGTTTTTAGAAAATAAAACAATACATAAAGACAAATATTAGGCACAGTATTTTGACAAACATTGCAATATTAGACCAAGTTGTCATTGTGTGCAGGGGAATCCATAGCCCAGTGGTGAATTTGAGCACGCTACCCCTAACCCAGACACCCCACTGGGTAAAAACTGTGTTAGGAGGATAACGTGGTTCATCTCCACCCCTGACCACAGCCCCCGCTCTGTGAGGGATTATCTGAAAACTATATTAACTCTAGAAACTTGTAAACTCGAGCAAGCTATGATCTATAAGAATTGATAAATTAAATGAGTTCAATTTCTTGTTTTGTGGATCCTTTATCCAGGGATCCCAATCCTTGAAGAATTTTGCAGTGGATAATTTGGCTTTGGAGAAAAGGTATTCCATTGCAAAATGACTGTCTTAAATTGTGATCAGTTCTTGGAGAGTTGGGGGTTGCATAGATTTCCATTACTGGCTATTGCCAATTGTGCAGCAATGAGGATGTGTGTGGCTACTGTTTGAAACAGTTTGAGCCAAGATGGCAATGCCAGTCCAAGTAGTAAGACAAGTGATGATAATGTTGCAGGGATGGGGATAATTGATTTGAGGAAACAGTTAACCTGAGTCCAATCATTTTGTATGGTTGGGCTTTCCCACCAGATGTGGAATAAGGTGCCAGGAAGTCCACAATTCCTCCAGCAAAGATGAGAAGTCATGGGGTAAATTTTTGCGAGTCTGGTGGGGGTGTAATATCAGTGATGAAACAGTTTTTGCAGCGATTTCCAGTGATTGAGACAATAAGAGAGTTTTGAGGGTAGTATTAATGCCTCCATCAGAGGTGTCGAGGTCATATGTGTTGACCATAGTGAGATTTGAGCTTTGATAGAGCTTTCAGAGATTTGTGAAATGAGGTTATATATAAATGATATTCCTTTGCGCCCTGCTTTGGATGAGTTGTAGAAGTGTAGTGATGGGCATAAGATTCTGTCTGATGTGATCCATTGGATTCTGTTGAGTAAGGATCTAATCCTAAGATAAATGTAGAACGTTTTGGAGGAAAGATCATATGTGGTTGTAAGTTTGCAAAGGATAGTAAGGACTTTGTGTCGAATAGGTTTCCAAGGGTATGTATACCCACTGTTATCCATGATTGTGTGTATAAGTCAGAGATAAGAAGTTTAAGAGATTGAAGTGGTAGATGCGCCAGAATTGGGACGGGTATGCCTTTTGTTGATTTGGATGTCTATACGTGCAGGGAGGCTGTTATCATGTCCAGTGGAAAGTTCTGGGTATTGGGGTCAAAATCATGGCACGAAGAAGCAGTTTGGGGTCTGTAGATAATGCTTCTGATTTTATTTGCTTCCAATTGGATTGGGCTGATGGTATCAACCAGCATTTAGTTGGTCCAGCAAAACTGCCTTGTAGTAAAGGTGTATATTGGTGCTTCCCATGCCCCCTAATTTATACAGAGTTAATAGATTTCCCCTTTTTATCCTCGAGCATTTCTTTTGTCATATAAGGGAGTTGAGAATTGCTTGAAGGGTTTTTATGTGCACCGGAAGAAATGGGAGTGGAAGAGTGCAGAAGGTATACAATACATGTTGGAGAAGAGACATTTTGGCTAGAGCAATTCTGCCTGCCCATGACACAAAAGGGTGATGTACTTCCACAGAGACACGTTGAAGCTTTCTCACAAGGTCTGCTAGGTTGAAACGCAGGAGATTTTTGCATGGGGAAGTCAGGCGGATTCCTAGGTACGGTAGGGAGGAATCAGGGGCCCACAGAAATGGAGAAGACTGTGTGATGTGACATATAGAAGGTTCATCTAATCCTATCGGAACAATGACAGATTTACCATGGTTTATTTTGTATAAAGAGATAGCACTAAATTGGTTCAAGATGCGTTGTATTTAAGGAAGGGAAATTGTTGGATTTGTAAGAGCTATTATAACATTGTCCGCAGGGAAGAAGGTTAACTTTCTAACATGACAATGACCCAAAGCTCAGTCCTTGCATGGCTTAGTCAGAGCCCATACTTAAACCTCATTGAAATCTATGGAATGACTTGAATACTGCAGTCCACAAATGGCCACCATCAAATTTAACTGAACTTAAGCAGTTCTGCAAAGAAGAGTCTAGATGTGCAAAGTTAGTAGAGACATATCACAACAGACTAAAGTCTGTAATTAAAGGAAAATGTGGTTCAACAAAATATCTTTTCTAACTTAGTGATTCTGGTTTTTGTTTTTTCTTTCTTTTCCAAGATGTTTATATTTTATTTTTTTTCTGACATCTTGATGTTATTATTATTATTATATTTTATGAGGATGTTATAAGTTGCACTGGTAAATACAGCTGGATAAAACAAAAACGGTGTCTGTCTTCATTTCAGGCGACAAAACAACAAAATGTGATTATTTTAAAGGGTGTGAGCCTTTTCTATACCCATTGTAAAATTCAGAACTATTCCACCTCTCTCTACTCTTACCTCTGAAAGGCCAGTGTCTAAGCTAACAGAAAGCTAAACTAGAGAATGCAGAAAAGAGGGATTGCAGGGCCGACTTGCATCTGTCAGAATGTATGGTTGACCTGCAATCTGCAGTCACTGCACTATTTCAAGAACTTGTCACAGAGCTTACAATCGAATAATTAAAGTTTAATCAAATTCACTGCTTCTTGACTAGGCATGTGCCAGGACCACACCCAATATATAAGTATCAAATTGTACTATTGCATTATTACATTACCAAAGAATGGCTGTTACAGGCTATGAGAGAACATGAATGACTCTCATTTTAAGGACACTCATACCAATATTTCACCAAAGTGGTGCTCATTGCACCTATATACATGCATGTATTTATGTTGGTTGGATTTAACAGTGGAGTGAATACCTATGATGTATTATACCTAATACCTATTTGTACCTGTTGTATAATTGTATGTACAGTATAAGTCTGATATAACTTTATTGTTAAAACATTTTTGTTATGTGGTGTGCTTATTCCATATTGTGTGTTGGAAGGCAACATGTTTTTCTTGTTTTAATATCAGATGTTTCTGGATGGTTGAAACCTGATTACACCTGGCCTGAAATTCCAGCAGAGTAAGTTTACCCAGCAGGGTGTTCGTGACAAGGAGTCATAAATGAGAATTCATATCCTCACAGGATGTTCTCGCATCGGCCTCCTGCTGTGATGTATGGGGGTAGAGAAGCCCCAGATAAGACCTCCTGGGGAGGTTATACCAACATCAAAGGCCAGCTGTTACTGAAAGATGACCCGGATAAAAAACAGGGAATCATGGAGAAATGGCGCCCCTAGTGGAGACTATAATTTGCTTCCTGGAAAGATGAGATACTTCCTATTGATTAGGAAGGCCTCTTATGGATTGTCATTTGACAAGCAGACAGGGGGTGTTTGTGTGGGTGGTGATCAGCTGTGCTCGGGAGCTGCGTTCCTTGCAGGGGCACTGTGTCTCCCTGCATCTGAGACACGGTGCTATCTGGAGAGGACTGTCACTATTTTACTGCTTATACTTATGTAAGTGCGGTCCTTTTATTTATGGTTTGAATAAAAGTTTTTAACAGAGAGCAATTAGATTAGTCTTTTTATTGCATGGTATGCTTATTGGTGAGCGGATATTGTCCAGATTTGACCAGCTGACCAGTCCCCTGTGTAAGCCATGGATGCAAGGAATCTGCCTTGATGTTTAACCCTTTCAGAGAAAGCGCTGCTTTTTTCATTTCAGGTGAGCGTGGTGTAATCACAGGTGGAGGGGATCCTATTGTTTTCCAACTTTCCTGCACCATATGGACTGTTCTGGAACTTCTGGCTTATAATATGGACTATCCTCTCATATAAATCATTTATTGCGCTGCACTATATTTATTAATGGTCAAATTGTTTTTAGGCCTGGTTAGCTGTCCAGTTGTGTGCCAGCGAATTAAGGGCCGATCACTCTTGGTTAACTGATGTACCCTACAGATTTATAGGATAAGCCATACATCTTTGAGGAGAAAGTGGGAGAGATATAGATTACATTTTATATTTTTTACCACGTGAAAGAGGCAGCATTCTGCTCCAAGAGAAGGTCCATGTGGCCTAAGATCTAAGATAAGAGGGCTACAGTCAGTGGTGGTAAGGAGAGACCAGGGCACTGGTTTGATAGTGTGCTTCTCTTTGTTGAACTACAAATACCATTTTAGCTTTGGAACAAGCTGTGTGTGTGTGTGTGTGTGTGTGTGTGTGTGTGTGTGTGTGTGTGTGTGTGTGTGTGTGTGCAGTGTGCTAGCAGCTGCTGCTGTACAGGCTGGTTAGGCAAGCTCCAGTGTGAACATAATTAACAAATCAATGGAGGTCATTGAAATTTTCCTTTAGAAAAATGCCTCTACTAGGTTTAACACTTCTACAGAAAATTATCTGACTCTCCAATTTAATGATTTGTTAAAACAATGTGATGTACAAAATAATGGCATGAGGAATAAACCGTTATCTAAGAAAGGCAAGAAAGCGAGAATGGCGAATGTGGTATGCATGCTGTTGAGAATGAAGGAGATTGCTGAGCACAAATAGGTTCAGTGGTATACTGAGAGAACACAATTAATGGATCAAATAGAAAGTGTAAGTAAAAATATATTAGCGATAGCTGCGAAGACAGGTGCAAATGTTTGTGATCAGATTGAACAATTGTTGACTGAGAAGTGTGTATTGGAACAGAAAATGGATGAACTGGAAGAAACATGTAAGCTAAGAGAAAATTGTATTGCCTCTATAAAACAAAGAGAGACTGAGAATTAGCTTATTATAATACTGCTCAGGAGAGAGTTTACAGGAGTCCCAAGCTGCCATAATAGAGTTATCCTCCAAACATAGTTACATAGTTACATAGTTTGTGAGGTTGAAAAAAAACATCAGTCCATCCAGTTCAACCTATGATGTGTGTGTGTGTTTGCTGTTAACCGTAGATTGTATACCCCTGTATATTGTGGTCTTTAAGGTGCCCATCTAATAGTTTTTTTTAAACTATCTATGCTCCCTGCTAATACCACTGCTTGTGGAAGAGAATTTCACATCCTTACTGCTCTAACAGTGAAGAACCCCTTACGTATTTTAAGGTTAAACTGTTTTTCCTCTAGTTTTAGTGAGTGGCCACGTGTCTTAATTGTATTCCCTTTCTCTAAAAAGTTTGTTCCTTATGCTAGGGTTGCCAGTACAGTATTTGTACATGGATATTATATCCCCCCTCAATCGTCTCTTCTCCAGAGAGAATAAGTTCAGTGCTTGTAGTCTTTCCTCATAGCCGATGCCCTCCATTCCCCTAATTATTTTTGTTGCCCTTCTCTGGACTCTCTCCAGTTCCAGCACATCCTTCCTGAGGACCGGTGCCCAGAACTGGACAGCATACTCCAGATGTGGCCGGACTAGAGTCTTGTAGAGTGGTAGAATCATTTCTTTATTTCTGGAGTGAATCCCCCTTTTTATACATCCCAGTATTCTGTTGCCTTTGCTTACAGTGGCTTTGCATTGCATGCCACTGCCAAGCCTGTTGTCCGCCAGAACCCCCAGGTCCTTTTCCATCTTAGATTCACCCAGAGGTTTCCCCCCTAGTGAGTAGCTTGCTTTCGTGTTTCTGACACTCAAGTGCATTACTTTACATTTCTCAACATTAAACCTCATCTGCCATGTAGTTGTCCACCCTATTATTTTGTTCAGGTCCGCTTGTAAGGTTTCCACATCCTGTATAGAAGATATTGGCATGCTTAGTTTAGTATCATCTGCAAATACTGAGAATGTACTAGATATCCCCTCCTCTAGATTATTTATGAATAAATTAAACAGGATTGGTCCCAGGACAGAACCTTGGGGGACCCCACTTTCCACACCCGCCCAATCCGAGTACTCCCCATTAATCACCACCCTCTGGACTCTCCCCTGCAGCCAGTTTTCTATCCAGGTACTCACCCTATGGTCCATACCTACCTTCCTTAGTTTGTACAGTAAGCGTTTGTGGGGAACGGTGTCAAAGGCCTTTGCAAAGTCCAGATACACCACATGCAAAGGTTGAGCAGTCTTAGTGTTCAGCACATGCAGGGGCTCTAGAACAACAGTTAGGGAAGTCTAATGCTCTTGTTGCAGCAAGTGATGTTGCTTTTGTTGGAATCAAGGTTAGTGATGGTGAGTGTGTTGTAACCAGGGCTTTTTTTCTCAAAGAAAAGGTGCAGGAACTCCCCTTTCAAGCCACCCCTTGTCTCCGCCCCTACCAACCTCTGAGCATCATTCCTTGATTACTCCCTCTATCCACCTCCCAGTTCCAACAAGCATCATTTTGTAGTAATTTTATGGAATTTTTTAATTGATAAGCCATGAAATATATTCCCTGCATCCAGCAACAATACACCCCCCTTTCAACAATAGTTTTCCCCAGCAACAAAAGACCCCCCCACAGCAAAGTACCCCCCAAGCAACAATGGATCCATCACAGCATTAATAGACCTCCAGCAACAATAGATCTCCTAGAAGCCAGCATCGATAGACCCTCCAGCAGCCAACAGTTGACTCCTCTCTGTATAGTAGATCCTTCCCAGCAACAAATGAACCCCAGCAACAATAGATCCTGAAGCACACCTCAACACCCCTTGCCATTTCATGCATTCAGTGCTAGAGGTGCCGGAACTGCGTTCCCCCGCGTTCCCGCTGAAAAAAAGCCCTGGTTGTAACTGATCTTGAAATTGATTCAGGAGTTGAAATAGAGAATGCGCCTGATAGTTTACAGTGTTTTGCCTATAAAAAGTGGGGTCATATTGCCAGATATTGTTTGGTGGCTAATAATAATAATATGCAAAGTAAATTGCAGAACCCCAAAACTATAACAAGGCATTATGAAGTTGATTCAGCAAGATGGGGTAGCAACCCAAGGCATAGAGGCAATAGTAGTCAAACCCGTGTCGCTTTTAAAACTCAAAATCTGAGATTACAAACTGAAAATAGTCAGTTAGGGCAGGAAAGGCATCAGTATGTAGAACAACTGAATAAACTCAAAATGGAGGTAGCCTCAGACCTCAGACCCTGAAACTGAGCTAAAGCACAGTCACGAAGACCATACAGCAGTTTACCAGGACAGGTTCCACTCAGAACAGGCCTCGTCATGGTCGACCAATAAGGATGAGTGCACGTTGTAAGTGTCATATACAGAGGTTGTCTTTTGGAAAGAGATGTATGAGTTCTACTAGCATTGTTGCAGAGGTTGAAGGGGTGGGGGGTCAGTCTGTCAGTGCTCTGACCATACGCCGCATACTGCATAAAATTGGTCTGCGTGGCTGTCGTCCCAGAAGGAATCCTCGTCTAAAGATGATGCATAAGAAAGCCCGCAAACAGTTTGCTGAAGACAAGCAGACTAAGGACATGGATTGCTGGAACCATGTACTGTGGTCTGATGAGACCAAGATAAACTTATTTGGTTCAGATGGTGTCAAGCGATGGGGCGGCAACCATGTGAGGAGTACAAAGACAAGTGTGTCTTGCCAACAGTCAAGCATGGTGATGGGAGTGTCATGGCCTGGGGCTGCATGAGTGACCTCAATCACACCTCTAAGATGACCACTGCCTTTCTAAAGAAGCTAAGGGTAAAGGCGATGGACTTACCAAGCATGTCTCCAGATCTAAACCCTATTGAACACCTGTGAGGCATCCTCAAACGAAAGGTGGAGAAGCGCAAGGTCTCTAATATCCACCAGCTTCATGATGTTGCCATGGAGGAGTGGAAGATGACTCCGGTGGCAACCTATGAAGCTCTGGTGAACTCCATGCCCAAGAGGGTTAAGGCAGTGCTGGAAAATAATGGTGGCCACACAAAATAGTGACACTTTGGACCCAATTTGGACATTTGCACTTAGGGGTGTACTCACTTCTGTTGCCAGTGGTTTAAACATTAATGGCTGTGTTGAGTTATTTTCAGGGGACAGCAAATTGACACTGTTATACAAGCTGTACACACACACACATATATATATATATATATATATATATATATATATATATATATATATATATATATATACAGTGGGTACGGAAAGTATTCAGACCCCCTTAAATTTTTCACTCTTTGTTATATTGCAGCCATTTGCTAAAATCATTTAAGTTAATTCTTCTTCCTCGTGAATGTACACATAGCACCCCATACTGACAGAAAAACACAGAATTGTTGACATTGTTGCAGATTTATTAAAAAAGAAAAACTGAAATATCACATGGTCCTAAGTATTCAGACCCTTTGCTGTGACACTCATATATTTAACTCAGGTGCTTTCCATTTCTTCTGATCATCCTTGAGATGGTTGTACACCTTCATTTGAGTCCAGCTGTGTTTGATTATACTGATTGGACTTGATTAGGAAAGCCACACACCTGTCTATATAAGACCTTCCAGATCACAATGCATGTCAGAGCAAATGAGAATCATGAGGTCAAAGGAACTGCCTGAAGAGCTCAGAGACAGAATTGTGGCAAGGCACAGATCTGGCCAAGGTTACAAAAAGATTTCTGCTGCACTTAAGGTTCCTAAGAGCACAGTGGCCTCCATAATCCTCAAATGGAAGACGTTTGGGACGACCAGAACCCTTCCTAGAGCTGGCCGTCCGGCCAAACTGAGCTATCGGGGGAGAAGAGCCTTGGTGAGAGAGGTAAAGAAGAACCCAAAGATCACTGTGGCTGAGCTCCAGAGATGCAGTCAGGAGATGGGAGAAAGTTGTAGAAAGTCAACCATCACTGCAGCCCTCCACCAGTTGGGGCTTTATGGCAGAGTGGCCCGACGGAAGCCTCTCCTCAGTGTAAGACACATGAAAGCCCGCATGGAGTTTGCTAAAAAACACCTGAAGGACTCCAAGATGGTGAGAAATAAGATTCTCTGGTCTGATGAGACCAAAATAGAACTTTTTGGCCTTAATTCTAAGCGGTATGTGTGGAGAAAACCAGGCACTGCTCATCTCCTGTCCAATACAGTCCCAACAGTGAAGCATGGTGGTGGCAGCATCATGCTGTGGGGGTGTTTTTCAGCTGCAGGGACAGGACGACTGGTTGCAATCGAGGGAAAGATGAATGCGGCCAAGTACAGGGATATCCTGGACAAAAACCTTCTCCAGAGTGCTCTGGACCTCAGACTGGGCCGAAGGTTTACCTTCCAACAAGACAATGACCCTAAGCACACAGCTAAAATAACGAAGGAGTGGCTTCACAACAACTCCGTGACTGTTCTTGAATGGCCCAGCCAGAGCCCTGACTTAAACCCAATTGAGCATCTCTGGAGAGACCTAAAAATGGCTGTCCACCAACGTTTACCATCCAACCTGACAGAACTGGAGAGGATCTGCAAGGAGGAATGGCAGAGGATCCCCAAATCCAGGTGTGAAAGACTTGTTGCATCTTTCCCAAAAAGACTCCTGGCTGTATTAGATCAAAAGGGGGCTTCTACTAAATACTGAGCAAAGGGTCTGACTACTTAGGACCATGTGATATTTCAGTTTTTCTTTTTTAATAAATCTGCAACAATGTCAACAATTCTGTGTTTTTCTGTCAGTATGGGGTGCTATGTGTACATTCATGAGGAAGAAGAATGAACTTAAATGATTTTAGCAAATGGCTGCAATATAACAAAGAGTGAAAAATTTAAGGGGGTCTGAATACTTTCCGTACCCACTGTATGTATATTTCTGCACTAAATTATTGTGATTGCTGCTTGATAAATCTGAACTACAGGCAAACAAATAAATGCACAGATTAAATACTTACTTGGGAGTTGTATTACCTGCCAAAGGATTTAAAATGTTCTCTATCCAGCCCTGAAATGTACACAGCTCTGACACACAGCAATGTCCTGCTTGTCAGGATAGGGGACCTAATCTTGCAGTTTGACTTTTATTCACATATCTCCTCCCTCCTCACACCCTTTCACTCTCTCTGTCACATGTTTTCCTCTCATCAGCATGCTAATTGCCCTGCAACACACCCAAATTGCTCCTTGCCTGCTTCTGACCCCCACATTCTGAGCTCTACTGTATATTTGATAGCAAGAGGCTGAAAATAAAATACAGATACTTACACTGCTTGCATTTATAAAATACCACAAAAATGTATTCATTTATAAAGAGCTGTATTAAATTATGCCTTTTATTTTGACCTGGAGTTCAGCTTTAAAGTTTTAGAGTTTTCAGGGGAAATCATAATGGTTTCATATGGTGGGCCAATATATATTTAATTTCCAGAGGTTAAAGCTCTTAATACATTATATTTAGTGCAGCCACATTTTTTTAAATGTAATTTTAACTTGATTTCTGTGTGTGACAATTACATTTTCTTTGATATTAAAATGACTATGATAAAAATTAATGTAACAGGATTAAGAAAGCAGTTTATTTAAACTGCAAACTTTGTATGCTGAAATGTAGCATAATTGTCCTCTGATGAGAAAATATTAATGTACAATAAGTTCCTATTATTTAATGTAGGACTTATTTTTTTATGAGCAGCATTAGTATTTGTTAATGTACAGAACTGTGCAATGAAAAGTCAGAACATTGTGCTCAAGAGGGCTTCATGGAACATCTTGTTAATAGCTAATAAGATATCATTACTAAACTTTAACTGCCTGTGGAATTAAATGTTATGGAAAGGTTGCCTTTTGCTAAAACAATGCTTTGCTTTTGCTGGCTAAATTTGAGGCTTAAATGTTTACTGCTTTTTATGTTAATTAATTAAGCTATTTTATGTTGTTAAAGTAATCAAGGTACTGTTTTTTTACTGACAGGTAAATTAATAAGCTACAAGATGTAAGATGAAAGCAAACTTGAAGTGCAAAAATGCTTTCCTAACTCAGTATTGTCAGCTCAATTGCCCATACACTTCACCTCCACGTCCCAGCTATTGACCAGTGAGGTTAACCCTCAAAGTGATCAACCAATAACAAAGCTTAGAAGCCAGAAGGATTTGGGTTCAAGCTGTTGACCTAATAGTGCAGGAAGTATCTAAATATCAAAATGGCCTGGTATTCTAGCTACCAGGAATACTAATATATACCCAGAGATGCCTGTAATTTGCCAACAATACACACAAATGGTTATGAATTTTAAAATATTCAAATGCAAAACAATTTTCAATTTCAGGTACTTTTTTAAATTAAGCCTGATAATAATATAAAGGTACTGATCAGACTGTTTTATTATAATAACATTTTAGCAAGAGGTTCACAGTTCTTTGGGTAACCCCCAAGGGACAGAAAAACTATGAAATTGGGTGCCTGTGACATTAGTTATGAGAAGGTTAGAAGCTGGCTTTGATTTTCCAATTCTACCAACATTTTGGCTAATCATGTTGGCCTATCATCATGGCAAGATACTTAACTGGCCAGTAGAAATGGACAAGAGGTGGGAGAGGGTGTACAACCTTGAAATCTACCAGTAAGTGTTGAAACTAGTGGGTTACAAAGCCCCCTTGTTGGTTGCTTGGTTGGTTATTTAAAAGATCTTGTGAAATCTTCTATAATGTTAATGTACATGCAAACATGGGGCTGAATTCACTTCAATAGAAAGTCCATCTGTCAGCTTGTGGACAGATGTTTCATTCAAGCAAATGGAAAACTCTATTGAACATAAGTACATGAAGGAAAAAAAAAGTTTGCTAAAAGCTATACAGTTCTGGCAAGACGCGCAGTGGAGATGTAAAGACAGTGGTGTTTTAGGTATACAGAGGCGGCTCTAGGCTTTGTGAGGCCTAAGGCAAAACTTGGGCATGAGGCCCCACTCACGCCCATAATGGGAAAAATAATTCAAGTAATAAAAATTAACTGTATAAATTGCATATATTAAGATCCTTAACCTTTGTACTATGAATTCCGTTTCTAGAATTTTCTCTAACCAATTCATCTTTAATCAAAGATCATTAAACATTGGGTATGTATGTATATATATATATATATATATATATATATATATATATATATGTCTGCTCTTACATCACAGTTCCAGAATTTCCCTATAGCTCATGATTCCCTGAGTCCCTCTTTACATCAGAGATCAGTGTCCCCCCTTACATAAGAGCTCTCCTTTTAATCAGATTCCCCCCAGCATCTCCTCCTTACATCAGAGTCCACAGAATTCCCATTTACATTAGAGTCCCCCTCTTAAATCAAATTTCACAGAGCCCCCTTTACATCAGAGTCTCCAGAGTTTCTCCCTTGCACTGTAAGAGGAAACTCTGAAGACTCTGATGTAAGAGGAGTTCTGGGAACCCTGATTTAGGGGGAATGCTGGAGACTCTGGTGTAAAAGGGAACTCTGTGGTCACCAAAGCTCCCCCTTGCATCAGAGTTTC
Organism: Pelophylax lessonae; assembly: GCF_965119305.1. NCBI lineage: Eukaryota > Metazoa > Chordata > Amphibia > Anura > Ranidae > Pelophylax > Pelophylax lessonae. Next base: position 592,099,804 of record NC_138768.1, read on the forward strand.
CAGAGGCCCTCTTACACTTCCCTTCCTCAGTCCACCACAGTCTAGGGCATGACAAGTCCCACTGCAAAAGGCTGCCATACCCCACTGCTCCTCAGTCCCCCACAGAGGGCACTGTAAATTCCAGTATAGTGCACTGCCATTCCTCCCTGAGGAATGGAAGCCTGCTATGCTTGGACTTGTACTACTCTCTGTAGGGGACTGAGGAACTACTGCCTGCTATGCTAAGACTTGTAGTGCCCTCTGTGGGGACTAAGGCATGGCAGCCTGCTATTCTGGAACTTGTAGTGCCCTCTGTGAGGGACTGAGGATTCCTCAGTCCTCCACATTCTAGGGCACTATAAGTCCCAGCATACTGGGCTGTCATTCCTCAGTCCCTCACAGCTGGGGGGAAAAACAACAGAGTTAAACATCTAAAGGACAACTCCAACCAAAACTACCAATAATGTACAGAGTCCATATGCTATATAATGTCACATCCCCGCAACCCCTCACCTTCCACCTCGGATGCTGTCATCGTGTAGGGCAAAGGGCTCCAGCTCCACCATGTTTGGCTTTGATGTCAGATATGCAGGATTGGCTCAGTTCCATTCTCTTCCCTGACAACTGACTCTGGCATCACAGGGGGCCTCTCCTCCTCCCCCAGCCACCTAGGGGCCCTCTCCTTCTCCCCCAGCCACCCAGGGGCCCTCTCCTTCTCCCCCAGCCACCAGGGGCCCTCTCCTTGTCCTCCAGCCACCCAGGGGCCCTCTCCTTCTCCCCCAGCCACCCAGGGGCCCTCTCCTCCTTCTCCTCCAGCCACCCAGGGTCCCTCTCCTCCTTCTCCTCCAGCCACCCAGGGTCCCTCTCCTTCTCCTCCAGCCACCCAGGGGCCCTCTCCTTCTCCTCCAGCCACCCAGGGACCCTCTCCTTCTCCCCCAGCCACCCAGGGGCCCTTTCCTTCTCCCCCACCCACCCTAGGGCCCTCTCCTTCTCCCCCAGCTACCCTGGGGCCCTCTCCCCCAGCCACCCAGGGGCTCTCTCCTTCTTCTCCTCCAGCCACCCAGGGGCCCTCTCCTACTCCCACAACCACCCAGGAGCCCTCTCCTACTCCCTCAGCCACCCAGGGGCCCTCTCCTTTTCCTTTAGCCACCCAGGGGCCATTTCCTCTTCCCCTAGACACCCAGGGGCCCTCTCCTTTTCCCCAAGCCACCCAGGGGCCCTCTCCTTTTCCCCTAGCCACACAGGGACCCTCTCCTTTTCCCCTAGCCACCCAGGGACCATCTCCTTTTCCCCTAGCCACCCAGGGACCCTCTCCTTTTCCCCTAGCCACCCAGGGACCCTCTCCTTTTCCCCTAGCCACCCAGGGACCCTCCCCTTCTCTTCCAGCCACCCTCTTCTCCCCCAACCACCCAAGGTCTTCTTCTCCTCCTCCTCCTCCACCAACCATTCTAAGACTCTTCCAACTTCCCTGGGGCTACTCACCCCCTTTGCGTAGTAGACACCACAAATCTATGACCAGCCTGCAGAGTGACAAGTTGGGGCCTGGTTACCTGTATGTTCCTGGGCCAGGGCAGAGCTCTCCTCCCAGAGCAACAACCGATGATAGCAGAGTGAGATGACCAGGCAGTCACTTCCTACTGATGCAGGTACACGCCCACTGATTCCTCCACATCTTAGGATTACATGATCAGACGGCCAATCCCCAGGCAGAGAAGGCAGGGTAAGTGTCAGCGGACAACAGACACCTGGCAGCCGCAGTGAAGGGACTGCAGCACACTGCTGCAACTTTTATATCCAAGGATTTAAAACAATCTTTTACTTGGGAGATTTTCCTGACTGCACCCTTCTAAATGTTGTTGCTCCGCCACTGGCCGCGAGGCCCCTGTAAGTGCGAGGCCTTAGACGACCGCCTAATTTGCCTAATTAGAGAGCCACCTATGAGTATAACCATATTGAAAATGCACTTGTCCTTAAGGTTATCGATATATTTACTTTAAAAGTTACTATAATTGTGACTAGATAGAATCATATAGAGTTATACTGTTGCTGTGCGGATTGTTAGCCAAAAATAGTATAAGCAATGGAATTCTAAAGGTGTAAACAAATCTTTGAGTAATACATCTTAAGAAGTGTGCACACTTGTGAGATAGTATTGTTTAGAGTACATATAGCTAAATAAAAAATCAGAATGCTCAAAAAGCTATTCCTGCAAAAGAAGATGATAGATATTTAGCTCTCCCACCAATGCTTGCATCACCGAAAACCACTGTAATGCAGAAAACCAATAACGTTAGTCTCCTCAGAAACCAACACTTCCAAAAGTGTCAATCTTCTGGACCCCCACAGCACTCGTTGCTTCCTCCTGCTAAATCCTACAAAACACTGTTATAATGCAAGAGATTAACATTAACAAAAATGTTGGTTTCTGAAGAGATTTTATTGGACAATGTCTCTGCATCTGACTGGCATTTAGAGACAGGACAGTGAGAAGGGTAGGTATTTATTATCTTATTTTGTTGGGACAGCTGTTTGGTCACTTTGATTTTAGCAACAGAGTTTTTTAAAATGTACTTTTCTATATAAACTAACAACTAAAGTGAGTTGAGCTCGAATAAAATTTCCATCTCTAAGAATGCTTTTACATGTTCAGGAGTCACTGTAGACTGCAGTGTGTGGTGACATCTTTTTGCTGCAGTATGATAATAATCAGTGAAGGGAAAGCCTTTGACCAGTTAAAATATAAATAAACATTCTAATAAAATTTTGATGCTAAAAAACTTTGTTCATGATCACTAATTCTTTTGAACAAACAGTAAAAGTACTTTAAAACAAGCCCTTATTCACCTCTGTAGCACTTCTCTAGCTATGAAAATTGTAGAGAAGTTCATCATCAAAATTCACTACAAAGGCACTAGAATCTTAGCTCCTTTCCTCATTTTCGATGGTGAATTTTGAGTCTTGGAAGCCTACCCTGTTTCCCCGAAAATAAGACAGTGTCTTATATTAATTTTTGCTCCCAAAAGATGCGCTAGGTCTTATTTTCAGGGGATGTCTTATTTTTCCATGAAGAAGAATACGGTACACATTTATTGTTGAACAAAAAAAAAAGGAAATTTATTACCTGTATACGGTACAGTAGTAGTTATCATCACAAACCAGCACATTACATCCTCCTGTGTCATTTTGATCCCCCCCCCTTCTGAACCTCCTGTGTCATTTTGATTGCCCCCTCTGATCCTCCTGTGTCATTTTAAGTGATCCCACTCCCCCCACCCCTGTGCCAGTGGACACCTTCACCCGACATCCTCCCCACCCCTTTATCAGATAATTACCCCCTACCTCAGTCACCCCTGTGTGTCCACACAATGTGCCCGACTCCTGCCCCGCGCGACTCACTGTCTAATTGTGAGTCAGCCAGACTCCGTCAGGGCAGAGCGAGCAGCAGGCGGCAGCTTGTCCTGGAGGCAGCGCGGGCTCTCTGATTAAAAGAGACCTCGCACTTCCTGTCTGCTCCAGCTGCGCTGCGGCCAACAGTGAGCTGCGTGGCGGCGCCTGCCGCTACGGTCCAGAGTTAGGGTAGCTTTGGGGGGCCTTATTATCGGGGAGACATTATTTTCTGGGAAGGCCTTATTATCGGGGAGGTCTTATTTTTGGGGGGATGCCTTATATTTCAGCGAGAGGCAAAACTGTAAGTAGGTCTTATTTTCGGGGGATGTCTTACTTTCGGGGAAACACGGTACCAGACATCAATTTTAAATTAAATAGTAGGTGCTTGGAAGATACTAGTAACTAATAAAATATGACAAAAACCCACCAAATATTACCAGATCCTTGGAGTGACATATAGAAATGGTGCCTATACCCATATATTAGGGAAGGTGCCTCCAAAAATCTAAGTGATACTAAAGTCTCCTTTTTTTTCATTTAAAAATAATAAACATGTTATACTTACCTGTTTTGTGCAATAGTTTTGCGCAGAGCAGCCTATATCCTCCTCTACTCGGGTCCCTCGTCTGCGCTCCTGGACATTCCCTCCTGGTGAGTGCACCCAAAGCAAGCTGCTTGCTATGGAGGCACCCGAGCCGAGCGACAGCTCTGTGTGTCCATGGAGCCGCATTTGGCCCCACTCCCTCTCTCTCCTGATTGTCTAACTGACTTTAATTGACAGCAGCGGGAGCCAATGGCGCCGCTGCTGTGTCTCAGCCATTCAGGATAGATAGCCCCGGATAGCTGAGGCACTCAAGCACATCACTGGATAGAGATGGAGCTTAGGTAAGTATTAGGGGGGCTGAGGGGGGCTTCTACACACAGAACATTTTTTTGCATAATGCATGCGTAGAATGCAATAAGATGAAAAAATAAAAACTTCAGCCTTTACAACCACTTTAACCACTTCAGCTCTGGGAGGTTTTACCCCCTAATGACCAAGCCCTTTTTTGCGATACAGCACTGCGATGCTTTAACTGACAATTGCGCGGTCATGCGACTCTTTACCCAAATAAAACATTTTGATAAAAAAACAATATATTTTACTTGTTGCTAGAAAACATTCCCAATTAAAAAAAAAACAAAAAATTTTTTTTTCATCAATTTAGGCCAATATGTATTTTGCTACATATTTTTGGTAAAAAAAATCCTAATAAGTGTATTTTGATTGGTTTGTGCAAAAGTTATAGTGTCTGCAAACTATGGAATAGATGGAATTGTTTTTTTTTTTTACTTGTAATGGTGGCGATCAGCGATTTTTAGCAGGACTGCAGCATTGTGGCGGACAAATCTGACACTAAGGGCCTAATTTACTGAACCTCCAACTCTGATTATATATATATATATATATATGCAAAAAAACAATATATTATTGTTACTTCCTATATCTAACCAACCCAAACATATATTAATTTCACACATATACAATGTTTTATTTTTGGGGAGAAGCCATATTAGTGTTGCTTGTCATATATAACAACAGACAGTTGTAGGTAGTTCAAGGAGATTTGAACACCCAAATACACTGTTGCACGGTAGATGTGCTAACCACTTAGTTACCTGGCTACCTGGTGCTAATGTCATTTTTTCAAAGCATGTGGGATTTGTGCTTTAAAATATATATCTATATCTATATCTATATCAAACTATATTAATTTTTAAGGTGCCAGTGCATGTATGTTTGGTATAAAGATAACAAAAAAAAAACCTCAGAGACCACAAGGCTGGCCATACATGTTCAACTTTTGTTGTACAATTTTCTGTTAGATCTACCACAAACCACATAATGTGAGGTCAAAGCTAAACAACACATTCACTTGTATTTAATTAGACAGGCCTTCGTACTACATACTTGAAGGTAAATTTCAAGAAAATTGGACAGAAATTTGTAAGAAAATTGGATCATGGATGGCCAGCCAAACACTCATTCATTAGTGAACTGGTGATTTTGGTTTAGGAACCAACAGACCCAATTAATTACCTTGCTGGGCATTTCCTATACTGGGTGGGTGTAGTTTAACCAAGGTTATATAAAGGGATGCTTAAGAGCAGCTCATTTGGCCTCTGGCAGCAGGGCCACATGTCTTTATGTCCGAATTTGCTTTTGGGGGGGGGGGGGTTGCTGGCATGCCTAAGGACCCATATTGCAGTAAGTGTATTTTGTTGGATGAATACTTTTCATGCTCTAAATGTTTTGTATAGTTTTTGCAAAGTGTGTCTTTATGTACTCTATACATGTGTTTTTTTTTTATTTTCATGCCTCTGTGTAGCTGTATGTTCTACTGATTTGATGGTATTTAAATGGAAAGGCATGCTCATGCAAACAATAACCATAAAAGTATGTTGGGTATGTTTTATGCTTAATACTAAGGTGTCTACAACTTATTTTGCTTGACTTTTGGATATTGTAAGCTCTATCTATTCATCATATGTTGTATCTTTGCACTGTAGATTGAATAAAGATTACTTGATTTCGGGGTTTTGGGGGGGGGGGGGGCATTTCACATTTCACATGCCTGTTTGAGTGATTACTGATGTTTTGTTTTCTTCATATTTGTCTGGATGTAATTCAGATATCTTTTGTGTCTATTGAATGTAATCCATTTCTTGTATTTTTTGTGTGTGTGCAATGGCAGTACAGTGTGCACATGGGTAGGGTTTCTCCGTGTACAGGGGTAGGGTTTCTCCCTTTACTCCAGCGAAGTGTGTATGGATGTGTGGGTGTGTATGGTGGGGGGAATTGGGTGTGTATGGGGAGAGGAGTGTGTGGGGGGGAGGAGTGTGTGTGTGTTGGGGGGGAGTGTGTGTGTGTGTTGGGGGGAGAAGTGTGTGTGTGTGTGTTGGGGGGGAGGAGTGTGTGTGTGTTGGGGGGAGGAGTGTTTGTGTGTGTGTGGGGGGGAGGAGTGTGTGTGTGTGTGGGGGGGAGGAGTGTGTGAGTGTGGGGGGGGAGTGTGTGTGTGTGTAGGGGGGAGGAGTGTGTGTGTGGGGGAGTGTGTGTGTGTGTGGGGGGGAGGAGTGTGTGTGTGTGGGGGGTGTGGGGGGTGTGTGTGTGGGGGGGAGGAGTGTGTGTGTGTGTGTGTGTGTGTGTGTGGGGGGGGAGGAAGGAGTGTGTGTGTGGGGGGGAGAAGTGTGTGTGTGTGGGGGGGAGGAGTGTGTGTGTGGGGGGGGGGGAGGAGTGTGTGTGTGTGTGGGGGGAGGAGTGTGTGTGTGTGTGGTGGGGGGAGGAGTTTGTGTGGGGGGGAGGAGTGTGTGTGTGGGGGGAGTGTGTGTGGGGGGGAGGAGTGTGTGTGTGGGGGGGGGAGTGTGTGTGTGTGTGTGGGGGGGGAGGAGGAGTGTTGTGGGGGGAGAGGGGGAGTGTGTGGGGGGGTGAAAATATATAATAAAATATTTAGAAAAATGTGAGGGGTGTACTCACTTTTGTGAGATACTGTATATATAGCATATTATACAGTACATATTCTTAAGTGTCAAAATTTACATTTTAAAAGCAAAGCTTAGAAAAGGCATGATAAAATTCTCTTTAACTCCTCTTCATCCTCTTCATTACCATTCTGTTGACTGTTTACAGTCTTTCTGGTGGTAGCCATACCATTTCTTCACAAATCACTTTTACTTAAAACACAGTAAATCTTATAAAATTAAAATGATAAGATCTCATTAAGTAAAAATTTGCATTGAAATTCATTAAAAAATCAAGCATAGCTATTCAAACTTCCAAATGTCTTGAATTTAATTGAAATCATGGAGTATGTATCCAATCACACAAGAAGCTCCACTAAAAAAGCTTAGAAATACATTTTTATATATTGTAATATGATATAGAAGTATTGATACTGTAAAAATGTCTAAAATGTAAATGGTACAGATTCATGTTCACTCACCGGAATTGTACAACCTTCACTTCATAGTGTCTTGACACGCTAACATCCCATCAGCAGTTTTACCTCAGGCTACTAGATTCATGGCAAGACACAATTTTCAGCTTGTCAGTCACTATGTCTGAGATTCTGAACAAATCATTAATCATAATTTCATTTTAAATTGTCACTTTTTTATTTGCATTTTGCAAAATGGCTTACTGCATTTTAAAGCGTTTGTTAACCTTAAAAAAAAAAAAAAAACAGATCCTTTTCCCTTAAAGCATGATATACAGCACAGTGCTTGTGCTGTGTAATTTGGCCCCCCATTTTACCTAAAATACCTGGCTGATCCTGTCAGTTTCTATTCTCCCCTCTGTACACTGACCACGATGTATCATGGCTGCTGAGCCCTGACATTGTGGTCAGTGTACGTGCCTCCGTCATCCGCAGCTATCTGCAGCTCTCCTCTGTCTCCCTCAGTCCTCCTCCCCCCTCCCATCTCTGCTTGTCAGCTCACTAGCGCCGCTCTGCTCCCCTACCATCTGCTACAAAACTATGTGATCTTTACATCATCCCCTCTGTTAAATTACAAACTTTATACTAGTGCCTGTGCTTTATTTTAAAAAAAAGCAGATTTCTACCTGTTTTCACAGCGCTGCTCTCTCTTCCTTTCCTCCCCACCTCCCTGGCTGATGTCAGAAGAATGTTTCAGCCCCACCCACTGGAGATGTCAGACGGTGAGAGAAGAGAGTTAGAAGTCACATGATCGATGATAGGAGCTGTGAAAACAGGTAGAAATCTGCTTTTTTTAAAAGTAAAGCACAGGCACTAGGATACAGTTTGTAATCTAACAGAGGGGATGATGTAAAGATCACATAGTGGCTTAACAACCACTTTAAGTATTTTTTGTAACAAATATAGTATTTCTGGATTGTAATACCTTTTTTTTTTTTATTTTGGCAAGGCAAACGCATATATTGACTGCTGAGGGGTTCAACTGTTGAATGATAGAGGGCATAGCAAAGCTTGAGGGTTCCCTGGGAGCAAAGAAAATGATTGGTATTGTAAAGGTGCGCAAAGCAGACAGAGCATTGGAAATATGTTTTCATATTAAAGCTCAACTCCATAAATATTTTTTTATATTTTTTTAGTGGCCAAGTAATTACAAAAAACAACTTTGGCTGCAATACTCGCCTCCTTTCTGTCAATATGTTGCCAGATTTCCAGGATAGGTCAGTGTAGGGTGTCATAAGTTCATTGGAGGAGCATCACCACAGTGCCCTGAACTCACACTTCAATGATGCAGAGAACAGCTTAATCTTCCCCCAACTATTCGGTTGAGACTCTGTGCCTTTGGAAATTATTTGAGAGGGTGAAACTTTGGGTACAGGATGGTGAAACAACAACTTTTTTTACTACACTTGAAGAAGTGGTGTCCTGGCTGGAAACCATTCACTGAGCCTGTTTTGGCTGCTATTCCTTCTTTACCACTACCAAGCTTCAGGCTGTTTTCTTCTTATGGGCCCTGATCCTCTACTGTGAGTACTCTACTGAGGACTGGCCCTGAGCCCCCCTCCCCACCTGCCACCTTCAATTTGCTGTGTCATTCGGGTAATAACTATTTACTGATATTCATTGTAGCCACTTGCTGTCCCCTAGTTAAATGGTTGCCTTCCTTTGGTGATGGCATATGGTTTTCCGTGCGGTGCTGCAACATTGCTACTACTTTCCCTACTGATGCTATTCCCAGGAGCACTTTGAGGGCCTATCACTGTACATTTTCTACATTACCTGCAACAGACTAAAGTATTGTACCCTCAGCTGAGAAACTTGTACCTTTAAAATATTTTAGCAGTCCTCTACTGTCCCCATACACACCCTGATTTGAGAAGCCCATCTGGACTACGACCTCCTTTGGCATTTTGTAATTTCTGGTTAGAGGATCCAAATACACCCTGATTGGGGGGCTGGATAGGGTGGGAAATAAGGTTTTGATTTCTGTTTTTGATTGTTCATACATGGATTCACTTTTTGCTATTGTTATGCCAGTAACTTTATTATGTATGCACGGGTTTCATGCAACATCTTAAAGGAGTTGTGCACCACCCGCACCACCATTCCAGCTACTTGCTACTGTGCCCTATCCAGATCCAAGCTTCAGTCCAGTTGTTTGCACATAAAATTATTACTCTTTATTCTCAATGTGTGTGCTCACTTAGATCTCCTGAAATGTCCAGGGGCTGAATTCTCCAATTAAATGCTCCTTAGTCTTCAATGTCTTAAAGGCATACCACCAACATATCTGTATTCTCCAAGAAACACACCTGCTAGTGGGCCATTACTACAATACCACCTACTCTTTCTATGCTAGAGGAGTTAGTGGTTTAGTTCATAAATCTTTGCCTTTCCACTTGTTGGACTGTAATCTGGATCCGGAGGGGAAATTTGTTGTCTTGCATGGCAAGATATATTGCAATAGATGATTCTCATAGCCCTCTGTTTGCCTTCTCCTGCATTCTCATAGCAGGGGACTGCAACTTGACCCCTTGTCCAGAAGTGGAAAGTCTGAGCTCTGATGGCAGCTGGGAGTCCGACCTGTCCCAGTGGGCAGATATATATATATCGACTACATAATGCTTGATGTTGCCATAACCTAACTGAGAAGGTGTATACTTGTCACTCTGCCACATATAGATCTCTGTTCTGCATTGATTCAATTAATGTGTCTGCCTTCCTGCTTCCTAAGATGTGGGATATGGCTATCCTCCCATGGGGTATATCTGACCACGCACCAGTTTCACGGCGGTTGTCATTGACAGCAGCGACGAACCAGGTTCTTTGGAGGTTGTCCCATTATTGGATCTCTTGTCCTGCCGTCGAATCCTGGATTCACCAATCACAGCACATTTTCAAACAGGAAAAAATTGTGAGGCTTCTGACGTGGCTTGCTAAAGAAAAGATCCCCACTGCAGCCATAGTCTCTATAGTTGATCAGTCAGGTGCAACTCATCACAATCCTGCGCCAGCGGTGTCTCAAGCCTTGCTTTGGTCAGATCCTCCACCACCGTATAGCTGGCTTTCATACGGAGACCAATGAGACTTCATGACCCGGCTACCGCCCTGTAGGACGCTGCCAACTCCAGGGACTTGACTCTTCACCATTGATTGCAGCAGATTTGCCTGTCTACCTCTACTTCTATGTGAGTTTATATTGTTTTTATTGCATTAAACTGGAAAACCTGCACCTAGAGGTGCCTCTCTCTCTTTCATCTCGATCAGCCAGGTGCATTGGTGTCGGCCCCAGAAATGATTAACAATAGCTTTGCCGTCTATTATTAGACACTTCACTCTTCCAAAGTGACCTATACCCCCAGGTGAGCTGACCCATTACCTGGACAAAATAAAGTTCCCTAATCTTTCTCCCTCCCTGAAGGAAGAATTGGGCTCCTTAATCTCTCTTGAGGAGTTCCAGCTTGCTGTCCACTTCCTGCTATCTGGGAAGATGGACTCCCTGTGGAGCATTATAAGACATATATTTAGTGGACTTTTCTCTGTCATTCCATGCTATCATTTTGGAGGCACGGCAGGGTGGTGGACAAATGCCAATGTCAAAATTATTACAAAACCTCTAGCAAATCGTTTAATGAAGGTCCTGTCTTCAGTCATAAACCCAGATCAAACTGGTTTCATGCCCAGTAAGGGCACTGACATCAATATCCAGAGCCTTTATATGAACATTTGAGCATTCCGACAGAGGGGGATTGGAGGGATGATGGCATTTCTAGATGCTGAAAAGGCCTTTGACTCAGTTGAATAGGTCTCCCTGTGGGAAATGTGTTGATTTGGCTTTGGCCTCTAATTTATATCCTGGATACAGACGCTTTATGCCAGGGCTTCCCAAACTTTTTTTGGCCGAAACCCACTTATGAATACAGATTTTTTTCGGGACCCACTTGCTTGTAATTGAATTGTAAAGCGCTACAGAATTAAGGTATAGTGTGCCCCCTTTCAATGCAGAGAGACCAGCATGCCCCCTTTCAATGCAGAGATACCAGCATGCTGCTTTTCAATGCAGAGATGCCAGCATGCCCCCTTTCAATGCAGAGATGCCAGCATGCCGCCTTTCAATGCAGAGATGCCAGAATGCCCCCTTTCAATGCAGAGATACCAGCATGTCCCCTTTCAATGCAGAGATGCCAGCATGCCCCCTTTCGATTCAGAGATGCCAGCATGCCCCCTTTCGATTGCAGAGATGCCAGCATGCCCCCTTTCAATGCAGAGATACCAGCATGCCCCCTTTCAATGCAGAGATACCAGCATGCCCCCTTTCAATGCAGAGATGCCAGCATACCCCCTTTCGATTCAGAGATGCCAGCATGCCCCCTTTCGATGCACAGATGCCAGCATGCCCCCTTTCTTAGCATGCCCTAACCTCTATGTAACCTGACTTAAGTGCCATTGTATCTTTTGGTAATTAGAGTCATTATCATATATGTGAAATTATTCTCAAATTATTAAAGATAAATACACCAGGCCCAATACCTCAGCACTACTAGATAATAGGTCTGGATTGTAATACAATTAGGCTGATTTACTGAAGGAGTTGGGCAGCTTTACACAAATAAAATTGTGTGACTATTAACTTCAGTTGTCCAATCATGTGCAGATGATATAGGTAAACAGGAACTTTCTTTTTAAATTTATGATAATAATTGAAGTAAATAATCAATGTATTGTGTGAACATTCCAAAGTCCTTTGGTAAATCAGCCTTAATGCTTGACAGCTCAGTCCCAGCTCTAAAATATAGGGGCTGATTAACTAAAATAGTTGAGAATCCCCACACAATAAATTGCATAAATATTTATTGTAATTATCCAATGATATGGTAAGCACATTTTTTTTGCCTAATTTATTTGCATATGATCTGATAATTGAAGTAAATATACAATTTAAAACTGTCAACTTCTTTAGTAAATCAGCCCACAACTGTATTATGGCACTTTTCCACTGCAAGTACCGGCTTGGCTCTACTCGGCCCTGTTTAGTTCTACTTTTTTTCAGCCATACTTGTTCCATACTGGCTACATTCTCCATGTACATAAATTACAACAACCTAACAGGGTGTAACTACATTGCCTATTGAGTTCATATGGTAGAGGGAAACTAATACATCAAGTAACTCTTTCCTTGCCAGTGTCACTAAATATTACAAGAAGAATATGGATAATGTAACCACTATCAGTTACTCAAACTAAATTATTATTATTATTATTTTTTTATTTATATTTTGTTGCAACTTAGCATCTTGCTTTAAAAATATGGTATTTCTACATTAGTTATATAGTGTACAATATATTATAATAAGAGAATATAATTTCAATTTTGTATCAGAAAAAAATGTAATAAATGATGATAAATGTTTCTCTTATTGAACAAAAAAAGTTCAGATAGTATATACCAGTTTTTAGCATCCATATTTCAGACACATTTAAACGAGCCACAGAATAGCAATATAAAGTGTTTGTTTCATAATTGACTTTTGGAAGAACTATTCCTGCGCTATGTTTACAGTGAAAGTGGGAAATGGAAATGATCGGAGGGGTGCAATGAATATTGCCTTGGTTGAAGCTGCTTAAAAATACATTTTTCAAACCAGATGCTGCTTGACATTGACTTCTATTATTGTATGTCTTGTGGGACCTGAGGCAAATCTGCTGATGGTGGTCTGGGGAGATATCTATGACACCAAGATACATTTTTCTGTGATATCGGCTTCCCTGATAACACTTGAAGGTTATTTGTACCTTGAAGCCTGGTTTCATATAAATCATTTGGTGGATACTATATGAAAGTCCTTTCATTCAACAGTCATCGTTAAATAGAATGGTTTTCAAATTGCATTTTACTTTCATTTTTGTTGGATGTATATTGTTTTCTGCTGCTTAATTCAGTAGGTACATTTTGAAATATTGCAGAGAAATAATTACTGGCACATCAGTACATTTTTCATGTTATAATGTTTAAATAGGCAAACAGAATAGATTGCTATGATTTACTAATCACATTAGTTACTACTTCTAAAGAATTTACCATAATATTAAGGGGAGCAAAATGGTTTAGAGGTTAGTAGTGGGGCACTGTTATCCAAAGATCCTGTGTATAGTACTAAAAGTTTGTATATACTGTATTATCCCAGTGTTTTTTTTCCACTAGGCTCCACAGTTTTTCCAGACTTAACAGGCCTACTAAAACATAGTTGGTTTCAATCCAAACTTACATTAGAAAATATATGCCTGGGGCAGGAACATAAGTGACAGGACTATTGGTAATAAAGAAAGAAAAGTATGGCTCCAAGACTGAGGAAGCCTAACACAGGAAGCTATAGGAAATCCAAAGATGGAGTTAAGCAGACAGAGATCTGAACACACATGGACAAAGTGTAAATTATTTTTATCAGCAGTGATAGGTGGGAGTCACACTTAGATGTAGATACTATCAGTATACAGAGCGAAACGTAATATACAGAAAAAGCATGTATGGGTAGGTAGAGTTTAGTCAGAGTTGGTCTACAATCAGAAGATGATTTTCAGACATGGGCAGGCAGATATTAGTCTGAGTTGGTCCAAAAATAAAGTGCACAACAAAAGATCATCAGATATACTGGCTAAGATATACAGTACACATAAGAAAGGATAGAATAAAAAAAAATGAGTACACTTAGCTCAAACATAATAACCAGGATTGCCAGATAAACAGGCTAGGAAATGGAGAAGGTCAAGTAAGTATGTCACACCAAACCAAAATCCTTGGGACAAGTCCTAAATTAACCTCCAAAACAAATCCAACCAGGTACAGGTACAGCGAAAGTGGAGGTACAGAGTGAGCCACAGCTATAGGTTGGTATGCAGGACACAGGAAAGGCACTGATCAGAGAGAGGAGAATGTGCATAAAAAGGCCACTGAGATTATAAAAAAAAAAAAATCAATCTAGACTTGCATATGACAATAATTTTGTAAGTTTTTTTTGAGTCAGAGACTGATTTTAATGCCATAGTGTATCCTTTATTGGATTCTAGTTTTATGAACGACATAATTCATTGTTGGAATAGAATGGATTTTAGTCTCCAAAATCAGTAGTAGTAAATTCACTATGGACAACAACAACATTTAAATAAACTGGACTATTCCTTAAAGCGGAAAAAAAAACACCGTCACCCCTCCATTGTGTCTCCCCTCCACCAACTATAGTCCTCCCTCAGTACAGACCCCCCTCCACCAAGTACAGACCCCCTCCCTCAGTATAGACCCACCCACTAAGTGCAGACCCCCTCCCTCAGTACATACCCCCATCCTGCACTAAAGACCCCTCTCCCTCAGTACAGACCCCTCTCCCTCAGTACAGACCCCTCTCCCTCAGTGTAGAGCCCCCTCCATCAGAGCAGACCCTCCTCCATCAATACAGACTCCCCCTCCACCAGTATAGACCCCCCTCCCGTCAGTGCAGACTCCCCTCCATCAGTATAGACCCCCCTCAGTATAGACTCCCCCTTCCATCAGTACCGACCCCTCATTATCAGTACAGACCACCCTCAGTGCAGATCCCTCCCTCCATCAGTGCAGACCTCACCCCCTTCCATCAGTATAGACCCCTCTACATCAAAACAGACGCCTTCCATTAGTGCAGACCCCCTGTACAGACCCCCATCCATCAGTGCAGACCCCCCTTCCATCAGTATAGACCCCCCTCCCTCAGTGTCGACCCCCTCCCTCAGTACACACCCCTCTCCACTAAGCACAGACCCCCCCTCCCACAGTATAGAACCCCCTCCATTAGTTCAGACCACCCTCAGTACAGACCTCCCTCTCAGTACAGACCCCCTCCATCAGTATAGACCCCTCTCCATCAGTATAAACCCCTCTCCATCAGTGCAGACCCCCCTTCAGTATAGACCCCCCTTCCATCAGAATACACCTTTCTCCATCAGTACAGACCCCCCTCCCTCAGTGCAGACCCCCCTCAGTACAGACCCCCTCTGTACAGACCCCCTCTCCATCAGTATAGACCCATCAGTATAGACCCCCCTTCCATCGGTATAGATCCCCCTCCCCTCAGTGCAGACCCCCTTTCATCAGTATAGACCCCCCTTAGTGCAGACCCCCCTCTCCACTTGCGCTAGTAGGGAGGTGAGGGTTTAGATGTGGTGGGGGAGTGCTATGGAAGGGGAGAGGGCTTGTGCTCTTTTGGAAATCCAACCCCATTTCTAGCATATGACCTTCCTCTCCCCTCCCATGGTGCCCCCCATCACTCCCCCATCTTTTTTTTTTAACTTGCCCCCCTTCCTGGTCACTGTCCCCCTCCTCTGTCCATCTAAATTCTAATGTACATACCTTAGATCAGCGCGGAACATGCACAGTGATGTCCCTCCTCCTGTGTAGATGTAAACTGATAGGAGGGGGAGGCGGCTTTGATCTTCTCCACTGTGTGAGACAGGGAGACAGTCGGTGAGAGACGTAGATCAGTGTAGGGGTGCAGAGACACCCCTACACTGATCAGGTGTCACCCCTCTGTTGGGTGTCCCCCAGGTGTGGTCCGCACCCCCCTTAATGACACCACTGTATATTATATATACTTGCCAGAGTATTTTCACTCATCAAGTCCTAAACTTTACACTGCCCAGATAGACATCACAGCCTGCCTGGTGGCCTGCTTTTCTTTGCTGCAGTTTCACACAACCCCCATCTTGTAATTGAGCAGTAAAGCAGCAGCAGTAGTTTGCTAAGGCCATCTCTCTGCTCTGATATCCTGTCAGCAAATATGCACACAGGACATCTGATTAGCCCCAAGTTTAGCTTTTCCTAGTCTATGTGCTGGTGTACAGAGGATTACAAAGGTTGGGATTAAGTCAAATATAGTTTGTTTTTTGTTTTTTTCTAGTTTTATTTAAAATATGTTTAATGATTTGTTAATACACACAGTATGTAACTGTATTAATAGCATGTGTAATATCAGTGTTTTCATTTTTTTCATGACTTGACCAGTGAACTGTGTAATGAACTACAACAAATTAAGATTTGGTATCTAGGCTTTTTCTGGAAATCGGTTATTGATAATCATGCCAAGAATGGGAAAATATGTATCATATTTACTGTATATTATCATTTCATGCTCAATAATGATGGTTTTATATAAGTGACAACTTATATTAAAAACCATAGTCTTAACAGCACAGAGGAATTTTTATGAAACCATAATAAATATATAACTAACCTACTCACTATACAGTACCAATGCAAGGACCATATGATTTATCTACAAATTCTTAAACTTTTCCTTGCACTATCAGTATTGGTTGCCTTTTCATGAGCTAAAGGTTTGTGAAGGTTATGCTGTCATCAGAAAATTTGCCATAACAAATCTTTGTGGTTTTGGAATTTCTTCCAAGATTTGTCAATCTGCAACTCTAGACTCCTAGGGCAATATACCCTGAAAAGTTTGGTGTTATTTTTAAGCCTGAGGAGAATGCCTTGAACTTTGACAGCTTTGTTAATGGTGTGTGAGTCACTCTCTAATCATATAGTGGAACCTACTCCTTATATATTATTCTGTTTAGTTTGCAAAGTCTAAAAATAGTTTGTCATTTCATGATTGGCTTAGCCCTTGCTGACTGTATGTCATACATAAATGACCACCCTTTAGTCTTTATTTACTCCTGTTAGGTATCTTTATTTGTTAGGTCCAAGGTGGTTTATATTTATTACAATGTGATGCTTGAATCCAGTTTTTGTAATGTTTTTTTATTTTAATTTCCAATAAATACTTTTAGGGAATGACCGAAATTGGGATGTTTACTTTCCTAAAATGGTGGTAAATTGTATGATTTGTGCAGTGCATGGTTGCAAACAATGCAGCATTAAGGCAGCCATTACAGAAAGAATAAGCTGCCAAAAGAAAGTAACAGACTAGCACCTTTTTATTGCAATGCCCCACAATGCTATGGCACCTCCTGTACTTGTCCATTGGTGTGCCACTCTGAATGAATGTCACTACAAAACACAGAGTGCCTTGAATAACTAATGCTGTAAAATGCACACAACTGAAACACATAGGTCTAAAGAAGGCCTAAAACTTTCCTGTACTTGACCAAAACAGCAGACAATGTGTTTCTGGAGCATATTGGGTGGCGATCAGTCAGAGAAGTTTCTCTGTGGGCTCACAAGTACAAAACTTTTGCATTTCAAACTTTGAAGAATTTATTTTTTTCTGGGAGTCTGCACCATGACATCCCCTATTTACCCAGCACCTCTACCACTAAACCCCCCTGCATTCCTGACTTAAAACCCTGCTTCCTCACAGCACCCCTGACACTGCACCCTCTTACTCCACTGGTTCTGACACACCCACCTCCCAGCACTCCTGTCATTGTGCACCTCTCACTCTGAATATGCCTGCCTCCCAGCACCCCTGACACTGCACCCTCTTACACCACTGATTCTGATACCCCCACCTCCCAGCACACCTGTCACTGTGCATCTCTCACTCTGAATATGCCTGCCTCCCAGCACCCCTGTCTCTGTACCCCAGAACCTGTGACCTCAGGTTGGGGTGGGGGGGGGGGTCTGTGTACATTGTATGTGTGGCTGGGGGAAGAGAATGGAGGTATACACCTACCACCTCTTTTACTACGAAACCCTTTCAAAGCAGCAACTATTTTCAAGAAGTATATTGTCCGAACGTATTTTTTTATTATTCTTTTACTTTTATTTTATTTGAAATTTTACATCATTATGTATCACTCTCAATGATTAAACCGTGTATAATATTGTTTTGAACATGCAAGCTCCAAATTAGGCTGAAATAAAGGGGGATACTAAAACTCAATTTTATTTTCTACGTTCCTTTTTAATAATAAGTATAGGAATTGAAACCATGTAAATGTTTTATGAAAGCAAGCACTGGAGAAGTCAATGCCTACATAACAAAGCTACACAACTTATTGTAGGTACCCTTTTTTTAAAAAAGCACGTAGAAATGATAGAAAAAATTACAGAAACTAAAGCAATACAGTAGTACCTAATAAATATGGATATATACCAAAGCAGGACATGTTTCCCCTGGATTTGGTGGAATCTTCTGCCCCCTTCTGGGTATAGGGGGATCACTGTACTAGGGCTTTATCCTATGCCTCGTTTGTTTTCAGATGTTTTAATTTGTCCTAGTTTTTGTTCTGTCTTTGATGTCACTTTAGAATATATACTCCTTTTAATATGTGACCCAATAAAATTATACTTTTAATAGAATGAAGTGTTCGGTCTCATGCTAATGCTAATAAAGTCCGCCTTTGGCAGAACTGGGGTTCTGCAGTTTTTTAATCCTGATAAATATGCATATCTCAAAACAACAAAGAAACATTCCCAGCTCACTTACCAGCCTAACAGTCTAATGTCCTGTCTAACAGTTGACATTAAAACCAAGGGCTTAGATTGCACATATTTTCAAATCTATGTGTAAGGTACAGGGCTACTTCACTGCACCTTAGTGTACTGCAGCCCTAACTCTTTATGTTTTGAGAGGCTCCAAACGTGGAGCACATACGATAGATTGAGGGCAGGAATGCCTGGAAGGAGCCCACCCCTTCTTAAAAGTAAGGGGATGCACTGGACACCCAGTAACAGCACAATGGCAGCAAAGGTATCCAGTGCATCCCCTCACCAATTAGCCAACAGTACAAACAAATGGCAACCACCCCAACCTATAAGTGGTCTTTGCAACAAGGGACACATGGGTGCTGCATTTAAAAAAAAAAACAACAAATAAAAATTCCCTGCTCACTTACCAGCCAGCCTGCAAAACAACAACTTGTCCTGTCTAACAGTTCAAATTAGTACCAAGGTTTTAGTTTGCCCACATTTGCAAATATATGCATAAGCTGCAGGGCTACTTCATGGTACCCTAGTGTACTGCAGTCCTAGCTCTATAAATATTAAGAGTCTCCAAAGTTGGAGCACATATATAATAACAAAGAGATTGAGGAAAGGGGCCCACTCCTCCTGAAAGGTATAGGGACGCACTGGAAATCCAGCAATAGCACAATAGCAGCTAAGGTATCCAGTGAATCCCCTCACCAATTAACCAACAGTACAAACAAATGGCAACCATCCCATCCTATAAATGGCCTTTGCACCAAGGAGCAAAAGGAAGAGTGACACATGTCTTGCATTGTGCTATTGCTGGGTGTCTAGTGCAACCGTTTCACAACCCCGATGCATAGAGGGGCCCAAAATCCAAGGGGCACCATTGGGCTTTTAAGGAGCATAAACTAAACCTAAATTATCCATCTAATTTCCTACCTAACATAGATTTTTTAGGCCCTGAAGTAACAGGACAGTGTAAACTCTCACAAAATGATCACATTTTGGAAAGAAAACACTCCAAGGTATTTTCTAAAAGGTTATAGTGAGTCTTGCAAATTTCAGTTTTTGGAAAATGTAGGGAAGTAAATGAAAATTTTATCGTAGGCATACTTAGAACGACGTCCCAAAATCGATTCTACTATTCCTCCTGAGTATGGCAATACCACATGCATGAGACTTCACAGCCTAGCCATATAGAGTGGCCCAAAATCCAAGGGGCATAAATTACTCATCTAAAATTCTGACAGCCAATTGCAATTTTATATGACCTGGAGCACCAGGACACTGAGAACACCCGCCCAATGACCACATTTTGGAAAGCAAACACCCCAAGGTATTTTTTATGAGGCATGGTGAGTATTTGAAGATTTCATTTATTTACCACGTAGTTTTTGGAAAATGCAAAAAGAAAATGTATTTTATTTATTTTTTACACAATGTTGTTAATGTAATAAGATATTTCTCCCACACAGCTTGGGCATACTTAGAATTATAACCCAAAACACATTCTACTGCGATAACACACGGGTGAGTCTTTTTCTGTGTCTGGACTGATTATGTGCCAAATATTGTACAAATCAAAAAACTGTACTTCAATGGTAACATCTGTAGGAGTGATTAGGGATTATAGCTTAGTGCAGCATCACCTATAGCAGTGCTAGTTCTGTTAAGCCAAGCAAGCCTAACCTACTGGTGAGTGGCTACCCCCAGAAATGCTATGTTCATTTGCCAGGAAGTACAGAAGGCTGAAGAAAGGAAGAACAAAAGATTTCATGTGATTTCAGGAGTGTAATTGTCCTCAGGGGATGGCCAGGACTGGTGTCTCACAGGAATGTAGTCAGTAGGATGTGCAATTGGGTCAGTTCAGATGCAAACAGACACATGGTCAGCAAACAGGCAAAGGATCAGTCCAGGCAGCATGCAGAATTGTGTTCAATAAACAGGCCAGGTTTAGTACAGGCAGCAAGCAGAGGTAACACTGTACTGCTGTGATGGTAATCAGAAACAGTGGGACTTGTGTAGCAGTGATCAAGAACACTGTTGCTGGCTTACACTGGTGTGATGACACTGGAGACTAGTGTGGCAGCAATCAGGAATATTGCTGTTGACTTAATGCTAGGTTCACATCTATCAGGTTTTGCATACAGTGTTTGCACAGACACTGCAGCCCATTGCCGTGCCTGCTTTTCCACAAAAAAAAAAAGATGTATGCACTTTTTAAAAAAACACAACTTGACCATACAATTTCCCTGCGGTTCCCGCACCGAGCTGTGCTTTTACATGCGTGGGAGTGCCATTCAGAATAAACGACAGCCCCGCACGTTTCCACAGAGCAGTGCATTTTCAATACAGGTGGTTGCAGGTGTGGGGCAACCAGAGACACTGTTGCTGCTTACACTAATGTGGTGACAATGAAAGTGGTACAACAGTGATAAGGAATACTGTTGCTGGCATACATAGGTCTGGTGACACTTGAACAGGTGTGGCAGTTATCAGGGACACTGGGACTGGTGTGGTGATGATCACAACACTAGAACTGCTGTGGCAGTTATTAGGGACAAAATGACTCGTGTGGCAGTCATAAGGGGTACTGTTACTGGTGTGGTGGTGATTAGGGACACTGACTGGTATGGTGGTGATTAGGGATACTGACTGGCAGCACTGGTCTGGTGACATTTTTCTGGTGTATTGAGGTTCAGAGACAATGACTGGTGGCACTGACATACAGTGATATCAGAGCAGCCAGTCATTGTACATGATCACTGCCACAGCAGGGAGATGTCACCATAGAAACCCTGCACTTTCTTTGGTGATGTTACCAGGTAACCCTCTCCCCTTGTGGCGTCATCAGCCAGGGGCATGCAGGGTCAATGATGTCACAAGGGGAGGAGTCACCTCGTCACATTACTAGATGGCCCCACCCTTTAGGTATTTACTGTAAGAACTGTCAGATGGTGGAGCTGTCAGAAGGCAGGAGCGGCCTTTTTTTTTTTTTTTTTTTAGGTCACTGGTGGTGGGGTTTTCATGATTGATTATTGGTCTACACCAGGGGGCATTTTTTTGTTTTTTATTTTTTAAATAAAAGACTTGTTACAAACTGCCTACTGTTATTTTTTACACTACATTTTTTTTCGTGAATGAATAGGGGTACTATGTACCCCATACTCATTCACATGGGGGGGGGCAGAATCTGGAGGCCCCCTTGTTAAAGGGGGCTTACAGATTCTGATAAGTCCCCCACCCTCAGACCCCCACAACCACCAGCCAGGGTTATGGGAAAGAGGCCCTTGTCTCCATCAACATGGGCATAAGGTGCTTTGGGGAAGCCCCCCTGCCCCAAAGCACCCTCACACATGGGGAGGGCATGTGGCCTGGTATGGTTGAGGAGGGGGGCGCTTGTCCCCTCTCATTCCTGACCTGCCAGGAAACCCGCTGACAGCTTATGATTCATTGGCTGTTAATGATGCAGAGACCGTGTGCTCCTTAACAACCATGACAGTTACTGGTTGTTAAGAATGCCAACGACTGCCCACTCCTTAACAACTAGCTAGTGACAGCCTGTTTTAAGGATGCCAGCTACTGCAGGCAGCGAATTACTGCAGGCTTTCACTACTCAAATACTCCATGACTTCAAAAAATAACTCATGTGGAATTTTATTAGTGTTTTTTTTTTTTTAGTGAATGCTGTGCGGTATCTTACCACATGCTCAGAATGAGTTAATATACCACAAAAATTATTTTACAATGTTTTTTTACTTATTGCCACTAGAGCAGCACAGTGTCACCATAGTGACACTGTACTGCTCTGGGGGGTGGGTGATTGGGATTTTCTTTCTTTGTACACTATAATTGCTTATTACAGTGATAATCATTGTAAAAGCAAACAGTCTTTAACTGTGTTTGACATCAATTTATGATTTCATGGTCTGCTTTTGAGATTGCAGTGGTTGGCCACAGCTATGCCATTGTACAGGCCTGCTGTGATTGGCCCTGTACCATGAAATTATTGTGCTTAATCACAGACCACTCCACAGTAATAGGCAATGGCAGCTTGAATGACAACCATCATTTACTACTTTTCATGTGATCATTGCCATTGATCACAGTGATCACACAGTATCAGGGCCAATCACAGTGGCCCAGTACCCCTATCGGTGTTCTGCTGTGTTCGATGCTGTGCACGAGTGCCATAAGTGGGAGGATGCCCAAAGCAGTTATGTTTAGCTTCCCCTCCTTAAGTGAGAAGACCTAGAAGACCTAGAAGTTCAAAATAGCTACAGAGATACATAGATAACCCTTAGTATTTAAAAGAGGGAAATGCTGCATCTGCCACCTTTTGAGACTGAAAACTGAGTGATCAAAGACTGTTGATCACTCATTTCTCGATCTTCAGTGAGCAGAGAGGCAGGGGCTGTCAGTCACCGGGCTGTGTAGGGAGAGGTGCGCTGTGAGGCTGGGTGGATTCTGACATTAAAATTGGGATCCCTACAAAGTCTGGAATGGCTGAGTACCGTCAGTCAACAGTGGACTTTAGCTTACTGTTGGCTGAATATGGGCCACAGGAGTGCAGAAGCTAAGTTGGGCAAAAATAGCTTTGGCTCTATTAAGCTTATGTTGGGCAAAAAGAGCTTTGGCTCTATTAGGCTTATGTTCTACCAGAACACCCAGATCCTTCTCGACTATGGATTCCCCCAGTTGTATCTTCCCCTAGTATGTATGATGCATGCATATTTTTAGCCCCCAAGTGCATAACTTTACATTTATCAACATGAAACCTCATTTGCCACATAGTTTTTTTTCCAGCAAGAACTCATCTATGTGGTCTTTTATTAAACTCTCCAGTATCTTCCCGACTACAGAAGTTAAACTAGCAGGTCTATATTTACTTGGTAAAAACTTTGTTCCCATTTTAAATATAAGCACAATATTGGCTCTACGACAATACAGTGGTACTATTTCAGTCATTAACGAGTCTCTAACAATAAGAAACAATGGCTTTGAAACAACATAGCTCAATTCTTTTAGGATCCCTAGGCGGATACCATCTGGTCCCGGTGCTTAATCCACTGTTATTCTGTCTAAAAATTTCTGGACCATATCACTTTTGAGCCATTGTGGATCATTTGGGGCTGTGTCAATACCATCCCCATTATGGTCATGAGCTCCCCCAATGCTCCTTTCTATACACAGAGCTCAAGAAAATATTTAATAAATTTGCCTTCTCTTTGTCCCCAGTCACCCATTCCAGATTATTTTGTAAAGGGCCTACATGCTCAGACCTAACCTTTCTATTAATAATATATTTGAAGAATTTTTGGGGGTTTGTCCTACTATCTTTTGCAATCTTCAGTCTTTCATTTTGAATTTTTGCATCCTTGATTTCCTTTTTACATATTCTGTTATATTTTAAACAATGATAGTGTGCCTTAATGTTTATATTTTTTTAACCACTTAAGCCCCGGAAGATTTTACCCCCATTCCGACCAGGGGGTATTTTGCGATTCGGCACTGCGTGAATTTAACGCACAATTGCGCGGTCGTGCGACGCTGTACCTAAACGAATTTGACGTCCTTTTTTTCCCACAAACAGAGCTTTCTTTTGGTGGTATTTGATCACCTGTGCGATTTTTTGATCACGCGCTATAAACAAAAAAAGAGCGTCAATTTTGCAAAAATAGCAATATTTTTCACATTTTTTTATATGAAATTCCCCCCAAAAAAAATGTAAAAATCAAAATTTTTAAAAATTTTCGGCCAATTTATTTTATGCTACCTATGTTTGGTAAAAAAAATCGCAAAAAGCGTATTTTGATTGGTTTGCGCAAAAGTTATCGCGTTTACTAACAAAGGGAAAGATTTTTGTCATTTTTGTTGTTTTTTTTTTTAACGCGTAATGGCGGCGATCTGCGATTTTTTTTGCGGTACTGCGACATTGCGGCGGACAGATCGGACCCTTGACTGACATTTTTGACACTTTTGGGGTTACCAGTGACATTTCTACAGTAATCAGTGCTATATATATGCACTGTTACTGTAAAAATACACTGGTAGTGAAGGGGTTAACTTTATTTGGAAGGGAGGGGCTGTGTGTGTCCCTAGGGGCGTGGTTTCTACTGTGATTGGCTGTGGCTCTAGCTGTAAAGACACTGATCAACGGATCTACATACCAGATCCGTTTTATCAGTGTCTTTGCAGCGAAGAGAATGACAGGCAGTTTGTTTACACAAGCTGCCTGACATTCTCCCTCTCCCCCGCCGATCGCCGAGTGACCGGCGGACATCGGGTCCGCTGGTCACACGCGCGGGGGGGTCCGTGACCACGCGGGAGCGCGCCCCGGGGGGCGCGCGCTCGCTCCCTAGACCCTCACAAGCAAGCAACGTAGCCCTACGTTAGTTTGCCTGTGAGGGGCTGACCGCCGACGTAGATAGTCGTGCGGCGGTCGGCAAGTGGTTAAAGCTCTTTTTTTATATATATATATATATATGTATAGCTTTTTAACTTTGGCCATGAGCCACATAGGTTTTATTTTAAGCCATGGGAATATACTTTGCAGTGAGTGTGCATTGTTCATCGATGCCAAAATACCCTCCCAGTCTAAGTCCTGGAGAGCAGCCCTCATCCTTGAAAAATGTACACTCTTAAAGTTAAGTGTTTTTATATTTCCCGTATGCGTTTGTTGCTTACAGCTAATAATAAATAAAATTATACTATAGTCACTGCTACCCAGATGTTCTTTTATATGAACATTGATAATAAGCTCTGCATGGCTTGAGATTATCAGGTCCAGCAGAGCATCATTCCTTGTCTGGGCCTCAATCAACTGCACCATAAAATTGTCTTGTAACTGTTCCAGCAGTGCCATTACTC
Organism: Pelophylax lessonae; assembly: GCF_965119305.1. NCBI lineage: Eukaryota > Metazoa > Chordata > Amphibia > Anura > Ranidae > Pelophylax > Pelophylax lessonae. Next base: position 592,125,409 of record NC_138768.1, read on the forward strand.
CAGTCAATGTCTGGGTAGATAAAATCCTCCATTATTATCACTATCCCAGCACTTGCAGCTCTTTCTATCTGTGCCAGGAGCTGAGTCTCCACCTCCTCATTATTACTAGAAGGTCTGTAACAAACTCCAATGATAACTTTTTTTTTGTATATTTCCATGTATATTTCCACCCATACTGCTTCAGACTCATCACACTCTCCATCAACTAGGTTCTCTTTCACACTCGCAAATTAGTCACTCCCATTCAGAATCACTCTGCACACAGCATGATCTGACAAATAGGTATTCCTTCAGAGCAGAAACAGAGCAGAAAGTTTAGTAACATCCCTGCAATGTATGTTGATCAGGAAGAGTGTATTTCCTTTTTTCCCAACAAATTTAAACTACTCTTTAAGAACTTATTTACAGTGCATTTGGAGATTTGAGATGGTTTCAACTTAGCTGGTAAAAATATGCTGACATTTTGAAGAAAAAGTTATCTCAAGACATTGATTAACCACTTGCTGACTGCCTAACGATGAATTATGTCGGCAGTCAGCCCCTCACAGGCAAAGCGACGTAGGTCTACGGCGCTAGCCTGTGAGGCTCTAGGGAGCGAGCGTGCACCGCTGGAGGCGCGCTCCCGCTCGCTCACGGACCCCCCCGCGCGTGTATGCCCGGTGGACCTGATGTCCGCCGGGCACTCGCGATTGTCCGTTACAGCGGGAGAAAGGCAGGCGGCTAATGTAAACACAGCCGCCTGTCATTCTCCCCTGTGTAAGAATGGAGATCATACAGTTCTGCTATGCAGGACCGTTGATCTCTGTTCTTACACCTCAAGCCACATCCAATCACAGTTAGAAGCACGCCCCTAGGGACACACTTAACCCCTCCCTCTCAAAAAAAGTTAACCCGTTCACTGCCAGTGTCATTTTTACAGTAACAGTGCATATGTATAGCACTGATTACTGTAGTAATGTCACTGGTAACCCCAAAAGTGTCAAAAATGTCAGTCAAGGGTCCGATCTGTCCGCCGCAATGTCGCAGTCCCGCAAAAAAAATCGCAGATCGCCGCCATTACTCGTTAAAAAAAACACAACAAAAATGACAAAAATCTTTCCCTTAGTTAGTAAACGCAATAACTTTTGCGCAAACCAATCAAAATACGCTTTTTGCGATTTTTTTTACCAAACATATGTAGCATAAAACAAATTGACCTAAAATGTTAAAAAATTTTGATTTTTACATTTTTTTGGGGAATTTCATATAAAAAAATTTGAAAAATATTGTTATTTTTGTAAAATTGTCGCTGTTTTTTTGTTTATAGCGCATGATCAAAAAATCACACAGGTGATCAAATACCACCAAAAGAAAGCTCTGTTTGTGGGAAAAAAAGGACGTCAAATTCGTACAGCGTCGAACGACCGTGGAATTGTCCGTTAAATTTACGCAGTGCCGAATCGCAAAATAGGCCCTGGTCAGGAAGGGTAAAATCTTCCGGTGCTTAAGTGGTTAAATAGCAGCATTTAAATCCAGTTTCACAATCGGGAAACACATGTTCCACTGCTTGTAGGGATGATCCAGAGAATGCTAGGACTAACTATCTTGATAAAGATTATCGCCACAAATGGTGGTTATCATCTTTACCCTATCTATGACTGTGGCAGTAACTTGGTCAAGCAGTAATTTCATATATAGCACACTTGCACAGTAAACATATATGCACCAAATATATATTAATAGGGTGTAAATGCTGTAATAATTAATATTAATTAATGTAGCGCACGTCTAGTGCCTTTTGTTAATATGGCTGAGGTGTATGTAGCATATTTCACCTTGTTTCTTTATCAAGCTATATACAGTATGTTATAGACTAGTTCTTTTTTTTTGTTTTTTTATTCTTGGGGGGTAGGGGGTGGGGGGGGGTTTGAAAGGGAAGTCTTAGTTGATTCAAATATTTTAATAACATTACTATGCAAAAAGAACATTCTATTCAACCATTTTTATTCACTTAAATTTTGAGCATTTAGTAGTTTAGTTTTGGAATTGTTGATGGTGTTGATCTATTTGCATAATTTATTACCTCCCATGTACAGAGGGGAGCATTTTATCATTATTTTTGATTATATATTTGCTTAAGTTAATTTCTATCCAAAGCCACAAAGATATATTATATAACTAGTTAGTTAGACTTTATTAACAACATATGTTTTAAGCATATTTGTCCTGTACAGTCATACCACAGGTATATATGTGATGCATGCTTGTATATTCATGTTATTGTCTTTTTCGGGCTCATATTTTGCCTTTGAATTGCCACAGCATGTTTATGTGCATACTGTAAATAGTTATTTCTAAGGTTTTTCTTGTTCAAAAATGTTTATTTAGAATAAAGGGTGTACAATCAAGTGTGGCATTGAGCATAACATATGGCTGTAGGTACCAACGATATGAAATCAATAACAATGAAGCGTTCAACTGTGGTGTAAAAATAATGAGTGGAACAAAATCGTTAATAGTAACATCGTATAACAGGAATGTAGATTTACAAGCAGGAGGAAGAATGTAAGTCATTGGTGAGATTAAATTGCAGTGTCGTCCCCCATAAGAGACGCAAAATAACAACAAAAATAAAGCCCCTTGGCACCCCAGCGGGGGACAATGCCAAAGAGCACGAGGAGTCTGGGAGACCATGATACATGGGTGGGTGGGAATAATCAAGGGCCGCCTAAAAGGCGGGAAGGGAGAAGCAGAAGGTACAGGGGGAGGGAGAGAAGAAAAGAAAAAAAAAAAAAGGGGGGGGGGAAAGGTCAAGTGAAGGGGGGGAAGACGTGGGGTGCACGTTTCCCCCAGTGGAGGACCGACCAGAGAACCGAAGGTTGAATAAGTTTGGAATCATGACCCAGGGTATAATCATGGGCGCAGCAAAGCGATGTCAAGACCAGGGGGCAAAAAATGGGTGATCCAAGGAGTCCATAATTTTTCATAAAGACGTGTCAAAAAATTGTGAAAGGATCTGGAATATTGTAGACCAAAAAGATTGAACGATGGGGCAATCCCACCAAACATGCAAATGTGTGCCCGCTGCATCACAGCCTCTGAAGCATTGCGGAGGGTAGCTGGGGAGAAATTTGTGTATTCTAGCAGGGACTAGATACCATCTAGTGAGAACCTTATAGTTTGTTTCCAGAGCGACGATGTTAGGTGTGGAGGATTTAGTAGCCTGCCAGGTGTGTGTCCAGTCGGCATCATCCAGAGAAAGGGAGAGATCTCTTGTCCATTTTGCGGCGTAGGTGGGAGGGGCAGAGGAAATTGGGGAGAGCAGATGGGAGTAAAGTTCCGAGATCAGGCCACGCTTGTGTGGGTCCGATTTGCAGGTTCGCTCGAAAGAGGATAGGTTGCTGGATCTCGGGTCGGAGGGAGTACATGGAGCGTAAAAGTGTTTCAGCTGTAAATATCTAAACAGTTCAGAGCGGGGAAGGTGGTGTGTTTCGCAGAGTGTTTGGAAGGGCTTGAAGGAATTGGAAGAGAAAAATTGGTGTGCCCGGAGGACACCGGCTCTAGACCAGTTAGCGAAAGCGGACGGGGAGGACCAGGCTGGGGAGAAGGATGGATTATGAAGAAAGGAGAGCAATGGGTTGTGCAAGGATTGGAGGGAATAGCGGTTCTTGAGCCTGTCCCAGATGAGCATGCTGTGGCGGGTAATTGGGTTAGTAAGAGAACGGCGCTGAGAGGAGGGTAGCCACAAGAGATTGGCCGTGGAGAGGGGGTCGCAGTCCACAGATTCAACAGCGACCCAAAGGGGGACTTCGGTTGTGGCATGATATTTTGGTAGCTGGGCGAGTTGAGCTGCATAGTAGTATTTCTGGAAATGAGGCACACCCAAAACTCCCCTGATCCTGGGAGTGAAAAGGGTAGGTTTGGGTACACGCGGTCTAATTTTGCCCCAAATGTAGGTGGAGACACAGCGTTGGAGAATGCGGAGAAAGTGGAATGGGACCATAATTGGGAGCATGCGGAATAGGTAGAGGATCTTGAGGAGAAGAGTCATTTTGGTGACCGTTATTTTCCCTAACCAGGAGAGAGAAAGGTGGTTCCACTTAGCCATAAGGGAGGTGAGGTGAGTTAGCATAGGAGGGTAATTTGCAGAGTAAAGATCCTGTGGGTTGGCTGTGAATTTAATGCCCAGTAAGGGGATATGCTTGTCAGCCCATGTAAAGGGGAGAGTGTCAGCGAGCTGGTGTCGTAGGGCGTCAGGTAGAAAGACATTCAAAGCAGTAGACTTTTAAAGGTTAATACGCAGGCCCGAGGCGTTTCCAAATGTGGCGAGGGTGGACAGCAGGTTTGGAGTGGAGATGAGGGGGGAGGTCATGAAGAGCAAGATGTCATCGGCAAAGAGGCAGAGTTTGTGAGCATGACCACCCAGCTCAAGTCCTTGTATATTGGGATTGGACCGGATGAGGATAGCAAGAGGTTCGATAGCGAGAGCAAAAAGGAGGGGAGAGAGGGTGCAGCCTTGTCTGGTGCCTCTTTCAACTGGGAACATGTCTGATCGAAAGCCAGCATAGGAAACAAAGGCTGAAGGATTACTGTACAGGGCCTCTATCCAGCGTAGGAAGTGAGTTCCAAACCCCCACTTGCATAGAACACAGCTTAGGTAAGGCCAGGATAGTGTATCGAAGGCCTTCCGTATATCAAGAGACACAAAGCAGGTAGGTATGCGACGAGTACGGGCTGCATGTGCTATAAGTGTTGCTCGACGGATATTGTCACTGGCTTGGCATGAGGGGATGAAGCCAACTTGATCCCTGTGGATCAAGGAGCCTATATGAAGGTTGAGACGGTTAGAGAGAACCTTTGCTAGGAGTTTTATGTCTACATTTAGAATTGAGATGGGCCGGAAGTTGGACCACGAGGTAGAATCAGAGTGGGGCTTAGGGAGCATGGAAATGGAAGCAGTGAGGGATTCAACTCGGAAGGAGTGTTCAGAGAGTAGAGAATTGAAGGCTTCCACGAGCAGCGGTGTAAGAAGGGGAGCAAATTTCTTATAATATGTTGCTGAGAGACCATCCAGACCGGGGCGTTTACGGGGTTTAAGAGATTTGATAGCCTCATGGATTTCCTCAGCAGTGATCGATTGATCAAGTGTAGCCTTGTGCGGGGCGGAAAGGGTGGGCATGGAGATGGAGGAAAGGAGGTTGTCAACTTTAGCTTGTTGGAAGGAACCATCAGCTTGGTAAAGGTCGGTAAGGTGTCTACGAAAGTGATTGACAATTTTCAAAGGATTGCTAGAATAGGAGTTATGGGAGAGTTTCAATCTAATGGGTTTAGGAGTATGGTCCGCATTGAGAAGAGCTAGGGCCAAGAAAGTGTCCGGTTTATTCGCTTTCATGTAGAAATTATGACGCGATCTGCACAGAGTTTTTTCTGCTGCCCCTGTTAGGAAGAGATCCAGCTCGAGGCGGGCTTTTTCAAGCTCCGTTCTGGAGCTGGGAGATGGGTGCGTCTGAAAGGCGGCAGAGGCTCGCGTGAAGGCTTCCTCCAAGCGCTTGTGCTGGAGGCGCTTTTCTTTGCGCAGAAAAGAGGCCTGGCTGATGCACACTCCCCTAATGACTGGCTTATGAGCTTCCCATAAGGTGAGAGGGGAGAGATCAGGGGACGAGTTATTCTGTACATAGTCGGTTAGAGCCTTTTTAATTTCCAAGCGGTGGGTTGGATTTGCTAACAGGCTATCGTTAATATACCAGGCGGAATGGGTTGGTCTGGGGATTAGTGAGGATAAGGAAATGGAGACCGCACTGTGGTTGGACCAGGCGATCGGGGCAATCGTTGAATTTAATAGGAGGGGGGTGGAACCAATGGTCAAGAAGATATGGTCTATGCGGGAAAAGATCTTATGTGGGTAGGAGTAGTGGGTATATTGGCGTCTGGCAGGGTGTTGTTCTCTCCAAGTGTCCAGGAGCGAGTGGTGGTTAAGGAGTTGCTGGAACATAAGGCTAGAGGGGTTGGAGGAGGGGGCAATAGGGGACTTGTCCAGGAATGGATAAATTGTGTGGTTAGAGTCACCACATACGATAAGGGTACCACGTTTGTGGGCGTCGACGATGCCCAATAAGTGGGAGAGGAAGGAGAGTGGGCGCTTGTTAGGAGCGTAGTACGAGACAATCGTGACGTCACTATTGACTAGGTGCCCTGTCAAAAGTAGATATCTCCCGTCGGGGTCCTTGATTTCCTTAATGGGAGTAAAAGGTGTGGTACGGTGGAACGCAATGAGGACTCCCCTTTGTTTGGAGGAGGCAGAAGCGGTGAAAACCTGGGGGTATTGGCGACCAAAGTATTTGGGGGTAGATTGTGGTGTGAAATGGGTCTCCTGGAGGCAGACTACATGGGCCGTGGAGGCAGCGAACGAGCGTAATGCTTTGGTACGCTTATTGGGGGAATTAAGGCCTTGAACATTGAGTGTGAGTACATTCAGTGGCGCCATATCTAAGAGCGATTATGTGGGTCGGTGGGAGGGAGTGTGGTCAGGGGGTGCGGATCAGGCGGCCCACCCCTGGGGGGACACTCAAAAAAAAAAAAAAGGGGGGGGAGAGGATGTGAGGGGCTGGAGGGCAAGAGCGGAAATAGAGCAGAGAGATGAGGGTGGAAGATAGGGATCTAGTACAAGACTAGTGTAGTCAGGTCAGCAAAGTAAGTGCGTCCTGTGGTGGGTAAACGGAATTGCCACCAAGGACAAAAATGGGGTCCAAAATGTACCTCAAAGGGGTAGTGGTGGACCTGTGTTGGGGGTCAGTGGTCGGTCTCCGAGACTCCTATAGCCTATCAATGTGAAACCTGTTAAGTAATTAGCATATCGGTGACCAGCGAATATTGGGTAGTGGGCTTCACTTCTAGTTGTGGAGTCAAAGTGTAACAAAACTGAGGGTGAGACCAGAGGGTAGGTCAAACCATGGAGATCATGAGGCAAACCAACATATGGTTGGGAGAAAAAGGTGGTGAGACTTGTAGGCTGGTATATTGCAAAAAATAGAAATAAAAAGGGGGTACAAGCATCACCTGTGTGGAGTTGAGTTCAAGCCTTTAGTTCAATAATCCATGTGCAGGAAGAGGGAGAGAGGAACAATCCGGGCAGAAGTAAGAACAGGTTATGGATGGGGGGTTGGAGAGGAAAAAAGGGCGAGTGGGGAGGAAGAGAGGGGAGATGCAGAGGATAGCAAAGTCGATAGGGCACAGGAGAGTGGGAAGGCAGGAGGTTGAGAAGGAATAGGAAAGAGTGGGGGGAGAGGGAAATGGAAAGAGGGGGTGAGGAGGGGGAGGGGGGAAATATTGGGGGAAGGAGGGGAAAAAAAGGGGGGAGGAGGAGAGAAGGGAGAAAGAGAGCTGGAAAAGAGTAGTAGAGCAAAGGAGGATTGAATAGTAAAGGAAAGGAAAGGAGGCACAAGCAGTCAAAGGCATGAGTAGGTACATGCGCTCACGTGGAGCGGCAAGGAAGGCTCACTGTTGGAGCGTGAAGTAGGAAAAGGAGTCCTGACGGCAGTCCTTCAGTCCATGGAGTCTTCCTGGGCTGCAGTTGGGGAGACGAAGCGCCCCCTCTTGTGGAAGCTGGATGAGGTCTTGGGAGCATGAGGTTCCTGGAGTTTCTGGGGAGAACGTGAGGCGGAGCGGCGCCGGGAGCCGGGCGTTCCTGGTTCAGATGGAGCAAGATGGAGTTCCTGAAGTGCTTGGTGAAGATCATCAGCAGATCTGCAGAGATAGGATGAACCCTTGAAGGAGAATCGTAGCGCAAAGGGAAAACCCCATTTATAGGTGATGTGATGTTGCTGGAGAAGCTTCAGATGTGGTTTCATCTCTCTTCTCTTAGTTAACGTTGCTTGGGAAAGATCCTGGAAGACTTGGTATCGGTGGCCTTGGAATATCAGGGAGTCCTTGTTGCAGGACGCCACCATTAGTTGCTCCTTGGTGCTAAAGTAGTGGAGTTTCACAACTATGTCCCTGGGGGGGCCATCAGCTGGGCGAGGGGCCAGGGTGCAATGGATGCGGTCCATCTCCAGGCGCTCGATGGGTATAGATGGAGCTAATTCTTGAAATAGGGCTGTAACGGTGGATTGAAGATCTATGACTGTTTCGGGGATGCCCCGGATCCGCAAATTAGAGCGCCTGGCCCTGTTCTCAAAGTCCTCCAGTCGCGCTTGTAGGGAGAGATTTTCCTCCCGCAGGGTTTCCAGCTCCTCAGTATGATTGTGGGTGAGGATGTCAATTTCATCGACATGTTGTTCCAAGGCTGCGGTGCGATGGCCCAGATCCCTTATCTCGTGTGTCAGCCTTTCAGTAATGGTGTCTGAGGTGTGTTTTAGGGCCTTGGTGAGCATCAGCTCGATTTGCCTCAGGAGATCCGGGTGTCCTGCATCAGGGAGAAAGGCAAGGGGAGTAAGGCTGAAGTCCGTGTCATGCTCACTCTCCCTCACGGCAGGCGGCCGTGGTGGAGGAGCTGTGAGGGATGCTGAGAGGGATGCTGCTAGCCCGGGAGCCGATGCCGTCGCCATCTTAGAGGAGGCCTTCAGGAGGGCGTCTTTGATTGTTTTGCCTCTGTGTTTCTGCTTCGAGCCGCCGTAGACCATCGCAGGAGGTACCGGAGGTTAGCGGGTGAGCGTAGTGGGAAGTGAAGCCGCGATCAGTTTCGGGTGCCGAGGCTGTCAGGCTATAGTGTCGCCGGAGATGCGGAGCTTCAAGCAGACATGTCTGTCTCGAGCGGCTCCGTGCATGCGCCCCCTCAGTTATTTCTAAGGTTTTTAATACAAAGCAACATAAACCTAATTGTCGAAGTGTGTTTACACTACTGCTCTAGTTGTAATGATTGTGCTATATTGATACATTCACTACAAATGGGTACCCTGTATGTTTTTGTACGTTTATTTACATATCATATATACCAAACACAGGGCAGGCAACAAATTACCCCTGAAGCTCCTTGAGGGTCATGGAAACATGTGGCCAGGGAACAGTAAAATCAGGTGGTTAGATTGTAGTTTTTACCACCTCTGACCTCCCACCTGAACACAGACTTTCATTTGCTAAAGTCTGTGCACATACCATGGCCACAATGCTGGAGTTTGCATCAAAAAGAAAACAGCATGTTGCATTTGTGGGGTCTTTGAAGCCACATTGCAACTGCACATAGTGCAGACACTTGTGACGTGATGGTGCAGCAGTTTCAGGATTAAATCAAGCAGTGAGGAAACAACATATCGCCTACTCACACCTGTCAAAAACCTCTGACATGTGATTCACTGCGGATCCCTTTTCAGAGGGGCTCAAAGGACTGCCTCACATGTAAACAAGTCTTAACCACCGCCGGACTGCCCCACGTGATTTTGCCCCGCAGCGCAAAATCACGTACCTGCATGTCATCTTTATTTCCGGGTCTGGGGTGCGCATACATGCCCCGCTCCTGCTTTGATTGTACACAGTGCGAGCAAATCAGTGGGTCCAAAGTTTGCCAGCTCCCGGCGATCGTTCCCGAGAGAGGTGTTCTGTTGGAGGGGAAGGTGGAGATCATGTATTTCTGGTAAGCAGGAAGACGGATTCCTGTCTTCTCCCAGTCAAAGCAACCCCCCCCCCCCCCACATACACAATTAGAAAGCACTCCCAGGGAACACATTTAATCTTTTGATCGCCCCTTATATTAACCCCTTCCCTGCCAGTGTCATTAGTACAATGACAGCGCATATTTTTTTTAGCAGTGATCACTGTATAAGTGTCACTGGTCCTCATAAAAGTGTCACTTAGTGTCCAATTTGTCCGCCGCACTGATGCAATTGCCGTTATTACTATTAAAAAAACAAAATCCATAGTTTGTAGATGTTATAACTTTTGCGCAAACCAATCAAGGTACACTGATTGGGATTTTTTTTTTTTTTACCAAAAAAATGTAGCAGAATACATATTGGCATAAACTGATAAAGAAATTAGATTTTTTTATATTGCAGAAAGTAAAAAATATTGTTCTTATTTTTTTTTTTTTTAATTGTCGGTCTTTTTTGTTTATAGTACAAAAAATAAAAACCACACAGGGGATCAAATATCACCAAAAGAAAACTCTATTTGTGGGAAAATGTTTTATTTGGGTACAGCATCGCACGACCGTGCAATTGTCAGTTAAAGTAACGCAGTGCCATATCGCAAAAAATGGCCTGGTCATGAAGGGGGGGGGGGGGTAAACCTTCTGGAGCTGAAGTGATTAAACTTTCCCTTTTTTAGCCAGGGAAAATAAACAGACCATCACCCAGTGTGTGGCAAATTAGGTAAAAAGGTGAGAATTACTGAAAGCAATTTGTGTACACTGGCAAGACAAAATACTGTCTATGATTGTGAGGAATGATGGCTTATGGCGATGTGTGAGAGCACAGCAGATGCTGGAGCACTATGGATGTGACTTTTGGTGATTCTTGATGTAAGTAAGCAAGGATGAAAGGAAATTTCCAGAATGTGTGCACTTAGAAAATGGTGACCACCATAGGCACACCCTAATTACCCTGTGTGGTGCAGATTCCCCCTGTTTAAACCCCTAATATTTCACCAAATCCCCCTAATGAGGCTCCTAAAAAAAATTGTAATAGAATTATAAAAATAAAAAGTACTTACACTGTCCACTGCCCTACTGACACCAATCTCTGGCCTACTGACACCATCCATTGCTTTGCTAACACCTTTAGTATACTGGATATACACATGCACACACGCAGATATGTTTGAGCTTTAGGGTGCACACCTGTGGTGACCACTGTGCATATAAAAAATTATTTTATATGCAATTAGGTCTGAAAACACAACTCCACTTTAGTAATTGCGGGAAAGGCATCGAAGGCAATATTTCAAGCCCCTCAGTCAGCAGAAAATAATTAATTGGGCCAGTTCTATTAGTAAATATTTACAATGGACAAAAAAAGCATGATCTGGTTTAAATTCCAGTATGCACAAACTGATTCACTAATCTCTAAACAAAACTCAATAAACTCTTCTCATGCATTTATAAATATCCAAGTCTCCAATAGGTATCTTCAAAAGGCCACAATGATTACCACTGGGAAAGCATTTTGACTTTTGCAAAAATATGGAATACATTTAAAGAAAACTTTTGGAAAATATTTTTAATCTTCTTTTTCTAATTTAGTTCTGTTCCTGCAGTTTTTCCACATCTTATGAGTAATTTATTTTGGACAGCAGTACGCTGGGAACATATCTACTTTAATTTGCGTTCTCTTTCCTTTGAGTTTCATATTTCATTTTCAGTATCTTAGCCAACATGTGACATAATAGCATCTTTCGGGTAAGCCTCATACTATACATTGAGTTATAAGTACATCTATAAATTCTATTCCATACTTGATTGACAACAGACCAGCATTTTGAGCAAATTAACAGGGGCAAAGCAAGAACTGGAAGACTACATGCCTGAGGCTGAAAGAAATTGATACACAAGAAAGAAGAATATGTAACATTCTAGGAACATTGATGAAATGATGCGGTTTTGTGAGAAATATGCAAAATAAGAAAAGTTGTTTTCACGTTGACATGATTGATTCGTTTTTTTTTTCTTTCAATCTGTTTTATTATAAGAAGATAATCAAAATACAAAAGTTTTATTGGACAATAAAGTTTGCATGGGCTGGAGCCCCAACCAAATTAGAGCGTAAATACAATGCCAAATTCTTTTTTTGTTTATACATTTTTTACTTGGGATAAAATGATGGTACAAAAGAACATTGTATATCAACAAGCATGGTATTACAAATATATTATTATCAGGGTACAAAAGATAGGATATATAGTCTAATAACAGAATCATTGTAGTTGTCAGTCAGATAAAAATAGAAGAAATATTTAGTGGTTGGTGTCACAGTATATTGTATATTTCTAACAACATCGTTACTCAGCAAAGTAATTTAAGGCAAAGGATCAACATCTTATGAAAATTGTTATTATCTGAATTAAATTGGTTGGAATAGAATTTCTGCATGTTTAAACAAGGGTCCCATTTATTGTCATAGAAGTGGGTAGAGTTGTAAAGAGTGTGAAAGATTTTTTCCATGAGGCTGATTGCATTATTGTTTTGAATTGGGAAGAGGGAAACGATGGGGGATTTCCAGTGTACTGCTATCAACCAGTGTATAGCAATACTTATTGTATGCACTAGCCTCATATGAGGGATTGATAGTTGATTAATGGAAGAGAATAGAAGACAATTTGATACAGTAAATTAAGAGTAATAGGGGTACTGGAGATAGTGGAAGCAAATGTTTCTAATTGATGCCAAATGTTAGCTATCTTTCAACATTCACAGAAGATGTGTGTAAGAAGAGGCTTGCTGTTCAAAGTTTTGTTTCTGTTAAATCCCGCGCGCACGCAAGCATGGAAGCACGCGAGCACGCAACATGACAGATGCTGGCGCCAAATGGGCTATTTAAACCCAGCCTTTGCTCAGCTCCAGTGCTGCTTTGTCTTCAGCCTTGTTGACCTGAACCTGCTAACCTGTATCCTGCTTACCAGTACCAGACCTGGCTTGTCCTGACTATCCTCTGCTCTCTGCCTGCACCGACCCGGGCTTGTCCCTTGACCTCCGCTCCAGTCTGCTCCTTCTGGCTCCTGTAATACCGTTTGGCTTCTGACCCGGCTTGTCTCACTAGGCTCCTGCCACCAGCACTAGTTGCCTGCATACCTGCTTATCCACTGGACCTACCTGGCTATCCCTGTCTGTGGACATCAGCCTGCTTCCAGCTTACATCAGGCACTCGTGCTACTCTACACTCCGGCGCCTCCTGTCTGCACTATCAGGGGCCCCGAGTCAGAGGCGCAAGAGAGGCCTTCCTCACCGTTCAGGCTCACCTTCAGGTACGTGATAATGTGTGTGAAGAAACCTGGAGAATCACAACCTCTAAAACAATTTGAAGGAATAGAGGGGAAAATGGCATGTAACTTGGTTGGAGTTAGGTGCCATCTTGTAATGAGTTTTGTATTGTAGCAGTTTTGCGTATTGTAAGAGATCTAGTGCATTTTCTAAGGTTAATTATGTTATCATCCCAGTCTTCTGGTGAGAGGGAGATTTCCTCTATTCAAGCAATTCGGTATGGGGGCACATTTTTCTGTGCTCGATTTAAAGTCCCAACTTCTCGTTTCTTTCCTTAGTTACACTAACAGGGATGGAGGTAGATTCACAGACCGCTGGATGTATATATATATATATATATATATATATATATATATATATATATATATATAGATTGCCATGTATTCTACCTTGTATTACTCATTTATGGCTGGATGCGTTTTCATCATTTTCTCCAGCATGGAAACCATGGTCCTTTTTTGTACAGGCTATGTTTCTTTTTTACCACCATTGTGTGGCCCTGGGCGTTTGGTTTCCATGCCTGGGAGTTGCGATGCATGCCGGTGCCCTTCCTCCCCCCCCCCGCCTTTCTTTGCATGGGGGGTTTGGCAGGTGTTCTCCGCCATGTAACGGCGCCACGCTTTGTGTCTTTGGCTTGGCGTCACCTTGGTGTCTTAGCATTGGACGCCATTAGTATACATCTATAACTGCTATGGGTGAATTACTCCCTCTTCTGGCAGCAGATCAGGCTTAATTGGGGGACACTTATTTCCAATTAGCAATTAACGTGACGCTGGGAGGCACCCGCGTTTGAGCTGACACACATATATATCCCCAAGTTTGCAGACAGTTCATTTAGACTTGGGATCAGGGACACACCACACATTGCTCACTGCATTATTACATGAGGCAGACACTTAAGGTAACCCCTTTTTAAGCATTTTGCTGTATACTTTTCCTTTGGATGTACTGCACCTATTTACTTTCTGGTTAATCCTAGTGATTTTCATGGAGTATTTCTTTATCCATTCATTTTTATTTTTATTCCCTCTATTCCACTTTTGGGCTGTGGAAAGTTTCACCACTTACACATGCCTTTTTGCCTATTTTTTGTATTTCAGACACTCAGTACAGTTTTTTGTTTTTTCACAGCAACACAGTCACTACTTTCTTCCATCATTGCATTTTGTTTTTATATGGGGATGTGTGTGGTGCGTTTTGCAGGACTGCAGGGATTACCCCCACAGCTCCCGGGGGAGGCAGTTGCAATGCCCTACCTCCACAGGACCACACATTGCCAATGACAGTCACCTTGTAAGTAACAATAGGGTTGGACAACAATTTCCTTCCTTTAATTTGAATGTATGCGATCTTAGTCGACCAATGGATTATTGGAACATTTATATTTTTTTACAGAGTTTTTGGCATCCGCTCCTCAAGAGTGGTATTAAACCCCTAAACGTGTGGAGCTACAAGGATGTCATCAATCATTTTTGAACACTTACTTACCTTTGTGTATTCCTATATACACGATACAAACTAGGTCCATGACTGCTGCAGCAAGTTGATGATTTAGCATTCATTGCCACGGTGCACCCTGCTGACTATTTATAATATGGCAACAATAGAATAATTATGGATTATGTGGCCTATATGGAGTGCCATTGGTCCGTATACTCTTGATATATACATATAATTTGTGTACCTGCACATATATCAGACTGATCCAAGTGTTTTTATTGTGTTGATTATACATACATTTACATTTCATATGTTGTACTTTGTTAATTGCTGATGTATAGCAATAAAATGTTTCCATTGCTAATATTTCCCAGCGTTCTGGTTTTCACCTCATCTAAAGTCCCAATCCTTTACTCTATTCAAGCAATTAGGGATGGGGACAGATTTTTCTGTGTTCCTTTTAAAGTCCTAACTTCTCATTTCTTTTTTTTTAGACTCATATGAGGGATTGATAGTTGATTAATGGAAGAGAACAGAAGACAATTAGATAAATTAAGAGTAATAGGAGTACCGGAGATAGTGGAAGCACATTTTTCTAATTGATGCAAAATGTTAGCTATATTTCCACATTCCCAAATGTGTGTGTAGGAACCTGGAGAATCACAACCTCTAAAACAATTTGAAGGAATAGAGGGGAAAATGCCATGTAACTTGGTTGGAGTTAGGTGCCATCTTGTAATGAGTTTTGTAGCAGTTTTGCGTATTGTAAGAGATCTAGTGCATTTTCTAAGGTTAATGATGTTATTATCCCAGTTTTCTGGTGAGAGGGAGATTTTGCATTCGGATTCCCATTTGAGCGTGTATGACAGTTTTTAATGAGTCAGTATTTTCAAGGTTATTATATATCTCTGAGATCAAACCTTTCCCTCTTGGGTTTTGTGAAGATATTTTTTCATAAAAGGTGTGTGGGGGGGGGGAGGGGGTTGGTAGTGAGTGGTGTAAAAGTGTCTGATTTGAAGGAATCTACAGAATTCATTGTGAGGGATATCATATCTTGTTTGTAGGTATGACAAAGAGGTAAATGTTGAGTTTTCTATAAAGTTATAAAGTGAAGTTTGATTCCTGGAAATCCAAGTGATAAAGATATCTTTTATATGTAAGCCTGGAAGAAATGTCGGGTCACCCAAGTATGTGGCATTCAGTGGTGTTTCCGAAATTAATTTATATTTATTTTTATATTGTCTCCATAAAGATAGGGATTGAGAAACTAATTGACTAAGAGAAGATATCATATTTATTGGAATGGTTTTAGACCATAAGAAACCTGAGAGGGAATATGGGGAAATGGAATTATTTTAAAATTGGACCCATGAGATTTTTGGGATTTTGGAATTAGCTATATGCCATTGAGCTATTTGTGATAGGCGTGATGCTAGGTAATACAGCCAAAAATCTGGAAGGCCCAGGCCTCCATTGTGTTGTGAAGTGTATAACACTGTTGTTGAGAAACGTGGATGAGAACCGGCCCAGATGAACTTATTAATTTCCTTTTGA
The DNA here is from genome assembly GCF_965119305.1 of Pelophylax lessonae. Lineage (NCBI taxonomy): Eukaryota > Metazoa > Chordata > Amphibia > Anura > Ranidae > Pelophylax > Pelophylax lessonae. Next base: position 592,141,286 of record NC_138768.1, read on the forward strand.
AAATTTGTTATGATGATTTTATTAATTCTAATGGGAATATTTCTGAATAAGTATAATCATTTTGGGAGAATTGTCATTTTAATTGCGGTTATCCTGCCTAAAAAAGAAACATGATAAGATTTCCATAACGTAAGAGTTCTTCTTAATTTTAGGAGTAGAGGGTTATAGTTTTTGGAAAATAGGAGTTTAATGTCAGTTGTAAGATAGATCCCCAAGTATGAGATGCAATTCATGGACCAAGTGAAGGTAAAGGACTCTTTCAAAGTGTTGAAATGCGAGGAGGGTATATTTATCGGTGTGCTGCCTTCGCACTATATTTCATGTGCTCGGCACTCAGCAGTGTCTGTCCCTTTAAGACCCTCCATTTTCTTGTAGCCTAGCGGCGGGTCTTCTCCCTTCTGCTTTGGGCAAGTCTAAACTTGTCTATCCATTCCAGCGTGAGACACCATAGGGAACAGACATAGGACCTCTCAAGCTAATCTATTGCAAATCTGATGAACACCGAAAGCCTGTAAGTAAAGGATTTGCAAGTTCAGCCCGTATAGAGGGATGTTAGACCTTTGTATAGATAATATGTGTTCCAGTATGTAGTAAGCACATGTTAGTTAGTCCTTATCTTCTGCATAACTATGTATAATGTATGATGTTGAATAGCCATACTTATACCTGTCTTTCATATGTTTGTTTTACAGTTTTATCACACACATACTTTTATGTCCTCTCATGTCCACCACATATCTGCTTATTCATATGTAAAGGCACATGTATGGATTATATCTCAGTAAAGGTTGCATCAAAGAAACCAGCGCTTCTTTCATTGAGATTTGGTTATTACTTGATGTGAAGCTGTGTACCTCAAGCAACACACAGCCGAGACATTACAATCGGCATTCCAATAGATTTTGAAATGTTAATCGATAGACCAGATATGTATGAGAATTCTTGTAGTGGTTTTAATAAATTTGGAAGGGAGCTGATGGGGTGAGTGATAAAAAGAAGCATATCATTGGTGTACATACTTAGTTTGTATGTGTGGTTGGAAGAGGGGTATCCTTTAATATCTGGATGAGTTAGAATGGCAATAGCTAGGGGTTGTGTATATAGTGCAAAGAGGAGGGGAGGAGAGGACAACCTTGCCTAGCACCTCTGCTTACTTGAAAGAAGTCTGAATTGGAACCTGGTAGTCGGATTCTCATTTGAGGATTATTGTATAGTGCTTGGAATGCATGAAGAAAATCACCTTGTAATCCATATTTTGGTAAAATAATATTTAAATAATCCCAGGATACATTGTCAAATGCCTTATACATGTCTAAAATTAAAGGAAGAAGAGATTGAGAGTTAGTATTGGCGTCTTGAATTACATAAGTCACCAGATGGATGTTATCTGTGATTTGTCAACCTGGAATAAAACCAGATTGGAAAGGAGAAATTAGTGAGTAAAGTACAGTGGATAATCTATTGGCAAGTAGTCTACTGAAAATGTTTAGATCGTTGTTTACTATTGAAATCATCCTATAATTTTGGGGTAAGGTAAGATCTTAATTTGGGGGTCATAAAGGGGGCAAATTGTTTATAATAAAAGGAGGTGAATCTGTCAGGACCTGGTGCAGAGCCTTTTTTGAGAGATTTGATAATCTGAGAGATTTCATCTTTCGTACAGGGGGCATTTAGTTCCTCTTTTTGAGTGGGGGATAAAGCTAGAATTGGAAGATTATCCAACCATGATGGGTCTAAGGAGGAGTTTGATGTTGTGGGTTTTGAAAGGAGGGTAGAATTACATTTTTGGAAAATGGAAAGTATATCTTCTGGGTTTGTTACAATTTGATTTGAGGCATTTTTAAATTTATATATATATGGGGTGGTTTAATGGATTGATTTAATTTCCTAGCAAACGTAGTGGAATAGGAGTTGCTCGAGAGAAAGAATCTACCCTTGGACCATCTGAGAGCTTTCTCTGCTTTATATGATAATAGAGTATCCAATTCTAGTCTTTTCTTAGAAATTATTTCTGCAATTTAGGGGTCACGAGTAGTGTTGAGCGAACACGGACTGTATTATTCATGTTCGTACCGAATAATTGGATTTTTTGTACCCGAACACGGACACGGACACTTTACTGTATGTTCGGGTAAAAATCCGTGTTCGGTCGTTTTATTTCCGGGTTTTGCATGCTTTGGCGCTCTTTTCATGGCGGGCTTTCAACAGCCAATCAACAATCGTTTAACTGGTGTGCCTTAAGCCATCCCAGCCATGCCTGCAAATGTCTCAGTAGCTGTGATTGGCCGTCTGAAGCATGTGACCAAGTCTTTATAAGTTCCAGGCAGCCGCAGCGTCTTCATTCTGCTGCTTAGATCAGGGACAGAGCACACATCAACGTGCTGGCTGCTGATTAGGGAAAGACAGGCAGGAAAAAAACATTTGTGTCCGGATAGAATTGAGGGACAGGTCGGAGTGTTTAGGCAGGGCGAGTTGTAGGCATTTTAGGGATAGAGTCTGCTGAATTATAGGGTCAGTGTCTTCTACAAACTACAATCGATATTGCTGTGTGGGGGGTGGGGTCTGCACTCAATCCTGATCTATGATCTCTTCTCAATCCTGTTAGGGAGAGGCTGCTGCTGAATTTTAGTGTCAGAGTGTTCTACAAACTACAATCGATATTGCTGTGTGGGGTCTGCACTTAGTCCCGATCTACGATCTCTTCTCAATCCTGTTAGGGAGAGGCTGCTGCTGAATTTTAGGGAAACTGTGTTCTACAAACTACAATCGATATTGCTGTGTGGTGTGGGATAGGAGATAGGCAGGTGTCAGTGATCCACATCCATTTTTCTGTGTGTGAGCTGCAGTGAACACAATCTTTTTGGGCTGCAGTGAACACAATCTTTTTGGGGTGCAGTGAACAACGTCCTTTTTGGGGTGCAGTGAACAAAATCTTTTTGGGGTGCAGTGAACAAAATCCTTTTTGGGGTGCAGTGAACAACATCCTTTTTGGGGTGCAGTGAACACAATCTTTTTGGGGTGCAGTGAACAAAATCCTTTGTGGGGTGCAGTGAACACAATCTTTGTGGGGTGCAGTGAACACAATCTTTTTGGGGTGCAGTGGACAACATCCTTTTTGGGGTGCATTGAACACAATCTTTGTGGGGTGCAGTGAACACAATCTTTTTGGGGTGCAGTGAACAAAATCCTTTGTGGGGTGCAGTGAACACAATCTTTTTGGGGTGCAGTGAACAAAATCCTTTGTGGGGTGCAGTGAACACAATCTTTGTGGGGTGCAGTGAACACAATCTTTATGGGGTGCAGTGAACAAAATCCTTTTTGGGGTGCAGTGAACAACATCCTTTTTGGGGTGCAGTGAACAAAATCATTTTTGGGGTGCAGTGAACACAATCTTTTTGGGGTACAGTGAACAGAATCTTTGTGGGGTGCAGTGAACACAATCTTTGGGGGGTACAGTGAACACAATCTTTTTGGGGTGCAGTGAACAAAATCCTTTTTGGGGTGCAGTGAACACAATCTTTGTGGGGTGCAGTGAACACAATCTTTTTGGGGTGCAGTGAACAACATCCTTTTTGGGGTGCAGTGAACAAAATCCTTTTTGGGGTGCAGTGAACACAATCTTTTTGGGGTGCAGTGAACAAAATCCTTTGTGGGGTGCAGTGAACACAATCTTTGTGGGGTACAGTGAACAGAATCTTTGTGGGGTGCAGTGAACACAATCTTTGGGGGGTACAGTGAACACAATCTTTTTGAGGTGCAGTGAACAAAATCCTTTGTGGGGTGCAGTGAACACAATCTTTGGGGGGTACAGTGAACACAATCTTTTTGGGGTGCAGTGAACAAAATCCTTTGTGGGGTGCAGTGAACACAATCTTTGTGGGGTGCAGTGAACACAATCTTTTTGGGGTGCAGTGAACAAAATCCTTTTTGGGGTGCAGTGAACAACATCCTTTTTGGGGTGCAGTGAACACAATCTTTTGGGGGTGCAGTGAACAAAATCCTTTGTGGGGTGCAGTGAACACAATCTTTGTGGGGTACAGTGAACAGAATCTTTGTGGGGTGCAGTGAACACAATCTTTGGGGGGAACAGTGAACACAATCTTTTTGGGGTGCAGTGAACAAAATCCTTTGTGGGGTGCAGTGAACACAATCTTTGGGGGGTACAGTGAACACAATCTTTTTGGGGTGCAGTGAACAAAATCCTTTGTGGGGTGCAGTGAACACAATCTTTGTGGGGTGCAGTGAACACAATCTTTTTGGGGTGCAGTGAACAAAATCCTTTTTGGGGTGCAGTGAACAACATCCTTTTTGGAGTGCAGTGAACACAATCTTTTTGGGGTGCAGTGAACAAAATCCTTTGTGGGGTGCAGTGAACACAATCTTTGTGGGGTACAGGGAACAGAATCTTTGTGGGGTGCAGTGAACACAATCTTTGGGGGGTACAGTGAACACAATCTTTTTGGGGTGCAGTGAACAAAATCCTTTTAGGGTGCAGTGAACACAATCTTTGTGGGGTGCAGTGAACAAAATCCTTTTTGAGGTGCAGTGAACACAATCTTTGTGGGGTGCAGTGAACACAATCTTTGTGGGGTACAGTGAACACAATCTCATACTTCTGAAGATTTGAGGGTGCTGCCTGTTCCATACTCCTCCTCCTACTGCTCAACCATCCTTTTAGGGGTACAAACAATAGTAATTGGGGCCTAGTGTGGTGGTGTACGTGTGAGATACATACACTTTCTTTTTGATCATATTTTCTATTCCGCTATTCAATTAAAACCTTTGGGGATCAATTAAATTGCGTGATAGTCTGTGTCGGTACGTGTGAGATCCACCTTTCCAAGTTTTTGGGGTTCATCTCATACTTCTGAAGATTTGAGGGTGCTGCCTGTTCCATACTCCTCCTCCTACTCCTCAACCATCCTTTTAGGGGTACAAACAATAGTAATTGGGGCCTAGTGTGGTGGTGTACGTGTGAGATACATACACTTTCTTTTTGATCATATTTTCTATTCCGCTATTCAATTAAAACCTTTGGGGATCAATTAAATTGCGTGATAGTCTGTGTCGGTACGTGTGAGATCCACCTTTCCAAGTTTTTGGGGTTCATCTCATACTTCTGAAGATTTGAGGGTGCTGCCTGTTCCATACTCCTCCTCCTACTCCTCAACCATCCTTTTAGGGGTACAAACAATAGTAATCGGGGGGCCTAGTGTGGTGGTGTACGTGTGAGATACATACACTTTCTTTTTGATCATATTTTCTATTCCGCTATTCAATTAAAACCTTTGGGGATCAATTAAATTGCGTGATAGTCTGTGTCGGTACGTGTGAGATCCACCTTTCCAAGTTTTTGGGGTTCATCTCATACTTCTGAAGATTTGAGGGTGCTGCCTGTTCCATACTCCTCCTCCTACTGCTCAACCATCCTTTTAGGGGTACAAACAATAGTAATTGGGGCCTAGAGTGGTGGTGTACGTGCGAGATACATACACTTTTTTTGATCATATTTCCTTTTCCGCTATTCAATAAAAACCTTTGAGGATCAATTGAATTGCGGGATAGTCTGTGTCGGTACGTGTGAGATCCACCTTTCCAAGTTTTTGAGGTTCATCTCATACTTCTGAAGATTTGAGGGTGCTGTCTGTTCCATACTCCTCCTACTCCTCATCCATCCTTTTAGGGGTAGAAACAATAGTAATTGGGGCCTAGTGTGGTTTTGTACGTGCGAGATACATACACTTTTTTGGATCATATTTCCTATTCCGCTATTCAATAAAAACCTTTCTAGGGCAAGATCTTAAATTACAGAAATATGAGGAGACCGTCAAATAAGGGCCGTGGCCTTGGTCGTGGTGCTGCTGGTAGAGCTCCTGTTGCAAGGAGAGGACGTGGTCGATCTGTGCCAGCTACACGCACAAGTGAAACACCTTCCTCAAGTGTGAGTAGGCGACAGAACCTGCATCAGTATTTGGTAGGGCATCATACGCCCCTAGAAGTGATGAGGCCAGAACAAGTGGAGGCGATAGTAGATTGGTTTGCTGCTGACAGTGCCTCCAGTTCCTTCACATTGTCTCCCACCCAGTCTACTGCAGAAAGGTCACAGTTGGCACCTGCAGCCGATGTCCAACCGTCTTTCACCTCACCCCCTTGCAAATCAGGCAAGCAGTCTGAGCCCCAAGCCATACAGCAGTCTCTTCTTCTTTTTGATGACTCTGTCAGCAGGGTTTCCCAGGGCCATCCACCTAGCCCTGCCCCAGAAGTGGAAGAGATTGAGTGCAGCGATGCCCAACCACTTATTTCTCAAGATGAGTACATGCAAGGATCATCGCAGCACGTCTCCGATGATGACGAAACGCAGGTGCCAACTGCTGCGGCGTTCAGCATTGTGGAGACCGACAAGGAGGGCAGGGGTGAAGACTGGGTGGAAGATGATGTGGAGGACGATGAGGTCCTCGACCCCACATGGAATGAACGTCATGCAGGTGACCTGAGTAGTTTGGAGGAAGAGGCGGTGGTCGCACAGAGCCACCAGCACAGCAGAAGAGGGAGCAGGGTGCAGAAGCGGAGCGGCCGTGCCCTAGACACTACGCCCGCTACTGCTCAACGCAGCAAGGGAACGAGCGCACCAAAGTCAGCTCAAAGGAGTTCTCTAGCGTGGAAGTTCTTTAGAAAATGTGCTGATGACAGGACACGAGTGGTTTGCACCCTGTGCAATCAGAGCTTGAAGCGAGGCATAAACCTTCTCAACCTGAGCACAACCTGCATGATCAGGCATCTAAGTGCAAAGCACGAGCTGCAGTGGAGTACACACCTTCAAAACCAAGAAACGTCTCTGGCTCATCCTGCTTCCTCTTCTGCTGCAGTCTCGGCCGCTCCAGCCACATCTGTAGTGATACCGGCACCTGCCACCCCGCAAACAGACGATCTGTCAGCAACACCACCACCTGGGTCACCAACAACCATCTCCACAATGTCCCGTGGAAGCGTTCAGCTTTCCATCTCCCAAACACTTGAGAGGAAGAGGAAGTACCCCCCTACCCACCCGCGATCCCTGGCCCTGAATGCCAGCATTTCAAAATTATTGGCCTTTGAAATGCTGTCATTCCGTCTGGTGGAGACGCACAGTTTTAAAAACCTTATGTCGGTGGCTGTCCCACAGTACGTCATGCCCAGCCGCCACTACTTTTCCAGGCAAGCCATCCCTTCCCTGCACAACCAAGTGGGGGAAAAAATCAGGTGTGCACTGCGCAACGCCATCTGTGCCAAGGTCCACCTAACTACCGATACGTGGACCAGTAAGCACAGTCAGGGGCATTATATCTCCCTAACGGCACACTGGGTAAATGCAGTGGCGGATGGGCCTGAGGCGGATAGCAATTTGGCGCATGTCCTTCCACCACCGAGGATTGCAGGGCGCTTCAGTTTGCCTCCTGTTCCTAACTCCTCCTACTCCGCTTCCTCATCCTCTACCGCCTCCTCATCCGGACAGCGTAACACCTTCACCACCAACTTCAGCACGGCCAGGGGTAAACGACAGCAGGCAGTTTTACAATTTGCCTGTTTGGGGGACAAACCACACACCGCGCAGGAGTTGTGGAGGAGCATGGAACAGCAGACAAATGAGTGGTTGCTGCCAGCGAGCCTCAAGCCCGGCCTGGTGGTGTGCGATAACGGGAGAAATCTCATAGCAGCTCTGGGCCTAGCCGGTTTGACGCACATCCCTTGCCTGGCACATGTGCTGAATTTGGTGGTGCAGAGGTTCCTTAAAAACTACCCCGATATGTCAGAGCTGCTGCAGAAAGTGCGGGCCGTTTGTGCGCACTTTCGGCGTTCTCACCCTGCTGCTGCTCGCCTGGCAGCGCTGCAGCGTAACTTCGGCCTTCCCGCTCACCGCCTCATATGTGACGTGCCCACAAGGTGGAACTCCACCTTGCACATGCTGGAAAGACTGTGCGAGCAGCAGCAGGCCATAGTGGAGTTTCAGCTGCAGCACGCACGCGTGAGTCGCTCTGCGGAACAGCACCACTTCACCACCAATAACTGGGCCTCCATGCGAGACCTGTGTGCCTTGTTGCGCTGTTTTGAGTACTCCACCAACATGGCCAGTGGCAATGACGCCGTTCTCAGCTTAACTATCCCACTTCTATGCCTCCTTGAAAAAACAATTCGGGCGATGATGGAAGAGGATGTGGCACAGGATGAGGAGGAGGAGGAGGATGAAGAGGTAACATTTCCAAGGCTTTCAGGGCAGTCATTCGCAAGGGGCTCCGAGGGTGGGTTCCTGCACACACAAACGCCAGGGACACAATTGTCCAGCAGGGGCACAGTTCTGGAGGATGAGGAGGATGAGGAGGAGGAGGAGCTGGAGGAGGAGATGGAACCATGTTCACAGCAGGGTGGCACCCAGGCCAGCTCATGGCCATCACTGGTGCGTGGCTGGGGGGATACAGAGGACACGGACGATACACCTCCCACAGAGGACAGCCTTTCGTCGCCTCTGGGCAGCCTGGCACACATGAGCGATTACATGCTGCAGTGAAATGTATAATATGGCGATTGGTATCGGCGCTACCTTACAGTATAAAAACGTGACTACCCCAAAGTGTAAGTGAAGATATATAAGGGTGTCAACAGAAAATGTTTATTTGTGAGGAAATAAAATGAAATAAACAATACGTGTGTGTTTATTAAGTTTCAAATAAATATAGTGATACATGTGCAATATGCATATCGAAAACGGTGGAAAAAATAAAATTATATAATGGGGGGGGGGGGGGGGAGGGGGACGGGGGGTGTTCCCACAACCACAAGTGTTATATCAGGTATACACTTATTCCTGATATATTTGTGCCACACAAGTATTGAAAAATAAACAGGTGCTGCTGTGCAGAGTTCGAAAATGACCACAAACCACAAGTGTTATATCAGGACTTCCCTGATATGTGTGCCACACATGTGCTAAAAATAGGCAAAAGCTACTGTGCAGAGTCCAAAGAGTCCACTAGGTGGCGTCTGCAATACGACCTGTGTAGCTGTATGGGGGGTCTCTTCTCCGTATTTAGGGGAGCACTTCCGAGCCGGTGGTCTGGTGCCCTAAATGCTCATAACGAAAGAAGGCCCCAAAGTGAATAGATAATCCATACAATGACGGCAAAAAAGCGCAGTACACTCACTGTTAAGATGATCTGGATCAGAGTAGACAAAAAACAGTCCGCGCCGGGATGCTTCCGCGTTCCACGGCCGACAACCGGAAGTGACGTTGCACGTTCTAGACTCCGCCCTACGCGTTTCGTCAGAGGGACGTCAACTGGAGCGGCCAGTTGACGTCCCTCTGACGAAACGCGTAGGGCGGAGTCTAGAACGTGCAACGTCACTTCCGGTTGTCGGCCGTGGAACGCGGAAGCATCCCGGCGCGGACTGTTTTTTGTCTACTCTGATCCAGATCATCTTAACAGTGAGTGTACTGCGCTTTTTTGCCGTCATTGTATGGATTATCTATTCACTTTGGGGCCTTCTTTCGTTATGAGCATTTAGGGCACCAGACCACCGGCTCGGAAGTGCTCCCCTAAATACGGAGAAGAGACCCCCCATACAGCTACACAGGTCGTATTGCAGACGCCACCTAGTGGACTCTTTGGACTCTGCACAGTAGCTTTTGCCTATTTTTAGCACATGTGTGGCACACATATCAGGGAAGTCCTGATATAACACTTGTGGTTTGTGGTCATTTTCGAACTCTGCACAGCAGCACCTGTTTATTTTTCAATACTTGTGTGGCACAAATATATCAGGAATAAGTGTATACCTGATATAACACTTGTGGTTGTGGGAACACCCCCCGTCCCCCTCCCCCCCCCCCCCCCCCCCATTATATAATTTTATTTTTTCCACCGTTTTCGATATGCATATTGCACATGTATCACTATATTTATTTGAAACTTAATAAACACACACGTATTGTTTATTTCATTTTATTTCCTCACAAATAAACATTTTCTGTTGACACCCTTATATATCTTCACTTACACTTTGGGGTAGTCACGTTTTTATACTGTAAGGTAGCGCCGATACCAATCGCCATATTATACATTTCACTTTCACCCTTGCACTTAAGGGTTGATTGGTGGCAGCTCACACCTTCTATTTATTTATCTATCTGTCCCCTCATATATCTTTAATCCATAGCGCTGGTCATCCTCTCCTTACTGTACATGCTGCAGTGTCTCCACAACAACCGCCGAGTTGCCCACATTCTAACTTGTGCTGATTACTGGGTGGCCACGCTGCTGGATCCCCGTTACAAGGACAACGTACCGTCCTTAATTCACTCACTGGATCGCGATCGCAAGATGCGCGAGTACAAGCGCACGCTGGTAGATGCCATGCTGCTGGCATTCCCATCTGACAGCGGGGCCGCAGTGGAAGCACAAGGCAGAGGAGGAGGAGGAGGAGGTCACCAACGCAACCAGGGCACCGCCAGCACCTCAGAAGGCAGGGTTAGCATGGCCGAAATGTGGAAAAGCTTTGTCAGCACGCCACAACAAACAGCAGCACCAGCAGCTCAGATGGAACGTCTTAGCAGGAGGCAGCATTTTACCAACATGGTGGAGCAGTATGTGTGCACACGCCTACATGTAGTGAATGAGGGGTCTGCCCCCTTCAACTTCTGGGTCTCCAAATTGGGCACATGGCCTGAGCTTGCCCTTTACGCCTTGGAGGTGCTGGCGTGCCCTGCAGCCAGTGTATTATCTGAACGGGTATTTAGCACGGCTGGGGGCGTTATAACAGACAAGCGCAGCCGCCTGTCCAGAGACAATGTGGACAAGCTCACGTTCATTAAAATGAACCAGGCATGGATCCCACGGGACTTTTCCGTACCTTGTGCAGAATAGCAATGGATACCGACCTTACCCACCCATTGTTCCATTTTTGCTCTTTCTCACTCTTTTGGGGTGTACCCTCATTTAAAATTTGTGAAAAGAAGCAGTGTTGGCTACCTCGTCCTCCTCCTCAGGGCCAGATTAACGTAGGGGCTATTGGAGCTGCAGCTCCAGGCCCCTACCTTTTATATAGGCCCCGGGTTGGCCATATTCACTGTTACCGCTCTTCTGTCACTTGTAAACACAGAAGTCTGGCTTCTATGCTCGCTTCCCCAGGCAGCACCCTCAGAACCTCCCCACACAGCGCGAAGGCCGGACAAGGAGGGACAGTTGCCGATGCATGGATGTGTTTATGGGCTTCAGAGACAGCATCCCATGTTGAATTAGGCATGCATGGCTGCACCCTTCCTCCTCTGGGTGCATGGCAAGGCACGGCCTTTAAGGCCCTTCAAAATCCTCAGCACCAAGCCCATGATGCTCTTAATCCGGCCCTGGTCCTCCTCCACCGCCGCTTCCACCTACACCACCCATAGGTGTGCGCAGCCTATTGCATTAAGGTGTGCACCCCAAAGTTGAAATACACATGCATGTGTTTGCCAGCAGGGAGAGTAATGTATCGGGGCCATGTACCTGTAGGCAAAGAGAAATAGAGCAGAGCAGGTCCGAGGGAGATCTTTCCCATCTCCTCACTGGCAATGCTATGTGCCCTAGGTGATTAGGGTGTGCCCAGGCACACCCGGCACACCCTGTGCGCATGCCTATGTCACCGCCACATCCACCACCACCTCAACCTCCCTCCTACTCCATATGGGCCTCGTCCTTCAGAGATGAAGAAGAACATTGTTTTATTTTTCTGTTTTTTTTTGTTGTTTTAAGTTATTTCCCTATCCACATTTGTTTGCAGAGCACTTTCCATGCTCTTAATTACGTTTTGCTGCCATTTGCAGCACTCTAGCCCTTTCCTTTGGTGTTTTAGAGCCATTTTAGTGCCTTAAAGTTCGGGTCCCCATTGACTTCAATGGGGTTCGGTGTCCGGGAAAAGTTTGGTAAAAGTCCGGGACACGGACCCGGACTTTTTTTTAAAGTTCGGCCGAACCCGTCGAACGCGGACATCTAGGTGTCCGCTCAACCCTAGTCACGAGTATTCATGTGGGATTTATAGATATTATAGAGTTCATTTGTTATTAAGAGGATTTTTCTTCTTTTTTTTTTTTTATTATGTGTTGTGGCTATTTTGAATAATTTGCCTCTAAGGACTGCTTTGTGAGCCGTCCAGAGCATTGAGATGTGTGTGTCAGGGGAATCATTACATTTTAAATATTCTTCTATTGTTGAAGCTATAGCCTGTTGAAATGATGGGTCTGTTAAGAGGGAGTCATTGAGCCTCCATGAGTAAGGAGTAGATGAAAGACCAATGAAATGGGTAGATAGAGATTTTATATGGTGGTCAGACTATGGGAAGGGGTGTATAGAGGCCTCTTTTGAATTAGCTAGAATTATAGGAGTGCAAAAGATATAAGGAGCCAGATATAAGCCAGATATAAGATATAAGATACCAGGAACAGGACAATTTATTTTGGGTTGTTCTTTGATGGTAAGTTATGGTAATAGCAAGAAATATACAGTTAAACTTTAAACAATTTTGGATCAGTTTTCCTTTGATAATAACCGCTTCCATACAGAGCAGTTAGACCCCCTTCCTGCCCAGACCAATTTTCAGCTTTCAGCACTCTCACACTTTGAATGACAATTGCTCAGTCATGCTACACTGTAACCAAACAAAATTTTTATCATTTTTTTCACACAAATAGAGCTTTCTTTTGGTGGTATTTGATCACAACTGGGGTTTTTTTTTTCGTGATATAAGCAAAAAAAGAGCAAACATTTTGCAAAAAAAAACACTTTTTTTTAGTTTCTATTATAAAATTTTGCAAAAAAATTAATTTTTCTTCATACATTTGGGCCAAAATTTATACTGCTACATATCTCTGGTAAAATTAACCCAAATTAGTGTATATTATTTAGTCTGTGTGAAAGTTATTGAGTCTAGAAGCTATGGTACCAATTACTGAAAATTGATCACACCAGATGTACTGATGGCCTGACGGATCTCCTTTCTTGAGGCCCTGAAATGTCAGGACAGTACAAATACCCCCCAAATGACCCCTTTTTGTAAAGTAGACAGTCCAAGGTATTTAGTAAGAGGCATGGTGAGTTTTTTGAAGTTATAATGTTTTCCCACAATTCTTGGGAAAATGAAGAAAAACATTTTTTTTCTTTTTTTTCCCCAAAACGTTGTCAATTTATAAGCTATTTCTAACACATAGTATGTACACAGCAAAAAATGACACCCCAAAATTCATTCTGCTACTCCTTCTGAGTATGGTGATACCACATGTGTGAGACTTTTACACAGCCTGGCCACAAAAAGAGACTCCACGTTCAAGTAGCACCATAAGGCGTTTTAGGAGCATAAATACACATAAAACTTTCTTACTACCTATTACACTTTTCAAGGCCCTAGAGCACCAATACAATGGAAAAGTCAACAAAATGACCCCATTTTGGAAAGCAAATACTCCAACGTATATTCTATGAGGCATTATGGGTCCTTTGAACATGTCATTTTTTTCCACAAGTTTTTGGAAAATGTGGGAAAAAAATAAAAACTTTTTTTTTTTACACAAAGTTGTCAATTTATAGGATATTCCTAACACATAGCATGTACATAGCAAACATGACACCCCAAAATACATTCTGCCACTCCTCCTGAGTATGGCAATACCACATGTGTGAGACTGTTTCACAGCCTAGCCATATAGAGGGGCCCAGCATCCAAGGAGCATTATCATGCATCCTAGCCACTTGCCTAGGCCTATTTTTGACATTTGGTGTTTACAAGCGAAAATCAGTTGTTTTTGCTAGAAAACTACTTAGAACCCCAAAAAATTATATATTTTTTTAGCAGAGACCCTAGAGAATAAAATGGAGATTATTGCAATATTTTTTATCGCACTGTATTTGCGCAGCGGTCTTCCAAACGCAATTTTTTGGGAAAAAATTCAATTTTTGAATTAAAAAATAAGAAACCAGTAAAGTTAGCCCAATTGTTTTCCATAATGTGAAAGATAATGTTACGCCGAGTAAATAGATACCCAACATGTCATGCTTCAAAATTGCGCACGCTCACAGAATGGTGACAAACTTTGGTAGGCTACATAGGCTACATTTTAAAAATTTCTACAGGTTGCTATCTTAGAGTTACAGAGGAGGTCTAGGGCTCAAATTATTGCTCTTGCTCTAACGATCGCGTCGATACCTCACATGTGTAGTTTGAAGACTGTTTACATATGTGGGCGGGGTTTCCATATGCGATCGCTTTTGTGCGCGAGCTCGCGGGGACAGGGTGCTTTAATTTTTTTTTTTTTTTACTATTTATTTTATTTATTATTTTTTATTTTTACACAGTTTTTTTTAAAAAAAATTGATCATTTTTATTTTTATTACAAGAAATGTAAACATTACTTGTAATAGAAAAAGGCACGACAGGACCTCTTTTTTGTGAGATCTGGGGTCAAAAAGTCCTCAGATCTCACAAGTACACTAAAAGATAGAAAAAATAAAAAAATAAAAAATTAAATAAAATGAAAAAAAAAGGGACCTTTAAAATGGTTGCTAGGCAACGACGTTTGCCGTAGCTCCGGTCCTCCAAGACCATAGAGTCGAGTGAGGGCAAGCTTGCCCTCACTTGACATCCTGTCTGTGAGGATCTGGGACCGGATCGTTTTCCCCGCTGCCGGCGGGTCCGGTAAGCGGGGAAAAGGACCAGAATGCGGCGGGGAGGGGCACCCCCGGAAGGGTGATCCCGCGGCAAATCCGCCGCTAAGACCACCCTTATCGGAAAGCCAACCGTCCACCGTTTAAAAAAATACCAGGGTTATGGCAGCTATCTGCTGCCATAACACCGGTATTTAGGTTTAAACGGAGGACGTATATAAACCTTTTTGGACTTAGACATGGTGGCTGTATGAAGGGTGACAGGTACTCGGGTACTTTGCTGGGCAGGTGACAGGTACTCTGGTACTGATGAGCAAGTGGCAGGTACTCGAGTACTCCGATAGGCAGGTGACAGGTACTCGGGTACTCTTATGGGCAGGTGACAGGCAGGTGATAGGTACTGATGAGTAGTACTGATACTGATAGGTGATACTGATACTGTACTGATGGGTACGGATGATCAGTACTGATACTGATAGGTGATAGGTACTGATGGGTACTGATGAGTACTGATGAGTAGTGATGGGTACTGATGAGCAGGTGGCAAGTACTCGGGTACTTCAGGTGTCAGGTACTCTGATGAGCAGGTGGAAGGTACTCGGGTACTCTGATGGGTAGGTGACAGGTACTCGGGTACTCTGATGGGTAGGTGACAGGTACTCGGGTACTCTGATGACGGGTACTCGGGTACTCCGGTGACGGGTACTCAAAGTACCAGAGTACCTGTCATCAGAGTACCCGAGTACCTGTCATCAGAGTACCCGAGTACCTGTCATCAGATGCCCGAGTACCCGTCATCAGAGTACCCGAGTACCCGTCATCAGAGTACCCGAGTACCCGTCATCAGAGTACCCGAGTACCCGACTACCTGTCATCAGAGTACCCGAGTACCTGTCATCAGAGTACCTGAGTACCTCTCATCAGAGTACCCGAGTACCTGTCATCAGAGTACCCGAGTACCTGTCATCAGAGTACCCGAGTACCCATCATCAGAGTACCCGAGTACCTGTCACCAGCCCATCAGAGTACCTGTCATCAGCCCATCAGAGTACCCGAGTACCTGTCATCAGAGTACCTGATGGGCTGGTGACAGGTACTCGGGTACTTTGATGGGCTAGTGACAGGTGCTTTTTATTGGGGGGAGGGCAATCAGTGTGTTTGGGGTGCACTGTAATTGGTAACTAGCTGTTACCACAATCTCCTCCTCACACAGGATCAGTGTGTGAGGAGGAGAACATGGTGACAGCTAGTTACCGTGTTCTCTGATGACATTTGTGACCGGCTGTGATTGGACACAGCCGGTCACGTGGTAAAGAGCCAATTTCATTGGCTCTTTACCTAGATCGGGGGTGGGCTCTGTCCGAGGGATGAGCCTCGTCCCCAATCGCTGCGCATTAAGAAAGGAACGAGCGGCTCGCGCTGGAGCCGCTCATGTGATCGGCTGTGATTGACAAAGCCGATCACGTGGTAAACAGCCAATTTTATTGGCTGTTTACCTTGATCGGGGTTGGGCTCAGTCCGAGGGACGAGCCTCACCCCCGATCGCCGCGCTGCACGTCCCCGGGGGCGCGCAGTAGCGGGGGGGATCATATGACGGCGGCCCGGATCGCTAAAGCCATGTTGCCGACGTCATTTTACAATGACTCGGTATTGAAGTGGATAAGAAGAAAAAAAAAATCAGGAGATGTCCATTACCAAATTACATCCAAATGAAAGCCCAATTTGTTCTAAAAAAACAAGGTATACTCCACCTGGATACACAAAGTAGTTGTGGTCTGTACAGTATTCCTAACACTGTAACATGCTATGCATCATTTTATCGCAACACAGCACACATTTGGCACTGTGGATAGGGCGTTACCATAATGCATAAGTATGAAACGAATCAGATTTTCATTGCAAATTGCTTAGTTTTCTGTGTTTTTACATTTTGTTATTTATTAACTCCACACAGTTTTATCTTTTGGATTAAGTAGGAATTTTGTAAGTTATGTTGTGTTTGTTTGTGCTGATAATTTTGTCAAACTTGCAAAATTCTGTTCAGGGGTTAGGATTTGTTTTACCCTCCATCATGAAGGGTTTTGTAAAACTGAATATATAACGCCAAACATAATAAACAATAGATTTTGAGTTTACATAGACTGTCAGTCCTTTATTGTACTTTTGGTAAACATGGGGCTAACTATTTGAATACTGGAATTCATTTGAATGTGTGGGTGTGGCTTTGTAGGATTTCAGCTTTCATCTGATCAGCTCAGTAGGCCCCACATCAGCTGCATTCCTTGCTTCAGTGACCATGACTTTATAGCACAAGTGTACCCCAGGCTCTGTTGTTTAAATGAAGAGCTGGGATCAGTGGCTGGTTGGTCATAGCCATTCATACAAAATATCATAGCACAAGTGTACCCCAGGCTCTGTTTAAATGAATAGTTATGATCAGTGGCTGGCTGGTCACAGCCGTTCATACAAAATATCCTTCTTTTCTCTGCTGAGACTGATGTGTGCCCCCTTCACTCCTTTGCTCCCTTCGGTGTGCCCTTAATTAGCAATCAGCCTCCTTCTGATCCCTCCAGCTCTCCTATGTGTCCTGCAATCCCTGTGGTTTCCTGAGTGCTCTCTAATCACTGCTATACCCATCCTGTGTGCTCCTCCAATCCCTGCACTGCTCACTGTCCTGTGTTCCATCCAATTACTTCTCTATGCTCCTCTGTGTCCTCTGAATCCTTCTCAACCCCCTCTACTGTGTGCATTCCAATCACTGTGTGCCCTTCAATTTACAGATCCACTTTGTTTTATCACATCACTCCCCACTCGAAGCATCCCAATGTTTATTTTTTATCTTTTTTAAATTATTCTTAAATTATAATATTTCAACTCTGTGCATGGCATTGCATTATAATGTATTGCCGCACACTGTAACATGCTATGCATCATTTTATCACAACATAGCACACATTTGGCATTGTGGTTCGGGCTTTACCATAATGCATAAATGTGAAGCTAATCATCAGATTTTTATTGCAAATTGCTTACAGTTTTCTGTGTTTTAAATTTTTTTATTTATTAACTCCACACAGTTTTATCTTTTGGATTAAGTAGGAATTTTGTAAGTTATGTTGTGTTTGTTTGTATGTGAAGTAACACTTAAACTAAGTGTACTCCCCGCGCCTGGTGTTTAAAATAAACTAAATATTACAATATAAAAGTTATAAAGGCAGCAGCAGCAGTAGTAAAAAAAAAGTTAGTGAAAGAAAATAGTCCTATTTTTTGGACTATCTACAGCACGTGCTGATGTTTATAAATATTAAAAATGTGCAAAATACTGTGCAAGCAATATGTAATGAAGTGATCCCAGATACTTAATCAATATTTTGTAAATTAAAAAATAAAGATAGTATAAATAAATAAATGACGTGACATATGAATCAATATTGTGACATAAATTGCATATAGTAAATAAATATATATTTAAAATATATATTTAAATGTTCATCACCCCTGAGGGCCTACAAGCGTGATTGGTCTCAATATCATATGATATATGAGACCCATTACATCTGGTAAGTCACCCATCTTTTAACATACCACAAGATAAAGGAAACCAGTACCTGCACTTTTAAGAAAAGTCACAATAATTGTGGAAAATATCACTGAGCACCTTCACTTTATAATCCACTTTTGAAGAAATCCTTTTGCACTGAAGAAAACCAAAAAATTGGAACTTTCACTGTCACTCGTTAATTTAACATCACGTGATGAACTTTTAAATATATATTTTAAATATATATTTATTTACTATATGCAATTTATGTCACAATATTGATTCATATGTCACATCATTTATTTATTTATTTATACTATCTTTATTTATCATTTACAAAATATTGATTAAGTATCTGGGATCACTTCATTATATAATGTTTGCACAGTATTTTGCACATTTTTAATATTTAAAAACATCAGCACGCGCTGTAGATAGTCCAAAAAATAGGACTATTTTCTTTCACTGTGTTTGTTTGAGCTGATAAAGAATGTGGTGTATTTTTACAAAAAAATATCATTTTTAAAAACATTTGCTTAACTATCATGGGAAGTAAAAAATCAGTGTCACCATCTTTTTATTCAGTGGGTCCTGTGCTTTCAGAACATGTATGGAGGTCTTTTACAAACTTCCAAATCTGTAAGTAAAGAAGAGTAAAACAATAAAAAAAAGGGAAAATAATATGCAAACAAACATAAATGGTCTAGCCACCTAAGGTTAAAACTGGAAAGCAGGGCCTGGCTGTGACCATTTCAAACAAGCCTTATCCTTCTTTTAAAGTTGCAAACAACTTGCAAAGAAGTTGTTTGTTGCAGTTACAAATCTAGAGTAAATTACAGTCTACAGCCCACCAGCACAATGCAGATATACTGTATATTAACATATACAGTACTTTATTAGGGTAGATAACTCACTCTGTTAAAATAGAAATTCCTTACAGTTTTAAAAGGTCTAAATAAAAAAAATGATTTTTAATATCGGAGTTATTTCCACAAATAACAAACATCACTTGTTTTAGCAGAAGAATACACAAAATAAAATTCTCAAGAGTCCTTTTTCTTAGTAGCTTTTAGGAGGATAATTAGCCTTCAGCAGGTGAGTTCCATGATGATAAAAACATTTAGATTTGCCACAGACCTTGTACTGGGCAGAAAAAAATGCAGTTTTAATCTACTATAACACATTTTTTTAGAGAAGGGATACGTAATTATATACAATGTATTTTCCCTTTATTTTTGCTAAAACTTTGGGGTTGATTTACAAAAGGAAATTAGGATGTTCAATTTGCAAGATAATTTTCTCTTAGCTCAGCAAATGTCATGAAAATTCACTTTGCAAAGAATACGAAGGCCTGGTTCACACCTATGCATTTTTTGGTGAGTTTTCAGTTTTTCAGAAACACACTACAGTCCATTTAACATGGTTTCCTATGGGTCACGTTCACATCTGTGCATTTTATGGAAAGGGCCAGGAACTAGCTGGTTGTGTTTTTGGTTACATAGACTTCAATGGATAAAAAAAAAAAACACAAAATGCACCTGGAATATGCATCAACTGCAACCTGCATAGGTGTGAACCAGGTTTTAAACAACATGCAAGGAAAATGAAAGGCCAGCCAAGCTTTACCTTATTCAATAAGGTAAAGGAAATTTAATTGCAAAATGAAAATTCCATTGCAAAGTTAAACTGGTTGCAGAGTGCCCAGTGGGGAGAGAATGGAAAAACTCATCTGCAAACAGATGAGATAAACCCATAGATCCTGCCTGAGACTTGGGCTGATGACTCAAAAGAGGGTAACAGTACAGGCTTAAGAGAGGAGCCTCTTAGTGACTTAACCTTTCACCTGACCTCCCAAGAATGGACTACTGAGTAGAGAACACCTCTACAACATCTGTGGTGAGGGGAATTTGGCCACTGTTTTTCTTGTGCAATACTTGCTGGTTGTCTTGAGATTTTGCTACCAAAGGGAATATTCACTCATAATGCTATGGGGCATTCCCTTGGGCTACAAATATGCCCACATTGAGAGTAAACACTCCAACAGAGTTTATTACCAGCAGACTTTAGATCTATTCTTCCAACGGCCAGTGTTATAGTCACGGACTAAGTAATATAAAATAGGCCACCTTGCTATTAGCACTTTTCACAAGTGTGGTGATATTTATTTTTGCTATTCCTTCTGTCAGGATGATCTCAGGAGAAGATGCGTGTGCATGTGCCAATACGCAGCACAAGGATTTTTGCCAGCAGTTTATATGGACACTCTCATTTTGATGAGAATGCATGCAGAATTGTGCTAATATCTACATATGCAAGGGCACACATGCTTGATTCTAGACTTGGCACTAGATGGCCTACTTAAAGAAGAATGTTGACAAATGAGCATTCTGGATGATCTTCAACTGTTCCCTATGTCCTGAATTTGCACTTATGCTGACCTGGCATGTCTTTGGAATCTTCTTAGTTCTGACCTCCTGTTGTGACCAGGCTTGATTCTGAAATTGGCTCATTTGTCTTCTTTTTTTTGTTACACTGTTTAGTACAGGCCTGCTGTCTCTTATTCACTTATGTATTATGGTTCGTTACATAGCTGTGAAGCCAATATTTGTAATTTTTCTACTTATTGCTAACCTTGACTAGCTTCTTGAACACAATCCTGCTGATTAGTTCTTGCTGACCTAGTCTTTGCTACAATCCTGTTGTCTAATAATTTCTCATTTTGGCTTGCCTCCTAACCAGAATCTTGCAGTCTTTCCTTTGCTGACCTCAGCTTTCCTCCTGACCATGATCCTGCTGGCTTTCCATTGCTAAACTTGGCTTGCCTCTTGACCATGATTCTGCCTTCCATCTTGCCGGTAATCTGCCTTCCAGTTTAACAACCAATGATCAACTCGGGCTCTGCCTCCAGCCTATCATGAGGTCTCGTGCCTCGGTCAGTCTGCTCCCCTGTGGCTTCCTCACCTGGTCTTCTTTGTAGTCTACGAGAGTGCCTCTTGTCATTTCGACCACTAACCAGGTACATGATAAATGTCCTTAAAGTGAATAAAGTTATTTATTTTATTTAGCTCAGTGTGTTCTGGCTTTTTCCATCACAGGCAATTTAAGGGAACACATATTTGTGCTACTGTGCTGCTTATTATGTCATTAAATTTCAGCCTTACTGTGACAAGATTTGTCTTTTTTTTTTTTTTTTGCAGGGCTTGTCCTGGACCTAATAAAACTCTTTGCTTTGTTAGTGGTGTGTCAGTGAGATGTCAGGTCCATTTAAGGGGCGGGTTACTGCCAGGCTGTAGAACCCAAACATTCCTGTAGCTTCTTCAAGATTCAGAGCTACTGACAGAATCAATAAAGCAGAATATTTAATTGGTGCCAGTTTTTGTGAAAAAAATATAATAAACTGAACAATTGAGAAATATCTATAACAATTTTGTTTTCCTACTAGGATTTGTTCCATATCATTTATTTAACATCAACATTAGGAACAGCATACTTATCTTTGCTGTCTGTGTTTTTATTTTTAACCGCTGGCATATGCAGTTTAAAATCTACAAAATAAATACAAATAATGTAACTTACAAAGGACACATTTTTTTTTTTTGTGTGTAGAAACTTGTGTAGAGCAGAAATATAAGCCTAAAAAGTAACAGTAAGGCAATATGACATTTTAGAGAGATATATATATACTGATTTATTTAGCACAAATTGGCAATATTCTAAAGGGAATAACATATGTGTTTGACTACCACCCTTGCCAGTGGATTTGGAAATCTTGACTATTTTCAAAACAGAACACATTTTTGCCAGTAAAAATATTTAGCAAGTTTTCCTTTTACTCCCTTGGGAGCTGCTGATTACGGGTTCCCCTGGGTTACCATTAGCAACAACATGACAGTTTGACATTTTTCCAAGTGTTCTAGTTCAGTCAGGAAACAGTCCAGTAGCTTTGGTTTTTGTGTTTTTATTTGGAACTTGGATCGGAGAAGGGAATGAGTGGGATACTCCAACTTTATACAACTATGCACAATTGGCTGGGACGACTTGAAATGCTGAGTAACGCTGAGTAACGCTAATCACAGCTAGGCCGCTGCTTCACTTTGCCCTTAGCTGTGAAGTATAAGTGAATGAGCTTTCTGAGGTAATCTGTACTGTACTGCTAAACAACTTCACTGCCCTTTCTGGCACCCCCTTTTTTCCTATTCTTCAGGGGCAACTACAAGGCACCCCCTTTACTGATAAACTTCCTGTGTGAGCTAGCTCCTTGATACCCTGGCTTCTCTGGGATGGTCCCCTTACTTAGGCAGACCCTTAGGCAGAACTCCTGGTACTCACAATACTGTTTTTCCCAACAGTCTCTGCCAGTAGCTCCACTTGTCAGCGCTCTGGATCCTCTGCAGCTCAGCTCCACTTACCTGGTTCACTAGGCAAACCGCCTGAACCACCTTCCTTTTTCTATTTTTTAATTATTTATTTATTAATTTTTCGCAATACAAATTCCAGAAACACAATCAAGAAAACACATCATCCAATCCATAAAATCTTATATTTCCCTCCCTGTTATCCTCCCCCCCCACCTCATCCTTCCGTGTCTTCCTCTCCTTCTCTTGTTTTGGTATATTCCCTAGTTTTCTTGAACTCATTCCAGCAGTCCCATATGTTCTCCCACTTCCCTCTCTCCTCTTCTCCACTAATACTTAAAAATTCCATATTCTTAGTTAACTCTACTTTTTTTAAACCATTCACCTATTGCTGGAGCGCCGTTCTTTCTGCCAGTTTAGAAGGATTACACTTTTGGCCGCATTCATGAGATGGGGGATCAGTGTACTTTTGTATTTTTTAACTGAGCATTTTATACCGTGAAACAAACAGAACCACGGATCCTCCGGGACCTCAATATTTGTAATCTTTTTTATTAGAGTTAACACTTCCTTCCAATATTTTTTAATTTTCGGGCAGTCCCACCTTAGATGTGCCATTGTGCCTACTACCTCACACCCCCTCCAGCAATTTTCTGATTTCTCTGTCTGAAATTTGTGTGCTTTATCTGGAGTATTGTACCACCTAGAAATACATTTGTAGTTCATTTCCGCCGTGTTAATATCTACTGCTGAACTATGTATCATCCTCATGCTTTTTCCTAAGTGAAATTCTTTTCCCCGTGACCCCAATTCCTTTTCCCATTTCCCTATGAAGGGCGGTATTGCCGCTTCCATCACTGTCACCAAAATTTTATATATATTTGAGATGTTATTCATATCTCTCCGAAACACAAATTTGCTCAAAAGGCAGCAGCTCCTTTTCTGTTCTTAATGGTTGCGGTAGCGATGTTACAAAATGCTTCAGCTGGCAATACCGCCATTCATCTATTTTCCCAAAGGTTTGTTGTAATTCTTTTAAAGTGCACATTTTCCCCCTATCTAGTATATCCTTTAATCCCTTCCCTAACCAGTTCCCCTGAACCTTTCCTACTCCAGGTGGAAATAAATTTGTGTCTTTCATAGGGATCAATGGTGAATTATATTTCAATTTTTTCTTTCTATGATTTAAGTCCCAAATTTTAATTGCCTGTTGCGTTATTATATGTGTCCTTATATTTAAATTTCTTAAATTTCTGAATTGTGGTGGTATCCATATAATTTTCCCTTATTGTATATTGCTCAAAGTGTATTCTATTTTTACCTAACTTTTTTCAGTTTTTGTCCTTCCCAATTCTAACACCCGTGACAATATTGACGCATTGTAATATTTTTTAAAATCCAGTACTACTAGTCCTCCTTGTATTTTTCTTCTAGTTAATACCTCATATCGTATCCTGTTTTTTTTTTCTTTCTTCCATAGAAATCCTGCTACTAGGGATTTTAAGGTCCTACAATACGACTGGGGTATTGGTATTGGCAGCATTTGATACTTATAGGCAACTTTTGGTAAAATTTACATCTTTATAATATTCATTCTTCCTATCCATGAGATGACCCTGGGTGTTAACTTATTGATTTCTGCTCTTATTTTGTTTAATAAGGGGATGTAATTTACCTTATATAAATTTTCAGTGGATGGAGTTAATTTAATTCCTAAGTAATTCAAATCCGAATTTCGCCACACAAAGGGATATTTTTGTTTTAGGGCCTCTTCTTCCTGCGGTCTCATATTAATGTTTAATATCTCTGATTTTGATTAATACATTTTTAAGTTGGACAGATCCATACCTTTTCAAAATTCCCATAAAATTTGGCAGGGTTATTCTAGGGCTGGAGACGTATAGCAAAACGTCATCCGCGTACGCGGCGACCTTATGCTCCACGTCTAAAGATCAGGCTCCCCTGAAGAGCACCAGATGCCTTTACCTAGCACCTATCTAGGAGGGTGCTACATCTATATAAAACCTCTATATTGTACTTTAATTCTTGAATCTGTACTTAGTTTTCTCCTACTACAAGTGTTTCTGAAGAAGAAAAACACATTCAGAACTTTTTAAGGAATAGAAAACACGTGCTCTTTTGTAAGAAAAAAGCCTGCAGTGCAGAATTCCATCAAGACCAGTTTAATCTGTTGAAACTGTATCTTCCAAACTTCAGATTGACATCTATAGAAATACACACTTATCTGGACAACAGGGTAAGGCAGGCCAAGTAGATGAATAAAAGCTGCAACTAAAAAGTGAGTTAACACCCAAACAGACAAAAATACCAAAAATAGTTGCACTAAAAATGCAATGAATAATTGTGTATAATGACAAACATAAAACATATGAAAGGTGATATAGAAACAACAATGATAAACCCCCCGTGATAGTCTAAAATTTGAAAAATAAATACAGTATAAAACTGTATACTGGTATAAGTCTATAATATGACCAGCATTCATTGCATTTTTAGTGCAACTATTTTTGGTATTTAGGCCATACTTTATGCAATTTTCTTTCCTTCCACATTTAGGGGAAGGAAAGGAAATTACTTGATTTCCTCATCAACACAACACTCCTGCGGCGCTATTGTATTCCGCTGATGGGAAACCTTCACCACTGGCAGAACACAAAAATTAGTGTTGCTGGAAAAAGCCAACAGCACAAATTATTTGGGAAAAACCTGACAGGCTGGTTGTACACAAGTCAATCAATATATCTAAATTAAATCAACAATCTTTGTGCTTACCAGAAATTTGTGAAAATAGTATAAAAACAGCTGCAGCATGTGAAGTTGATTAGGCGTCTATATAAAATATGTGCAAGCTAAACAATAAAATAACCAACTAGTATGATTGCTCAATAATACACATTTCAAATCAACCGTGGTTTTGATAACCATTAACAAAAAATAGGTGACATAAAGTGAACAAAATGAAAAACAGTGCAATGATACTGTCCGTAAAAGAGAGGTGAAATTTCCCCATAACAAAAGATAATAAAGATCTCTACTTAGAGCAGGATTCCATCAATGTGATAAAACATAAAAGTCCTTCAACCAAAAGTGATAAAAAAATCTTAATGTGCGTGTGCTCCGCTCTAATCAACCCCAGAAGAAAAAGACAGATTGGTTCTCACCCTATAACAGGGACCTTTAAAGGTCACGCTACACCTTTTCCCCTTTAAGAATCGGAATCAGCTCAGTACACTGGCATTCTGGTATCTTTTCAATGCAAGGTTGTCTTCATAGTAAGTCACAATGGGCATAAAAAGGATACAGAAAAGAACGAAACAGTGCTCTATGTATATAAGCAATGAATGCCTTTTATTTCTGCTATGAATCTCACCCACAAAAAATAAATGTTCAGAGGCTGCACAACACCATAGATGTAGAGCAGGATGGTACCATCTGCTTACCATTCTTCAGTCTAAATGACAGCTCCAACTCTCACTTTGGATCAGGCTGCAGATTCACCGGAGAAGGGAAGCCTCAAGTTGGTGTGTGTAAACTTTATATTGCTCCGCCCTATGCGTTATGTCAAATTGGCTATTTCAATGGAACTGGAGCACAGTGAATCATCACTTATATAACTACTGCCTGCATACAGATCTTGAGCTGTCACAAAGACTACCATTGCCATAGCGCAATGTAAACAACAACAGACAGCCACCAGCTAGACTGACAAATTACATAAATTGTATTTAATCCTTAGCAGATACTGTAGATCCGAGGGACACATACATATAGCCATTGATCTCTTATAGAAAGAATAGAAAATCAACTCAAACCAATGATATTGCATTTATTCTGAACTAATATTTAAAATTTGTTAAAAGGAATATATAAATGTAAATTATATTTTAAAAAGTCTATATACTGTATATAAGATATGTATCTATTTTTTTAAATATAACGTTAACATAACATTAATATATATATATATATATATATATATATATATTAATGTTATGTTATCGTTATATTTAAAAATATGCATGTGTGTTTTATATATATCTATATATATATCTATATATACATACAGTATATATATATATATATATGTATATATATATATATATATATATATATATATATATATATACTGTATGTAAAATACGTTTGAACACCTCACCACCAATTTTCTCAGTAAATATATTTCTAAGGGTGCTATTGACATGAAATGTTCCCCACATGTCAGTAATAACCCATGCAATCCATACATACAAAGAAACCAAAACAAATACATTCAGAAATTAAGTTATGTGTGTAGCACCTTCCTAGGTAGGTGCTAGTGAGAAAGTAAAGTTTTGAGCTCTGTCTGCTTAGGTAGATCTATATTGTTCTCTGCCTACCTCTGAGCCCCCAGATTCCACCTATCCATGTGAATGGGTAAGGGGAACATAGTACCCTTTTTGACAAATCCTTTATTAAAAAAAAAAAGTGTCCCCTTGATATAAATCTATTGTCAATCACACCACCATATTCTAGGTTGGCTGCCCGTCAAATGCCTCCTCTGCACTTTGACAGTTCTTAAATAGAGAGAGGGACACTGTTTTTTTTTATTTTTTAATTAAGGATTTGTCAAAAACTTTTCTCTTGTTTTAATTTTTTCTTGTACACTTTTTTGGTGAATGGGTAGGGGGACTATATGTACCCCATACCCATTCACATAGGGGGCTAGGATCTATAAATAGGGCTTCCAGATTTTGATAATCCCCCTGCCCTCAAGCCCCGACAACCACAGCCCAGGGTTGTCAGGAAGAGACCCTTGTCCCCATAAACATGGGAACAAGGTACTTTAGGGTGGAGGGGCAAAGCACCCCCCCAAGTTTAGGGCAAGTGGCCTGGTTTGGTTCAGGAAGGGTTCACCCCTTTCCTGGCCTGCCAGGCTGCATACCCAGATAAGGGTCTGCTACTGAATGGGGGGACCCCAAGCCTTTTTTTTTTTTTTTTGTTAACTGGCACTTTTTTTTTATTCAGCTGTCAGCAAGGAAGCCTATTGGCAGCTGATGACTCATCAGTTGTTAAGGATGCTGCGGGCCGGCTTCCTGGTCCCATTTCTTAACAACCAGCTTTCAGTGCACTCTGATTGGGCAAAGCTTTGCTCAATCAGGGCGCAGAATGCACTGTGCAGCACGCATTGCAGGATTTTTGACAGGATGAACACCCTGAAAATTTGGGTGTTTGACTAAAACTCATACTCGGGCCAAACCGTTCGCCCCACAACACAAAATGTTTCTATGCAGAGTTTACTATTTGTTTCTTTTCTGTATCCTTTTTGTGGCCATTGTGGTTTGCTATGAAGACAACCTTGTATTGAAGAGATACCAGCATGCCATTGTACTGAGCTGATCCCAGCTCTTAAAGGTGCAGCGTGACCTTTGAAATTACATGCCCCTGTTATAAGGTGAGAACCCATCTGTCTTTTGCCTCTAATGTTGTTTGGAATGAAGCACACCCATGTTTTGTAAATTTTGGTTGAAGGATTTTCATGTTTTGTCACATTGATGGAATCCCACATTGATTTAAAAGTTGCACATAGAGTATATTGTTGAGATCTTTGTAAACTTTTGGTATAAGGGATTTTCACATCTTATATTACGGACAGTGTTGCACTAATTTTAATTTTGTTCACTTTATTTTATTTCTTTTTTGCTTATGGTTATTATACCACAGATGTATTGTATATTAGTGAGCAATCATACTAGTTTGGTATTTATTGCTTAGCATGACACATTGGTGCACGTACGAGTGATAGAACAACTTATGTATAACCAGGATATATAATTAGATTCCTGCTAAATCAACCAAATAATAATTCCATGTATGGCTGGCTTTATAATTGACACTTGTATCTGTGATACAGTTGTCTTTTATTTACTTGTCCACCCCCTTGTGTGCAGCACACCAGGATAAATACATACCCTAATTACTTTCCCCCCACCTCCTAGTGCATTTTACCCAAATAATTACTGTGACCTAGCTTTCGAGTTCCACAGCCTTTTATTTAAGGAACCTCCCACCAGGTCCCTTTTCAGCATGCATGCATACATGCTGCACCCTCATTCATTCATATGGAAGAGACATACTAATGGTGACCACAATGAATATCACTGGATTAGGGCTGAAAGGAAGCATTTATCTAGGTGGGCAGCACTCAAGGAAGCAGGCAAGTAATTAAAGGACAACTGAACCAAAAGGTAAGCCAATGAAGGATATTGGGTTTAAAGCTCAGCTCCAGCCAAAATGTATTACTCTGTTTTGGATAGACATGTGTGAATCATTTAGTTATGAATAAAAATTCAGGCAACATTTTTGTTATTTGGATGTATCCGGAACTTCCGAATCACAAAAGTAATACATTTCAACAAATCCAAAATAAATTATAACCAAAAATTAATTGTTTCTTATTCATTCAGATGACATGATGCAATAGTTTGGGCCTTTTGTTAATGTTAATGAAGCATCCAAAATAACGTAATGATCGTTAACGATTAGGTTGGACTGGCAGGGATGACGAAGTAATCTTAAGTAATCTCCTGAAATAACAAATTACCATGGTAAAATTAATAAAGCCAATCTTCCATAAATGTGAATCAATATGGAACAACGAATATACAAAACAAATCCGAATACAGGGCTCAAAATTTCAAGTCCTAAGCTACTAGCCAATCCTTAGGAGTTACTTGCCACCAGTTGCCCCACCCAACCCCTACCCTGCCCCGCCCCTAATTCCACTCCTAAACACGCCCTCATAAATGATCTAATGAAATTATACTGTTAAATGTTTTATGCAGAATTAGGTTACAACAATAAATATTAACAACAACTTTAACAATTTTAACATAAAGCATATCAGTACCCAACATTGCAGCCTCATTAGTTCCCTTCAATGCAGCCTTATCAGTGCCCATCAGTGCAGTCTATCAGTGTCCATCAGTGTAGCCCCATCAGTGTCCATCAGTGAAGCATATCTGTGCCCATCAGTGCAGCATATCAGTTCTGCCTTATGAGTGAAGCCTCATCAATGGCCATCAGTGCAGCTTATCAGTGCCCATAGTTGCCACCTCATCATTGGCCATCAGTGCTGCCTCATCAGTGGCTATCAGTGCAGACTATCAGTGCCCATCGGTGCAGTCTATTAGTGCCCATTAGTGTAGCATATCAGTGCTGCCTTATCAGTGCAGCCCCATCAGTGCAGCCTATCAGTGCAGCTTTATCAGTGCCCCCTCATCAGTGGCCATCAGTGCAGCCTCATAAGTGCCCATCAGTGCAGCCTTTTCTGTGCCCATCAATGTAGCCTATCAGTGCCAAGCAGTGCAGCCTTATCAGTGCCCATTAGTGGACCCTCATCAATGTCCATCAGTGCCCATCAGTGCCACCTTATCAGTACTTATCAGTGGCCATCAGTGCAGCCTCATCAGTACCCATCAATGCAGTCGACAGTAGAAGCTAAACAGTATTCCAGGCTAATGTTCAAGGGAAAAGAGCTGATGGTCTAGGAACAGGTTAGCAAAAAACAAATGTAAGACAACAGGGCTGCAGGAGCAGAGAAGAGTTAGAGAGAGTACTTATCTGTGTCACAGGACAAAGACTGCTACATGGTGCTATTTAATTGTCCTTATCTTGGTGAAGCATCAGAGCTTTGTCTGCTAAGGTCTCATCTAGCAGAATGCGATGTTGGAGAGATGGGATCTTGCTAATGCCTACGAGATCTGTGTCGCTGGGCTTTAGGTGAAGGACCACTCGATACAGATTGCCACCGTCCCTTAGGAAAGAAAAATGGGTACAATTCTGGGAGCTCTAGTTGATGTAGGCCCAGGATTTTGCAGCAATTGGCTAAGTCCTCTGGCGTCTGCAGGAGGGCTGTGTGCTTGTTGTAGCAGAGAGATAAAATGGAAACTTCCACCGATATGGGATTCCCCGTGTTTGGAGGGCATCTAGCAATGGGCGTAGGGTTCGCCTGCTCTAAAGAGTAATTTCAGAAAGGTTTGTTTGTGCAGAACTTCCAGCTGTGTTATGCAAGTGAAGAGGTTAATAATTAAAAGAAAAGTAAGTAGTTTTTTTTAGAAATCATATTTACCTAGGTGGATACAGCATTGGTCTGATGCTGCATCTGTCCCTGCATGCTTTAAAACTAGGGATGAGCTTTGAGTTTGAGTTGAAGCTAAGTTCGACTCAAACATCACTCCTTCGTCGAATGCCAAACAAATGTGCTTCTTTGCGGGAAATTCGAGATCCCATAATGCGCGCGAGACGTGCAGCACGATATGTGATTGGCCAAAGCATGCACCCTGACCTCATGCTTTGGCCAATCAAATGATCTCTGCCATGATTGGACAAAAGGCAGGCTGCCTTTAGCCAATCATGGCTCAGGGGCCAAGTACACGCCCCACACTACATAAAGGCCGCTCGTGCAGTCGCAGCGTGTAGTGTGATTGTGCGGGCAAGGAGACAGGGAGAGGAACGTGTTTGAGGCAGGGTGAGAATAGCTTTTTTTGCAGTTTGTCAGACAGTGCAGTGAGACTTTCCTAGCAGGGAGCGGAACGTGTTTGAGGCAGGGAGAGAATTGTTTCTGTGCAGTTTGTCAGACAGTGCAGTGAGACATTCATAGCCGTGTAGGTAGGGAGAGAGATTTGTGCTTTTTACAAGTTCAGAGATCAGATAGTGAGAAGTATATTCAGTAGTGCATACCATAGAGCATATACCATACATATATAGGGCTATCCATTACATCATATCAGGTCATTGCGTATACTGTATACCCATTACATCTTTCCCTATCTATAGGGCTATTGATCACATATCAGTGAGAGTATTGTTAATCGATCACTTGTGAACACCCTATACTCACCACATCTTTATATATTGGGCTATTGAATACATCATATCAGGTCATTGAGTATCTATCGTTCAGTTGCGTATACCCTATATTGATCTCTATCAACATCATGTCCGAAAGGCCAACAAGGAGAGGCAGACGCTTACAGGCCACGAAAAGAGGTACAAAAAAAATGACAAAAAACAGTTTTGGAAAAGTCTTTTATTAAAAAATAAAAAAATACTGTCCCCCAATGATCAGTTGCCCGTCCGCCCGAAAACTGTCAGTAATTTATTCACTGCACCTGAGCAGTGCATTGTGGGGCAGCTTGTGACATCAGGTCACTATAAATGAGCTGTCAAAATCAAAAGAGCTCATTACGTGTGAAGCGTCCGGAGAAGCAGGAGCTTCTTTCTTTTTTTTTTTCTATTTTTGGTGGACGGGCCTGGTATGGATTTTTTTTTCTTCATTTTTTTTATCTGTATTGCCGGGAGCTGACAATACATTACAGCCGCGAGCAAGTTTAAATAACATTTTTCCTTTAGAAATGTCAGTATTGCTGCAGCAAGCTAGAAATATCACACAAATGCGCCACTTTACAGGCACATTAAGGGGGCCCCCCAAGCAAGTTTAAATTACATTTTTCCCTTCAGAAATGACATTATTGCTGCAGCAGGCTAGAAACATTGCACAAATGTGTCACTTTACAGGCACATTAAGGGGGTTCCCCAGGCACGATATTTAAAGGAATTTTTCATTTTTATTGTTTCACTTTAAGCATTAATAAAATCACTGCTCCTGTAAAAATTATAATTTTAAGAAATTTTTTTTGCATTGATTTATGTCCCCCAGGGACATGAATCTTGGACATGGTGGCCGTATGAAGGGTGACAGGTACTCGGGTACTTTGCTATGCAGGTGACAGGCAGGTGACAGGTACTCTGGTACTGATGAGCAGGTGGCAGGTACTTGAGTACTCCGATAGGCAGGTGACAGGTACTCGGGTACTCTGATGGGCAGGTGACAGGCAGGTGATAGGTACTGATGCTGATAGGTGATACTGATACTGTACTGATGGGTACGGATGATCAGTACTGATACTGATAGGTGATAGGTACTGATGGGTACTGATGAGTAGTGATGGGTACTGATGAGCAGGCGGCAAGTACTCGGGTACTTCAGGTGTCAGGTACTCTGATGAGCAGGTGGAAGGTACTCGGATACTCTGATGGGTAGGTGACAGGTACTCGGGTACTCTGATGGGTAGGTGACAGGTACTCGGGTACTCTGATGGGTAGGTGACAGGTACTCGGGCACTCCAATGACGGGTACTCGGGTACTCCGGTGACAGGTACACAAAGTACCCGAGTACCTGTCATCAGAGTACCCGAGTACATGTCATCAGAGTACCCGACCCGTCATCAGAGTACCCGAGTACCCGTCATCAGAGTACCCGAATACCTGTCACCAGCCCATTAAAGTAACCAAGTACCTGTCACCAGCCCATCAGAGTACCCGAGTACCTGTCATCAGAGTACCTGATGGGCTGGTGACAGGTACTCGGGTACTTTGATGGGCTAGTGACAGGTAATTGGATGGGCTAGTGACAGGTACTATGATGGGCTAGTGACAGGTACTTTGATGGGCTAGTGACAGGTGCTCTTTATTGGAGGGGCAATCAGTGTGTTTGGGGTGCACTGTAATTGGTAACTAGCTGTTACCACAATCGCCTCCTCACACAGGATCAGTATGTGAGGAGGAGAACACGGTGACAGCTAGTTACCGTGTTCTCTGTTGACATTTGTGACCGGTTGTGATTGGACACAGCCGGTCACGTGGTAAAAAGACAATTTCATTGGCTCTTTACCTAGATTGAGGATGGGCTCTGTCCGAGGGACGAGCTTCATCTCCGATCGCCGCGCTGTGTGCCCCCGGGGGGCGCGCTTTGAGGAGGGAACGAGAGGTCTTACGCTGGAGCCGCTCATGTGATCGGCTGTGATTGACACAGCCGATCACGTGGTAAACAACCAATTTCATTGGCTGTTTACCTTGATCAGGGTTGGGCTCAGTCAGGAGGGATGAGCCTCACCCCCGATCGCCGCTCTGCACGCCCCCGGGGGAGCGCAGTAGCGGCGAGACCGAGCAGCCGTCATATGACGGCCGCCCGAATCGAGAAAGACTTCCTGTCGGCGTCATTTTATTATACGCCGGTAGGAAAGTGGCTAATGTGGGCTTTTTTCAGCACATGTGCAGTAGACCACAGCATTGCAGTTTGCAACATCTGTCTGAAGCGGATCAAGACATGCTTGACAAGGCATATGACGACCTGCCATGCAGTCCACTGGCAACAGCACCTGAAAGAGGCACCAGATCCAAACAAGCATACATCACCTTGCTCCGCATCTGTGATCTCTAACCCTACTATACCTCATGCCTTATCAAATACCAGCATTGAGAGGGATGGTGGTATAGCAATGAGTGCCACAGAGACTTGCACCCAATCTGCTAGCAGTACACCACCGCTTGATTTGAGCAGCAGGCAAATTTCACTACCCCAGTTGCTGAACTGTAGAAAGAAATACTGTCCCAGCCATCCACATTCTCAGCGTCTTAATGCTAGCTTGGCCAAATTTCTAACATTACAATTGCTGCCTTTTCATCTTGTAAAGTCTGCTCCCTTTTGCAAATTTGTGAAATGTGCTGCACCAAAGTGGCAAGTCCCAAAAAAGGCATTTCTTTTTGCTTAAGGCTATTCGGGCTCTCTACCACCATGTGGAAGCTAGTGTTTTGGCCTAGTTGGACAGAGCGGTCAGCAGAAAGGTGCACATTACTGCTGACTCTTGGTCCAGCAGGCATGGACAGGTACACTACATTTCATTCACGGTTTACTGGGTAACTCTGCTGGCAGCTGGGAGGGATGCAGGACAGGGTTCAGTGTTGCAGCTTGTTTTGCCACCACGCCTCCAAAAACATGGTGCTGGTTCTGCCACATCTGGCTACTCCACCACCTCCTCCTCCATTTCCTCTTCTGCTCAATTGTCCTCTCAGCAGCAGTGCTCCCAAGCGTTCAAGGGGCTACGCAAGTAGTCAGGCTTAAAGATGTCGTGCCGTACTTCAGTTGGTCTGTCTAGGAAATAGGATTCACACCGGTGCAGAGGGCAGACTGTTAGCTCTGCAGGGGCAGACTCAGAGATGGTTGACGCCACGACAGCTTGAGCAAGGAATGGTTGTATGCAACAATGGCACCAACCTTCTCTCCGCCCTCCGACAGGGACACTTGACACATGCTCCATGCTTGGCACATGTTCTGAATCTGATGGTGCAGCATTTCTTGAGCAGATACCCAGGCTTCCAAGATCTCCTGAGGCAGGCCAGAAAAGTCTGTGGCCATTTCAGCTGTTCATACAATGCCAGTGCTCCCTTATCTGACATTCAACCGGAATTCAACCTGCCTACCAACTGCCTCATTTGTGATATGCCCACCAGGTGAAACTCAACATTGGCAATGCTTCAGCAGCTGCAC
Organism: Pelophylax lessonae; assembly: GCF_965119305.1. Classification (NCBI taxonomy): domain Eukaryota; kingdom Metazoa; phylum Chordata; class Amphibia; order Anura; family Ranidae; genus Pelophylax; species Pelophylax lessonae. The sequence continues at coordinate 592,176,231 of NC_138768.1, forward strand.
ATGCAGCAGAAGGCCTCCAATGAGTACCTGTGTGAGTATGGCACGAGGACAGGGTCAGGGGAGCTTGGCTTTTTTTTTGCCACGTCAGTGGCTTTTGATAAAGGATGCATGCATCGTCATGTCACCATTTGAGGAGGCCACAAGGATTGTGAGCCGGGACGATGCATGCATCAGTGACACTATCCCTCTAGTCTACCTGGCTGGAGAACGCTGCTTGGAATCATGGACAGGGCACTTGAGGCAGAACAGCAGGAGGAAGAGGAGGACTTCCTTTCCTCACAAGGCCCCCTTTATGCAGATATCATTCCTGCGGGGCCACAAAACACACAGGAGGAAGAGGAGGAGGAGGATTTCGGCAGCATGGATGTAGAGGATAGCATACAGCAGTCTTCAAGGGATGGTTTTGATTCCCTAGAAACCCCAGGAGTTGTATGTGGTTGGGGAGAGGTTGCTTCTGCTGACAATGTCAACCTTAGTGACCCAGAGGACTCAGAAGCTCATGCCTCCTCCAACTTATGTTGCATGGGCTCCCTGATTCTGCAAAGCCTGCAAAAGAACCCGAGGATTTTTGCCATCAAGGAGAGGGATAATTACTGTTTGGCAAACCTTCTTTATCCACGTTACAAGGGTAAAGTTGCAGAGCTCACCCTGCCTTCGCAGAGGGAGCAGAAGATGAAACATCTTGAGGAGCCCTTTGTGTACCACCTTTCCAGACACTGGGAGGTCAACATTCTCTGGACGTGTTTCTGAGGCATTGTTTAGCCAAAGGAGGAGCGGTGGAGAAGGTGGCCAGCTGACCGATGCCTTTAAACACTTCTTTAGTCCTCAGCAGCACCCAGGGCTGTAGGTTTAAGCAACCATCGGCAGCATCTCCATCATATGGTGCATGATTATCTAGGCGCCAGAGCAGACTTGGAGACCTTTCCAGCTGAGCGAGTGCAAAAAAAAATTGGCATGTGGCGCTACCTGCTCAAGGGGAATTTTCAATAGAGTGCACTATATATATATACTGTATATATATATATGTGTGTGTCAGAACCATATAGTTTATACCAGTCCTAATGAAACATTCCTAGTGCATATACTGAATACCATCCGGTAATTTGATTATATGAAGTGAAAATAAACATATAAAGTGCACCGTGCTGAGTAAAAACTTTTCTGGGTATTTAATGGTACCCTGTTTAAAAGTGCTGAGTGCTTAGTGCAAGTGCAGCTGTGCAAATGATAAAGGTGTTGACTTGTGCTCGTATACTGTATTGTTCAATACAATTTACTTATAAATGCATAAAAAAAATAAAAAACAAACAAATAACTCGTGCTCACTGTGTTAAAGGAAAATCACATTTACTACATACTTAGAGATGCACTCAACATGGCTTTATGGCCCGATATCAGTGCCTTTTTCCACTGGGATGGAGAGAATGTGCTCCCCCAAATCTTGTTCCCATTTTAAGATAGGGTGGGTTTTGGTAAATGTATTTTTTTCACCCATCAGGGGGTATGTAAACTTTTTAAAACTTTTGTAAAGCTTTTTGCTGTCTGTAGGGGTGTGGTTAGGCATTGCCATACGCTAATAGGAATTTTAGCTCGGATTTGCGGGTTGCGGTGTAGACAGGAGGTAATTTGTCTATATCTGAACCATTCCTTGTGGTCCAGGTGCCAGTCCTCTGCTAGTTTTAGGAAGGGTTTCAGTATGGCATCTTGATATAGATTATTCAAGCAAATAGGGGGGGATCGATGCCAAGCAGTTAGGTCAATGTCAGGGACAATCTGAAGTATGCCTGTGATCGGTAGAACTATAGTGGTAAGCGGTGTATTCTTCCATTTGGTATGTGTCAAGTGAAGCCATGCCATCACTGATGCTTTTATAGTCGGTGACAAGTAATTGGGGAGGCTTTCACCTTGCTTTTTACTACACAACCAGGTGCATAGATCAAAGTGAGGAGACACAGCCCGTTCCCCAAATGTTGTCTGGGGTCGGTTGAAACCACGTTCGCAATTGCGATAGCAGGGTAGCTAAGTAATAGTCCATCAGGTTCGGCATGGATGCACCTCCCACAATTGTAGACTTCATTAAGATGCTCCTTGCGCATCTGGCACGTTTGCCTTGCCAGAGGTATCTGGAGACCATGCTCTGGAGTGAATTAATAAACGATTTGGGAATGGGAATCGGTAGGGATCTGTATAAGTAAAGTAGCTTGGGCAGGGTACACATCTTGAAGGCAGCCAACCTCCCAGACCAAGTAAGTTCAAACTTGGAGAGAGACTGGAGTTCTGCGGACATTTGAGATTTAAAGGGGGCATAATTGGCCTGGAATAAGCTGTTAGTAGTTTTGGTGAGCTTAATTCCTAATTTCATTGTTATCTCCTCCCCCCTTTCTTTCGTTCTCCCCTTTTTCCTTTTCTTTTACTCTGATTCATAAAGCTCCATCAAGTGGAATTTACTCATTGTTCATATTAACATCTATTACTAATTGATATTATTGTTATGCTTACTCTGCACTACATGATCGTTATGGGCCTCATATTGTGTATTTTGGTATGTTGGGTGCAATTTTGGGGTGTTTCCACACAGTGGCGCTGTCACGCCTCAGTCTAATTGGTAGGACAATCCTGGGACCTATGTGCGGCCATGTAGCCATGCACGGCATTCCGCCCATTAGGTGGCGTTGTGCGTGGCGTTGGAGGCCGGGGAGGTTCCCTCGGTGTGACCGTGGTGTCCGGGAGCAGGTACATTCTCTGACGTCCGGTCCCCGCGCATGCGCAGGAGTACCAGCCGGGGCGCCTTGACGTCACTTTCTGTGACTCATCGCCCGGGACTCGAGTACCTTAAAAAGGGCGCGTTACAAGCCCTCTCTATGGTGGTTTGTCCCCATCCAGGGGGATGTGTCTGCTGGCGTTGTGAGTCTTTCATTCTGATGCCTTTGCCGGGTAAGCAGTATTCTATTTCCAATTATATCGGTCGGCTCGCTACTAGTATGACTCACCATTTTTGCAGCTTACTTATATGTTTAAAGTAATTTATGGCCACATATATATATATATTTTATACTAGAGGGATCCTTTATGTTCTGGCATACCTACTTTACTTATACTGGGCTACTTGCTGTATGTGGTGAGTACATTCAAAGTGGTCGAATCGGCTATTCCTTTTACTTTTTCTGAATAAATGGACGCTTCCTGGTCCTAATTATCTCATTAATTTACCTGTAATTTCATTACCACTTTATCTTTTTGAATAATACTACCACTGTGGTTCTCTCTGTACTATGGGCGAGCTACTTCCTGCCACTGGCCCTTTCCTTCCATTTAATATGGATTTACTTCTTATATACCCTGGTGATACTCTTCAGGTGTTTGGGGCATTTTACACATTTCAATCTATACACCCTTCAAGGTGGGGTCACTCTGGCTCTTCTTCCATGTATACTAGCTGTATATTATATATCTCTCATCATTATTCCAGGTTATACACCTACTACTTTACGTCTTGTTTAGACATACATACTATTCGTCCCGGCTCCTCTTGACATCGCTCGATAGACTCATCTCAGCAGACCCCCCCCCTCCCCCGTTATGATTTATCCATACCTTTTTATTGCTTTTTGTATGGGCATAAGTCCACTTTGAATTGCTACACGTGTTTATATGGGTATGTATAATGACAATATCTAATTGATATGTTGCTCTGGTCCCCACATTGATCCTTTCATGTTGCCTTCCTCCCTGACTGTTGCATTAAACAGTGTCTCCCACCTGGCTCACTCTCCAAAATAGTAACCCTCCTTCTCTGTTTTATTGTACCTTTTTTTGATTGACTTTGTCAATAGCTCTATGTCCACCTTTTTTTGGCTACCTCATGTATCCTATGTAACACTCTATAACGTAATAATGATACCTCTGTCTAATACATTAAGAATGTTGATAATTGCATATATATGATTTGTGAATAACATTGGATTATTCTGTTGTACAGAGTTTTGTATACCAGTAGCTCCAGAAGAAGCTTGATCATTCAAGCGAAACATGTAGGGCATCTGGCTACATGAACCATCTATTACTCCAGAGTCGCATGAATGGTGCCTCAGTTTTGGCACCGTCTTTGAGACCTCTTGGATGTGACGTATACTATTACTTCCTTATTATCAACTATCATGTGATATGTAATTATTCATCATACCACTCTATGTAAAATTGGTGCCTATGATGTCAAGTTACACTTAGGCATTTTTCTGTATGTATTGTATGTATATGCGCATTTATCCCCTTATGTGGGACTATGTTTTGTTTTTAATTGTCAATCAATGAAAACGTTTTTTATCTTAAATCCTTATCTGTGCCTATAAAGTCCACTTATCGCTTTCCCAAATTTCTTGACCTATCAATTAGAATGTGGCACATTCTTAATTACTGTTGCGCCCCTATTTGCTGCTAAATGGTTGCGCAATTTCTATATCTATTAATCCCTAAGTAGGTTACGCCAGAGTCGGACCATTTGTATGGGAATGAACACGTGAGAAGATTTCTGGAAGTGCCCTAGATCTAATATATTGGATTTATTTTCATTGACTTTGTAGAGAGATATGTCGCCGAAGTCTGTGAGAACTTGCTTTATACGCCGGAAAGAAGTGGTTGGGTTTGAAATCATGAGGATGACATTGTCCGCAAAAAGACTAATGCGATGTTCTTGGGAGCCTATGGTGATGCCAGTGATTTGGGGATCGGTTCTTATCTTCTGGGCTAGGGGTTCTATGGCCAGGTTAAAAATGAGAGGAGACAAGGGGGCATCCCTGTCTCGTCCCATTCGTGATTGCGAATGGTGTTGATAGTGTGTTATCTACTAGAACCTGGGCCGAGGGGTTAGCATACAAGGCCATTATCGCAAAATGCATTCTGCCTACTATGCCGAAGCGCCTGAGCACCTCACGTAAGTAGCCCCAGTGTACTCTGTCAAATGCCTTCTCTGCATCCAAAGAGAGGAGCAGAGAAGGCATTCTGGTGGTATTTGCGGCGTGGATGATGTTAATAAGCCATCTGGTCGTGTCAGCCGATTGTCTACCTTTACTGAAGCCAGCTTGGTCTTTATTAATGAGTTGCGGCAAGTATGTCATTAGTCTAGTGGCCACTGTCTTAGCATAGATTTTAACGTCCGTATTTAACAGGGATATCGGTCAAAAATGTTGTGGTGTTGTTTCTTTGAGTTGCTTATAGTATTCGTTAATCATGCCATCTGGGCCAGGAGATTTCCCGGATGGCAGGGACATAATTGCGGATATTATTTTGTCTACCGTGAAGAGCTTATTAAGTTGTGACAGTTGTGCGGGGGTCAGTGTAGGGAGTGTTATGGAGTCTAGAAAGGCGTTTATGAGCTCCGGCGTGGGGGATGAAGGTTGGGTCGCTTGGAGGTTGTAAAGGGAATCGTAGTAACTGACATAACTCGCTATGTCTCTGGGGGCATGAAGCTTAGATCCCGCGAACGGGTGATTAATGGAGTTGATCCTACTCTTGGTGCGTTGGCCTTTCAGTTTGGTGGCAAGCATTTTGCCCGCCTTGTTGCTGGTGGCATAATATTTCGCTTTAGATTTTTGGAGGTTGCGTTCATAGGAGTCTAGCAAACTAGGGATCACCTTTCATCATTGGGATAGTGCCTGCTTGTGGGGGAGAGGGGAACAAAAAACAAAACAGACCAGCATAGTACAAACAAAACAAAGTGGAGATCACTGGCATGAGTAGCCGTCTCCTGTTGGGGGTGAAAACAGTTAATTAGCCAATCAGGCCGAGTGGCTCAAGGTGTATCCGCTGTGGCGGACAGGTATCCAGTGTGGAAGAAAAAGAAAAATAAACCAGAGGAGTAAACCGGTAAATATGATCAAGTGTCTCTCAGATTGTGGTGGGGCACAGTGTGCCATTGCTGAGGAACTCTGCTTGGGGATTTTTTAGCTCCTGCCGGAGGTACAGCTTCGGGAATTATCCCCCACAAGTGGAGTAGTGACAGGCCTCTCTCTAGGTTGGTTATGGAATGCGAAGCACCATTTCTTTCCACTACTATCTTGGAGGGGTGCTTCCATTTGTAGGGGAGGTTATGGTTTTGAAGAGCTTTTGTGATAGTGGACAGCTGTCTCCTCATATCCAGGGTGTGCTTGGATAGGTCTGCAAAAATTTGGATTGTAGAATACGGATCTTGGAGCTGGCCCAGCAACCTAGATTTCTGCAAGATGGATTCCTTTGTGTGGTAGAAATGTACCCATAGCAGGGTGTCTCGAGGCGTTTGCTGAGGCAGAAACGGGGCTTCAGAACCCTATGGATGCGGTCAATAGTGAGTTCTAGAGGGGTCACCCCAGGGAGGAGTGTAGTAAAAAATTCCAGGGCAAATTTGTGTAGCTCTGCTGGCGGCACGGATTCAGGGATGCCCCGTATCTTTAAATGATTTCTCCTGGAACGATCTTCCAGATCCGCAATTTTAGATTTAAGCCACTGGCGTTCCGCCATATTGTCCTCGTGTGCCTCTACCAGGTCATTGACTGTAGTTACCATGTCAGATATGGACGATTCCACATTATGCACTCTATCGCCCAGGGAATGAACCTTGGCAGTAAATCTGTTTGCAAGTGATAACATGTCAGACTGCAGGGAGGTATGGAGAGTGTACATCATATCTTTAAGAGCAGTGTTCAGGATAGGTTGTCCCACTGTAGGGAAAGCTGCTATGGGAGAAGCCCCTAGGGATATTGGTAGCAGAGAGGTGGCTGTGCAGCCTATAATTGAGCCCTGGTCCTGGGGATCCAGCCGGAGCTTGGATTTAACAGGGCTGATGCATCAAGGGCTGGAGGGCTCTGGGGTGCGAAGGGACACAGTACCTGGGTTCCGATGTTCCCCTGAAGGCTGGTCGTCCAGCAGATCTGAGTAGTGCACCCGCTGTCTCTCTGGAGCGGCAAGGCCCAAGCCGCCGGTGCTATCTTGTCGACCGCTCCGGGATGGCAGCGGGAAGAAGGCTGTGAGTTTTTTCGGGCCCTTCTCGTTCTTCCTCTTCCCGGTCATGTCGGTAAATGCAGAGCAGCTTCTAGAGTCAGGTAAGGGCTGGATGCCGTACGTAGCTGTGCGGTTGTCGCTAGATTCAGAAGCCTGGAGCTGGAGCGAGGGATCAGGCGTCCATCTAGGTCCCGCGCTGGCCATGCCCCCATGTTGTATGTAATTTTTAACAGCAGGCCCTGTCCCTGTGCCCTGCTAACTGTGAGGGGTTATGGTGTTCAGGCACCACCAACACCAAAGGCCCAATATTTTTGCACCTGTATGACAAGTACATGCAATTTTAAATTTGTATGGATTTCTTACCAGCAGGTCCCATTCCTGCACCCAGCAAGAGTAACTGCGAGGGCTTGGTTACAGTGTTCAGGCACCACCAACAGCAAAGGCCCAATTTTTGGCACCTGTATAGTACACACAATTTCAAATTTGTATGGTATTCTTACCAGCAGGCCCCATTCCTGCACCTAACAAGAATAACTGCGAGGGCTTGATTACGGTGTTCAGGCCCTACCTTCCGCAAAGGCCCAATTTTTGGCACCTGTTTAGTACATGCAATTTCAAATTTGTATGGTATTCTTACAAGCAGGTCCCATTCCTGCACCCAGCAGGAGTAACTGTGAAGGCTTGGTTATGGTGTTTAGGCACCACCAACAGCAAAGGCCCAATTTTTGGCACCTGCATAGTACATGCAATTTCAAATTTTAGGGAATTCTTACCAGCAGGTCCCATTCCTGCACCCAGCAAGAGTAACTGCGAGGGCTTGGTTACAGTGTTCAGGCACCACCAACAGCAAAGGCCCAGTTTCTAACACCTGTACAGTACATGATGCAATTTCAAATTTGTATGGTATTCTTACTAGCAGGTCCTGTTCCTGCACCCAGCAAGAGTAACTGCGAGGGGTTGTGGTGTTCAGGCACCACCAACAACCAAGGCCCAATTTTTCTGCACCTGTATGACAAATACTTGCAATTTCAAATTTGTATGGATTTTTTAGCAGCAGGGCCCGTTCCTGCGCCTAGCAAGAGTAACTGCGAGGGGTTACGGTGTTCAGGCACCACCAACAACCGAGGCCTAATTTTTCTGAACCTGAATGACAAGTACATGCCATTTGAAATTTGTATGTATATTTGTATATGACATTTTTTGCTTTAGAAATGTCAGTATTGCTGCAGCAGGCTACATATATCGTAGAGATGCACTACTTTACAGGCACATTCAGGGGACCCCCGTGGCATGATATTTGAAGGAATTTTTATTTTATAGTTTCACTTTAAGCCTCGTTATACTCAGTAAATCACTGCTCTTTAAAAAACTTTTTTTTTTCATTGCTACATGTTTCCCAAGTCAGTATCAGGACCCCCCATACATTTTTTTAGAGCAATAACTTGCATTTAAGCCTTCAAAATTAGGCTGTTCGATGTTCAAGGTTTGAGTCCTATAGACTTTAATGGGGTTTGTTTGTTCAAACTAACTTTTCCTCTGTTTGCGGTGTTCTGGTGCGAACCAAACCAGGGGGTGTTTGGCTCATCACTATTTAAAACTGTGATCCGGGCGATCAAAGACCGCTGATTACTCAGATCTCAGTGCTCTTTGAGAAGCTCTGATCTGCCCCTTTCATGCTCACTAGAGCCCTGGGCTGTGTGTATAGGTGGGGGGGGGGGGGGAGCCGGAGCGGCTGTCTCAGGCTCTCAGTGTCTCGCTAAGAGGCTGAGCCAGGTGCAGGTTCAGGCATCTGGGTGGATCCTGACCATATGGTCATGATCTTTCCCCAGCCTTGACTGGCTCTGTGATTTCAGCTGACAGCAGGCTTCAGCCCACTGTCTGCTGAAAATGGCTCACATGAGTACAGAACAAATTGCACTCTTGTGATCCACAGCTCAATGAGCTTTGGCTGTACTTCTACTTTGCCTTTTTTTTTTTAATACTTATTCCTGTTGGACATGAGCTTAACAGACATTCAATGGGGAGATATTAGGGGCTGAAGTAGGTCAGTAGTTTGAGATCTACAGTATATTTTTTTCATTGCAGTCATTTTTTTTATCAAATAGATCTGTTTTATGCACATTTTTATACTGTTTTATACCCATTAACGCTGGTTAACGGGTACATTCCAAAAATAGTTGGATCATTATGAGACATGATTATGGTTTCAAAAGAGGCATCAACAAATTTTAATAGAAGTTGTTATTTTATGAAGAAATTATCAAATTGCGAGCAGGAGAAGAAGGTTAAGATGTGGCAAGTATCAAAAAGGCCCATAGAGTTTAAGCAGCTTGCCAGTATCCTAAGCAGGGGGTTGACCAATTGATTGTAAAATTGATAACCTGGAAGGCCTCTAAGCAGCACGTGCAGGAATGACGTGCCTGCACCAGACATGATGAGCGGGGCCGGTGCAGTGCATTGTGGGACGAAGAGGAAACAGAAGAGGACGCCGAAGAGGACGCGCTGGCTTCAGCTGCCCACACCTGAGATGGCAGCGCTGGAGAAGACATTTTCAAGGTAAGTATTTCTTCTAAAAGGTAAGTGCGACCTGGGACAGTACAGAGGCTATCCATTGTGGAATGCACTAGCCCTCACTGTCCCTGGGGGTATTTTTATTAAAAAAAACTTTCCGAGGGTGGAACTCCGCTTTAACCACTTGCCAACCAGCCGCCGCAGTTATACGGCGGCAGGTCAGCAGGTTCCCATGAATCGGCGTACCTGTACAGTGGTCCATGGGAGCGATCCTAGGGGCTCGCGTGCATGCCCATTCACTAGTGGGGAAGCCAATCCATGGGGCCAGTGGCCATGATTGCTCCCCGTTAAGAGAGAACGGCGGTCTGCTGTTGTAAACATAGCAGACCATTGTTCTCTCAGGAATCAATACAGAGCTTCTGTGTTCCTCCTGTTTAGGAACACAGGTCTCTGCATTGATTTCACAAGCCCCCCCCCCCACAGTTAGAAAACACCACCTAGGCTCACACTTAACCCTTTGATCACCCCTGGGTAACCCCTTCTCTGCCAGTATATTATTACAGTAACAGTGCATATTTTTAGCACGGATTACTGTAGTAATTTGGGAGAAACTCCCCCAGTACAATAACAAGCGGATTGTAAAAAGATTACTTGTTCCACAATGTTCCATGATTTCCTTAGTCATTCTACTTTTGTATGCAACTAATATCATACAACATTCTAAATTCAAATTCTGTATTTTTTACATGTTTATTGAAACCAGCAAATTTGGACTCTTCAGTAGCTTCATTTGTGTTCATTGATTGCCTTTCTATCTGTGGAACTGTAAAGCTGTATGGAAACTGAGACAATCTAACAGCATGTTCAAGAATAGTATAGTTCCAGACACAAGGTAAAGGAGAATCATATTACACTGTGGTTCATTTCACTTTAACTTGATGATTTACTGAGAATGTAAATCAAGATACAACCACAGAAGGTACATTTAATGACATCTTAATGCATCACAGAATTTACGACATCCCATGGATAGCTTGAGCACTCAGCCATTTGAAGCAGATGCTGCAATAATTCTACTTAATACTTAGAAGCAAAGTAAAGCATATTGTTTTTGCACAAATGTTTATGAAACATTAATACAAATAATATGCACCATTTGGTGCTGAGCACGTAATCTGAAATATTTCCCTGTAAATATTTATAAGTAGGACTTTTTGCCTTACCCTGCGAATTCATCACAAGCTTCAAGGATTTCAAGGTTGTGCTGTTATCATAATATGGCTACTTAAGAAAATATACAGAGATAAATGATTAAATCAAAAAATACTTCACATACAGTCGATTATTATTTTACTGTTATTTAAAGTTTACTCCAGGAGTTTTACTTTACAAGACAAATGTCTTTTATTATAAACTTTACCATAAATTGTGTGTTATGTAGAATTTCGATTTTAGTTGATCTTCAGTAGATAATGCAGATAACGTGAATTTCATAAAAGTTAATTAACTGGATCTAAGTAAAAGTATCTGGCTTATTTTAAATTTGAGCCACCTTAAGCCGGCTATAGATAGATCAAATCTCAGCCAGTTCATCAACGACCGATCAATCTATGGGCAGGCTGGTTGTAATGAAGTTGATCCATCAATTGACTTCAGTACAACCAGCCTGTCAGATTTTTGCATACGATCACTGCCAGCAGCTATAGCCACTAGCAGGAATCATTGTCTGTTGGCAGAACACAATAGCTGCGGAAGGGATTTCCTCATTAACACTGACTGTGTTGATAGGGACACAAGCACTTTCCAGGAAAGAAAATTGCATCATCTCTGGCTTGCCCTAGACAGACCATAGACAGCAGATATACGAGGGTCCTTCAGAAAGTTTCTGCATTTTTTTTTTTATAAGTTTTGCAGCCATCTTCACCACAGCATGACAATTCTTATACTAAACTGCAAGATCAGCTTGCTTGCCAGACAGACTAGTCACATGACACCCCCAGACATGACCAATTACTACTTCTTCTGTCCTCATCATTTCCAATGAAAATGTAAAAGTGCAGAATTTTTTTGTAGACCCCTCGTACATAAAATGACATTTGACACTTTATTTTAAAATTAAAAATTTTACATTCAGATTCATCCTTAAATTATATCAGCCCAAGAAATATGCTGGTATCCCTTTAGTGCAAACGCACACTCTCCTACAAAGCTTGTACCAGCTTATATAACTTCCAGTGCCGAGTGGGTACTGAGAGGGGACAGAAAATGGCTTGCTCGCCAAACACCAGTCTTGTGCTGACAAACATAAAGATGTTCCAAACCTCTGGTACTTCAGGGAAAGATACCAACATCTGGACAATTTATACACTACTTATCTGGTTTCTACGTCCAGAAAATACTACACTTGTGCTTAAATTGGAATAGTGCAATTTTCCTTAACCTGAGTTCTGTGTATTACACTTTAACCAGATTCCAGAGCGTTTCTCACATGTTAAATGATTGCATAATACATAAGATAGTAAAAGAGGTTACTAGAGGACCTGATTAATAAACACGTGGGTGTGGAATGCAATGCATTACTACAATGATTACTGGATGACAATGATGATGGAAAATAAAAACCCTGTCTAGGTTGTGTTTCATATGCTGTATGCATTTCAATTTTGACTACATTGCATGTTCAAAATATATCTCTCTTCTAGAAATTTGGTCAAATCTGGTTAAATTAGAGAAACTCAAGGTAAAACTTCCAACTTACTTGCTCCCCTGGGTAAAGAAAAGTTGCACATTTTTGCCAGCATCTTGTCCTGTTTTTTTTTTTTTTTTTATCCTTGGCTAGTGTTTAATGGGAAACACAGGGTTTTTTTTTCCCTTTGCTTTTTTTTTGATAGGGGTACCAGATGCGTTTCTTCCTAGACTGGCGTTTTAAGAGGGGGCCCAGTTTTCTCATCGTAGGTTAGGTTCCCAAGCATTCCTGATGGGAAGGGCAGAAAATATTCACAGACAGAAATATATTTTTTTTCTTTACTTTTTAATTGTATTTAAAAGAACTTCAACGTGAACTGGACCCTTTGATCAGAGATGTTGTTCCCAGGAACATTGTATTGCCTCACAATCTATATTAAAATTACTTGGACTGTCTTCATTGAAGAAAGTACCCCTTTCATAGGCAAGAAGAGCACCATATGAGGAAGTTTCACAACAAAATCCACAGATATCCTAATTTAAGGGCTATCAGGGACTGAAAGGGGCCTAAGTGAGCCCCAGGTCTTGCTCCTATTGCTCTTATTATGGATACAGGTTGTGCATGAATTTATGTAACTTTTACAGTCCTTATTCATGTCTGGCTGCCAAAAAAAAATGCTGTACCAGATTTGTGGTCTTGTGGATCCCAAAATATCCTGCCAAGCAATGATCAGGACATAGCCCCAAAACTGCTACTCAGACACACTCAGGTACTAATATCTTATCTTCAGACCACAGAAGACCTTTCTTTGCAGATAGAGTCTCCCCAGGAAGAGAGAGGGCCCCCAATGAGACCTGTTTGATATGTGAAAGGCGATCCACTTGCAACTGCAAAAGGTTTCCTGCAGTTTGAACGTCTGAAACCTTATCAGGCCAGATGGGCACTTTTTTTCAAGGTTCTTGTTTCATATTACAGGCCAGGGTCAAAAAACATCAAACCTTGAAAAAAAGTGTCCATCTGGCCTGATAAGGTTTTAGACGTTTAGGTTAGATACTTAAGATTCTAAAAATTGGTGTAGACCAAGATGGGGTGTGTCACGTCCTCCATTCTTCTAGAGCAGTTTTAATTGAGAACAGCTCACGATCTACCATATCATAATTTTTCCCAGCAAGAGACAGTTGGAGAGAGAAAAAAGGCACTAGGTGTAACTGAGTCTTTAGGCTCTGGCGTTGTGACAGAACTGATCTGATTGTGTTTTCAGGCGTCTAAGCGCAAGAGTTCTTTGTGACCAAAGGGAAATGTTAACACTGGCAAAGGAATAATCTCCTGAGTAACTGTTCCAGACTTTATACAGGATTTAAATGCCAGATACACAGAAAGTCCTTGAGCTTTGGCCTGCAAGGGTATCTGGTACTGGGTGGCAAAAGTCAGGTCAATAAAACAACTGCAGCCTCCTGAATCAATTATAGCAGACACTGGAATGCCTTTTCCCGGAAGCTGATATAAGATGGGAAGAGCAAAATGAGAGGAGCTTGAAGATGGTGGGATTGTCAGACACTTACGCATCTTAACGGGAAAGTCAGTTCCGCACATAGTGGCCTGCTTCTCTGCAGTAGAGGCACAGATTTTTCTGCCAGTGGTATTGGCGTTCTTCTGGTGTTAAGGATGTTCATGGTAACCCCAGTGAGGTCGATAGCCACTGGTAAGACACAGAGCAGGGTCAGGCAAGCTAGTTCGATAACTAGCAGTCACATCAGAGACAGCGGAGCAGACAGGAGAGCAGTCAGGTTCAGGTAAAGGAGAAAAGCAGAAAGGGCAGGCAGAGATGTGGTCAAAGGGCAAGCCAGGCGTAATTTCAGGCAGAGTCAAGCACGATCAGATGGATCAAGATGGCAACAGGAGATCAAACACAGGTACATGTAGCAGATTAGCAAAATGCTGTAGTTCAAAAGGCAAAGTCCTAGTGCAGCAGTGATGTTTAAATAGCCCACTAGGCGCCAATCTAGCAGCGGGCGAGTGTGTGTGTATGCACATGAGCATGAGTCCAGCCAACAGGTACCCTCCATCTGTGCATAACTATGCATCGGGGCACATTTCGCCTTTCCTGACAGATATTTTCCAAGACATGGCTATCATCTTACTTAATTATATGACTAAAGAAATCACGCAGTTGTCGCTACTAAAGATAGTAAGAATCTACACTGAATAAACTGTGGGAATATTCACTTCAATTATCTGAAAAGCAAACTCCTATTCAATTTGGATGAACAGTTTAACCACTTCCCGACTGCCTGCCGCAGTTATACAGCGGCAGGGCGGCCCTCCTGCGCAAACTGACGTAGGTATATGTCGGTTGTGCGCCTGCAGCTAGGGGGTGAGCCCGTGCTGCCCGGCAGCATGCCCCCCCCCACTCAGCAGCGGGGATGCTGATGCATGGGGCATGTGGCTCTGATTGCCGTCTGACACCCACGATCGCTCCCCGCTGAGAGAGAAGAACGGTCAGCTGTTGTAAACACAGCTGACCATTCTTCTCTCTGGAATGATCATAGAGCCCATGTGATCCTTCTATATAGGAACACAGGTCTCTGTGATCATTTCACAAGCCACGCCCCCATACAGTTAGAAACACGCCCCTAGACACACATTTAACCTCTTGATCATCAACAGTGTTAACTCCTTCCCTGCCAGTGTCATTATTACAGTAACAGTGCACATTTTTAGCACTGATTACTGTAGTAATGTCACTGGTCCCCCCAAAAGTGCCAAAAATGTCAGTTAGGGGTCCGATCTGTCCGCTGCAATGTCACAGTCCCGCAAAAAATCGCAGATCGCCGCCATTACTAGTAAAAAAAAAAAAAAAACAATAAAAATGATAAATCTTTCCCGTAGTTAGTAACTTTTGCGCAAACCAATCAAAATACGCTTATTGAGATTTTTTTTTTTTTTTACCAAAAATATGTAGCAGAAAACAAATTGGCCTAAAATGTTAAAAAATTTTGATTTGTAGATTTTTTTGGGGAATGTTATATAGCAGAATGTGAAAAATATATATATTTTTTTCAAAATTGTTGCTCTTTTTTTCCAAAATTAAAAATCGCACAGGTGATCAAATACCACCAAAAAAAAGCTCTATTTGTGGGAAAAAAAGGATGTAAATTTCATTTGGGTACAGCATCGCAGGACCGCGCAATTGTCCGTTAAAATAACGCAGTGCTGAATTGCAAAATATGGCCTGGTCAGGAAGGGGGTAAAATCTTCCGGTATTAAAGTGGTTAAAACTATGCATATTGAGAATTTTTTTGTCAAAAACATGAAGCTAAATACATTTTGGCATAAATATATTGCACAAATTTAATATATTGGAAAAATTTTAACTGTCAAAGTAAAAATGTCAATTTTTCGCAAAATGTTCGCTCTTTTTTTATTAATATCGCAAAAAATAAAAAGCGCAGAGGTGATCAAATACCACCAAAAGAACGCTCTATTTGTGGGAAAAAAAGGACGTAAATATTGTTTGGGTACAGCATTGCATGACTACGCTATTGTCAGTTAAATTCACACAGTGCCAAGTTGAAAAAAGTGGCCTGGTCTTTAAGCAGCCAAATACTCTGGGGCTAAAGTGGTTAATTTTTGACCTGGCTATTTAAAAGTAGTACAGGCCAGTAAAAGAAATGATGTACTTAAAACCGGTGATTTATTAGGGACACACTTTAAGTGCAGTATTTCGCCTTGGTTTCCCACCTTGTCTTTTCTAACTTTTTCCTGAGACTGAAGTTTTGTATCTTTTCAATCCTTTCACCTCATGGGAAACATGGCCTGTTGAATTTTAGTTTCAAAATAGCTGTTTAAAATTGGTAGGTGTATAGATGTGCTAAACCCGAATAGTAAAAGCAGCACCTGAATTCCTGAACATTTGGAATAAAAAATAAACTGATATGTGGAGGTGAACTAATAAAAAAGTGATCAAATACATAAACTATATAGTGACACAAAAATGAATCATAGATTGCTAAAAAGCAAAAAAAAAATAAAAAATAAAAAATAAATATTATATGCACATATGAGAAAATTGTTGCAAAAACAATGTATTTTCATTTAAACCAGAGTGATAAAAGAAATAAAGTGCTGAGTGAGGTGAAAAAAGTCCAAAGTGAAAAGCCTCTTGGAATGAGAAACATTCAGGTAAGTCCATAGGATTTCAGACTGCAATCAGGGTAAAGGTAATTCACTTATTTAACCCCTCGAGTGCTGCAAGTCGAGTGAGACTCCAATCCCAGTGGACGCCAGTTTTTGGGGAAAAGTGTCAAACGTCGGGTGGAGGGCTGTATCGTCACACTGCTCGGTCCGGACTGCAGGGGGCCGAGCAATCCATATAACAATCTGTCTGTCTAGCAAAGTTTTTATCATCCAAATGTAAGTGCAACCGTTTATGTTTTTATTAAATGTTCAAAAGGTAATGCACTATTGACTGCTCTGTTTCCTATTTGCATTCCATCTGGTTTTCCTGGTGCTATTGCAGAGAGTCTATGGCTGACGCTGGAAGCTACTGCCGGATCCCGGCATGGTGCAGGAGTGGGGTTTTTGTCCTTAGTTCGAAGCGATACTTGCTGTATTGATGAACATCCCACAGTTTGGCTATCGAATCTATGTTTCTATGAGCCCATTGATACTCTGTATCTGATAAGCAGCTGCCTTATTGTGTGCACACAGGGGATCTGCATGCAGCACTCGAGGGGTTAAATAAGTGAATTACTTTAACCCTGATTGCAGTCTGAAATCCTATGGACTTACCTGCAGGTTTCTCATTCGAAGAGGCTTTTCACTTTGGACTTTTTTCACCTCACTTTTTTTTGTTTGTTTGTTTTTGCAACAATTTTCTCATATGTGCATATAATATTTTTTTTTTATTATTATTTTTTTTTTTTTTTGCTTTTTAGCAATCTATGATTAATTTTTGTGTCACTATATAGTTTATATATTTGATCATTTTTTTATTAGCGCACCTCCACATATCAGTTTAGCTGTTTAAAACTACTTAGCATAAATCAATTTTTTAGGCAAATAGATAATCCCATTTTCTTTGTAAAAAATGTCTTGGTCAGGAACTTGTATTGTAGTGTAACAACTGATAATGTGTTACTAACCCCATCATATGCTCCCCAGGAGGAGACTATGAGGTCATGACGATACACACTGCACATGCAATGTTGACATGTTTTACTGTCAGGATGTCATAATGTGCAGCAAAAGCTGGAGCATGTGCATATGAAAGAAGAGATGAGAGAAAGTGGCTGAAAAAAAAAACTGGAGAAGATTAGCACCTCTCACATGGGAAAAAAGGATAAAAAATATAAAAGGATAAAATTGTAAAAGGGTTAATAATGCAAAAAAAAAAAAAGTTCACATCCTGTTAGGGTTTACATCTACTTTAATTTTTAACATTTTTCTCCCTATATATTATTATGTTAGTTCTTTTTATGACGTTTCAATCAATGTATGCAGCATAATACAGGCCCAATTATTAGGTTCCTATAGTAATAATTGTTAACACATATTAAATAGCTGTAAGCTGTACAGTTTACTGGTGGATCATTATTATTTCTACAACCCATTAAATGCATTTTTCATTATTCACAGGAGTATATAAATAAGCACAACAATAGTAGAAATATCCAGTATTGACCTCATATATGAGTATGTATGAGAAATTCCTCAGAATTAAATTTTTCAAAAACAATGTAACTTGCTAAAACTGATATATAAACAAATCTAAAATGTCATACATTTAAAATACTGTATGCATACAGTTAGGCATGCTCCATGTGTTCTTCTGTATAGGCTATAGAATATGTTCTAATGCTATCACAATTCTTCCCGAAATACTTATATATTAATGGGACATTGTTTATAATTAACAAGGAGTTCATACTACCTAGTTTTTTTTATAACTGCATAGAAAGCAGACAAAACAGATCTGTGAATTTCCATCAACCATGACATGCCTTGCTCAACTTACTGAGCCGTCATTATGCACTGAAGTGAGTCTTTATTAGGGTGTCAATAATCCAACAAGAATTAAAATCTTGACCTTTTATCAGTCAGTAGGCTTATGCCCTGTACACACTATCAGATTATCTGAAGACTTTTGTCTTCAGATTTACCTTTTCTATGTAGTGCAAGGGCATGCCGGATTGCATACAAATTGAAAGTGTTTAGGTTTGACCTCATATTATATGGTTTTGGTAAGTCTGCAGACAAAAGTCTTCAGATAATCTGATAGTGTGTACAGGGCATAAGAGATGTTGTCCATATCCTTTTGAAAAATTATTCATATTTTTTATACAATTTCATAAAGTGCTATAACTCATATGTAAATGTTTAACCACTTTACCACTGGAGGATTTTGCTGTCTTACGTCCAGGCTACTTTTTGCAATTCGGCACTGTGCGACTTTAACTGACAATTGCGCGGTCATACAACTCCGTACCCAAACTAAATTTACGTCCTCTTTTCCCACAAACAGAGCCTTCTTTTGGCGGTATTTGATCACCTGTGCGATTCTCATTTTTTGCGATATTAATTAAAAAAAGCGACAATTTTGAAAAAATAACAATATTTTTCTACTTTGACAGTTAAAAAATATCCAATATATTCAATTTTTGTCATATATTTAGGCCAAATGCATTTAGCTACATGTCTTTGACAAAAAAAATTCTCGATGAGCGTATATTTAACCGTTTTATGACCGGAAGGTTTTACCCCATTCCTGACCAGGCCATATTTTGTGATTTGGCACTGCGTTACTTTAACGGACAATTGCGCGGTCGTACAACGCTGTACCCAAATAAAATGTATGTCCTTTTTTTCCACGCAAATAGAGATTTCTTTTGGTGGTATTTGATCACCTGTGCGATTTTTACTTTTTGCGCTATAAACAAAAAAAGAGCGACAATTTTGAAAAAACAACAATATTTTTCACATTTTTTTATATGAAATTCCCCCCCAAAAAAATGTAAAAATCAAAATTTTTTATCATTTTAGGCCAATTTGTTTTCTGCTACATATTTTTGGTAAAAAAATTGCAATAAGCGTATTTTGATTGGTTTGCGCAAAAGTTATTGCATTTACTATCTAAGGGAAAGATTTCTGTAATTTTTGGTGTTTTTTTTTTAACGAGTAATGACGGTGATCTGCGTTTTTTTTTTTTTGCGGGACTGCGACATTGTGGCGGACAGATGGGACCCTTGACTGACATTTTTGACACTTTTGGGGGTACCAGTGACATTACTACAGTAATCAGTGCTATATATATGCGCTGTTACTGTAAAAATTACACTGGCACTTAATTTTATTGGAGAGGGAGGGGTTAATGTATGCCTGGTGCTTACTAACGTGTGTGGGGGGAGGTGACTGAGTGACACAGGGACACATCGCAGGTTCAGCTATGCTGAACCCTGCAATCTGACCCTGCCTTTCACTTAGGAGATCCGCCCGCTTTGTTTACACAAGCGGGCGGATTTCCACACTAGATCCACGACAATTGGGGAAGAGCGGCGGTGATTACCACCGCTCCTCCCCTGGCCCTACTCCCGCTGTAACTGAATAAAACCTCCAGTGGCGGGAGCGAGCCTCCGGCGGTGCGCGCGCGCCACCGAGATAGGGGAATGTCTGGTGACGTAGGTCTACGTCGCCAGACGATAACGAGCCACTTTGCCGCAGTACAGTCAGTACTGGTCGGCAAGTGGTTAAAACTCCAGAGAGGAAGCATGTCATAGAACAAACATTTAAAATATGGTAACCAAAGGTAATCAATAGCAAACTGTTAACATACATATGACACCCTGGGGAGATTTACTAAAATTGCATCACACAGAATCTGGTGCAGCTGTGTATTATAAAAAATTATCTTCTAACTTCAGCTTGTTCAATTAACCTAAAAGCTGATTGGTTACTATAGATAGCTGCAACAGATTCTGCGTGCACCAGTTTTAGCAAATCAGCCTCAATTTGTTTATATGAAAAAGTGGTAAAAAGAAAAAAAAAAATTTTAATTACAAATTTGAGTTTTAACATGAATTTCAAAGCCAATGCCAAAGCCAATGAAACTTTTATCTCACAGTTATAACAATAGTTTACTGCTGTAAAAACCTAAATAATTCAAGTTTTATTTCTGCAGATATATTTCATTGGTTTTCTTATTTGTAGGAAAAGAGGTATTTGTCTGTTCTACTCAACATTTTAACAATATGTATTGCTTTCAGTTACAAAGCAATAAAGAGGCTAAATATCTCCAAATGAAATGTTAAGAAAGCCTCTTACTAATTATTTTTTGAAAGTAACTATTATGGAGGCCTGTAAATTGTGTTAAAGAATGGAGTATGTTCCATTAACAGGATTTAACAGCTAATAAAATAAAAATTCTCTTGTGCTAGACTTGTTTTTAATTCACAGGCTTATCTTGATAGAATGGCTTAATGGATATATGCAATTAATACTAATTAAAATTCTGCAAGTCCAGTTTTGAGAGCATTTTTATGGGAACGAATGTCAATATGGGCTCCATCTGTTTTATGAATATGTGACATGTATTAAGCTTAGCTTTGAAATAGTAGTCATCATTTGAATAAAAGAAATTAATTATAATACTTATTAACACAATGTAACAATAAACTTTAAAGTTGAGCTGCGGTTTATAGTGATAACAGTGAACTATTTTAGTTATATTTTCCAAAATAGCAAATATATTACTGGAAAATATACAGTTCCTTTATTAATAATAACATCTTATTAGCTAAGGCATATATACATTTAACAGTGAAGAAATGTGCAAATGAGGAGTTGAGACATTCTAAAATGTGATTCTTATAAATGATATATTTTTTGCATCTATTCCCAATTCAAGGCAAAACTTTTCATAGTTTGGAAATAATGGCAAAATGTTAGATCCTCTATACATGTTGGGCTAATATCCCTTTACTTCAGCATGCATTAAGACAGTGTTTGCACTGTCTTTTGGCAAGTGCTTTCAAAGCATCTGGAAAGCTTTTGACAAGTGTCAAGCAACTTTGTTGAAATCTTTATAGTAGATTTAGATATGCCTCTAAATCTACCTCTCCTCTAAAGCCCGATCAGTGTTCCGATTGCACTTCAGAGGGCATTGACAGGTGGTGAGATGCCTGACCACCCCATTTTTGCTAACAAAGGCACTGCAACCATGTGCATTGCATCTTCCATGCTTGCCTGAATGTGTCACGGATTCCTACATGTCGGGTAGTCTTTTCCATAACCACAAAGTGAAGTATCATGACCACAGCATGTAAATATTCCTATATAAAAAGGTGCGTATATAAACCTAGGCCTATACATGCACTAGCAGCGCTAAAACAGTCTTGCTTCCAAGAATATCGAATATGTGTGAAATAATCAAAATTAATGAACAGTATAATAACGATCAGCAAACTATAATCATCTTAAGTGCTGACCAACATGTAACCGTGGTTGTTAAGGTCTCTTATAGCTAAACAATGGGATGAAGTAGAGTAGTGTGAGAAAGTCCCAAAAGAAAATCCTCTTCAATTCCCAGAGTCACACAAAGAGCCTTCACCACACCGCCGTGTCTCCCCTAGGTAGTAAACACGTACCCTTATTGTAAGGATCAAACGCTTTAAGAACATTCAGTGATCATCCACTTCCTAATAGCAATTCACCTCCAGGTCCTGGAATGGGCTTGTCGATAGGGATCACCAGCTCATCATATCCTCACAGCCAGATCACATGCAATATAACAGGGGACCCATAGCGTAACACGTACCACACAATTTATTTATTGATTAAAATTATTACACTCACATTAGATAAGTAGTTAAACAGCATGTAGATGTACCGAAAGGATACCGCTGCTCCTCCCGCCCCAAAGCGCTGCCACTGTTGCACCGCAAAGGACCGGGTACCTCCGTAACAGACTTCCTGGTTCGAGGGCATGTTGACGGGGTGACGTAGGACGCTCAGCAGGGTTGCCTTGGTAGCCACTTGCTCACGCTCTGACGCGTTTTGTCATCACGGACTTCAACTGAGGGCTTTTTTTTTTTCATCCCCAAGCCATTTGTTTACGGTTGCATATACCTAAGCGCTGAGTGGGGGGAACAGGGCTTACGCCCTGATTTTGCTCTTTTTCTTTTTAATGTAAATATTCCTGTCTGCTGTCTATTGCAGGAGCATTTTCTAAACTCAGCCTTACAGAACTCTTCAGTTCTATTTTGGAAACATGAAATACAAATCTTGATGTCTACATAAAAAAGAAAGGTACAACACCTATGTTGAGGGAGTACTCGTTTTCTCAAACCATTTAAACAATTACTTCTGTTTACTCTTCTCAGAAATTAATTACACTAATAAAAACAAATAGGGGGATCATATTGATTCTAGTGATGAAGGTTAACTTTCAAGATTATAGAGGTAGCAGAGGAACTGTCTCAGTTAAAGCTTAATAAATGAATTGTTACTCACGTTATTTATCCCAGAGTTCTGAGAAAACTTTGAGGTATAGTTGTGTGACCATTAGCTGATCTTTTTACTAAATCTCTTCTGACAGGAGAAGTTCCCCATGACTGACAGACAGCTAATATTGTACTTATTTACAAAAAAGATAACAAGGCAAAAGCATACAAGTACAGGCCAGATAATTTAATCACTTCTAAAAAGAATCAATGATCCCTTTATAACACAGAACTTGCTGGACCCAAAGCAGCATGGCTTTACTGAAGGCAGATCATGTTACACTAATCTAAATGCATTTTTGACTCTTTCACAAATGTTTTGCACCAGGCTGGTGCTGTGGACATAGCCTATACTGATTTCATAAAAGTATTTCATACATTTTCACATCATAAACTCATGCCTCCCAACCGTCCCTGATTTTCTGGGACCGTCCCAGTATTTGATGTATGTCCCGGAGTCCCAGGGAATTAAGACTGAGTTCTGGAATGGAGCCCAGTGCTGGAACAAGTGACTCCCCCTGCACAGGAGCACTAGCACGGGCACCTGTTTCAACCTGCCTGCGGCTGGTGTGGGGTGTCTGGGATCCCACACGCTGCACACAATGCTTTGTATGACAGCCGATATCTCTCCCCACCAGTTACCTCTAACTTTAGAGTGGAGAGCACTGAACCAACTACATGCGCCGCAGGTGTCCCTCATTCTAAAGTTAAAAATTTGGGAGGTATGTAAACTCATAAACAAGTTGAACAAGTTAGGATTCGCAATAGGTGGTTCAGTAGATGTGCAGTTGACTAAAAGATAGATATGAGAGTGTGGTTGTAAATGCCTTTAAATGGTTGTAAATTACACTTGGAAAGACTTCCAACTAAGGTAATGAATAAGTCATTTAACAATAAGTCAATTCAAACATGCCTGGGACAAACATAGATTTATACTGAGATAAAAAAAAAATAAAAAAATGTATATAAATACAAAAATGGGGTAGGCAACTTGATCTTTTTTCTGCTGTCATTCTTTTATGTTTCTATGTCTATATAGATTTATTTCACTAGCTCTCTATGTGACAGGTATAAGATGGAACAGAAGGGGAAAAAATTTATTCCCTGTAAGGACAAAGACAACAGCTTAAAGGGTAACTTCACACTAGTGAAAAAAAAAATATATATATATACAGTGGGTACGGAAAGTATTCAGACCCCCTTAAATTTTTCACTCTTTGTTATATTGCAGCCATTTGATAAAATCATTTAGGTTCATTCTTCTTCCTCATGAATGTACACATAGCACCCCATACTGACAGAAAAACACAGAATTGTTGACATTGTTGCAGATTTATTAAAAAAGAAAAACTGAAATATCACATGGTCCTAAGTATTCAGACCCTTTGCTGTGACACTCATATATTTAACTCAGGTGCTTTCCATTTCTTCTGATCATCCTTGAGATGGTTCTACACCTTCATTTGAGTCCAGCTGTGTTTGATTATACTGATTGGACTTGATTAGGAAAGCCACACACCTGTCTATATAAGACCTTCCAGATCACAATGCATGTCAGAGCAAATGAGAATCATGAGGTCAAAGGAACTGCCTGAAGAGCTCAGAAACAGAATTGTGGCAAGGCACAGATCTGGCCAAGGTTACAAAAAGATTTCTGCTGCACTTAAGGTTCCTAAGAGCACAGTGGCCTCCATAATCCTCAAATGGAAGACGTTTGGGACGACCAGAACCCTTCCTAGAGCTGACCGTCCGGCCAAACTGAGCTATCGGGGGAGAAGAGCCTTGGTGAGAGAGGTAAAGAAGAACCCAAAGATCACTGTGGCTGAGCTCCAGAGATGCAGTCAGGAGATGGGAGAAAGTTGTAGAAAGTCAACCATCACTGCAGCCCTCCACCAGTCGGGGCTTTATGGCAGAGTGGCCTGACGGAAGCCTCTCCTCAGTGTAAGACATATGAAAAACACCTGAAGCACTCCAAGATGGTGAGAAATAAGATTCTCTGGTCCGATGAGACTACAATAGAACTTTTTGGCCTTAATTCTAAGCGGTATGTGTGGAGAAAACCAGGCACTGCTCATCACCTGTCCAATACAGTCCCAACAGATAAGCATGGTGGTGGCAGCATCATGCTGTGGGGGTGTTTTTCAGCTGCAGGGACAGGACGACTGGTTGCAATCGAGGGAAAGATGAATGCGGCCAAGTACAGGGATATCCTGGACAAAAACCTTCTCCAGAGTGCTCTGGACCTCAGACTGGGCCGAAGGTTTACCTTCCAACAAGACAATGACCCTAAGCACACAGCTAAAATAACGAAGGAGTGGCTTCACAACAACTCCGTGACTGTTCTTGAATGGCCCAGCCAGAGTCCTGACTTAAACCCAATTGAGCATCTCTGGAGAGACCTAAAAATGGCTGTCCACCAACGTTTACCATCCAACCTGACAGAACTGGAGAGGATCTGCAAGGAGGAATGGCAGAGGATCCCCAAATCCAGGTGTGAAAGACTTGTTGCATCTTTCCCAAAAAGACTCCTGGCTGTATTAGATCAAAAGGGGGCTTCTACTAAATACTGAGCAAAGGGTCTGAATACTTAGGACCATGTGATATTTCAGTTTTTCTTTTTTAATAAATCTGCAACAATGTCAACAATTCTGTGTTTTTCTGTCAGTATGGGGTGCTATGTGTACATTCATGAGGAAGAAGAATGAACTTAAATGATTTTAGCAAATGGCTGCAATATAACAAAGAGTGAAAAATTGAAGGGGGTCTGAATACTTTCCGTACCCACTGTATATATAGAAAAATAGCTACTTAAGCCATATTGCAATTTTGTTTTATTACAAATTTGTTATTGGTCTTTATTGTTAGTTATTACAATGGTTTTGTTCTTTAGACATGAAAAACACACTAACATTATCCAAAACAGCTTTAAAAGAAAAAGCCATCTGTTATTCTCTTCGATAGGCATACAGGTAAGTGTCAAGCCTGCATGGTTTTGTTAGTACCTGCAGGAGTAAATACGTTAAAGGGTGAGATAATCCTTTGACATCTGACAGTAATCTAATGTCTATAAGAAACTTTAAAACAATGGATTGTAGAGCATCTGTACAGCTTTGTAAATTTATTGTTTAATTTGAAGAATTTTTATTAAATCTCTGTAAAAATAAAATACAACCCAATTAGTGGGTTATGTTTCTTGTCACCATGAAAAATTGTGCAATGTGTTTGTAAACACAATTTAAAGAAAATTATAAGAGACAATTTGTATTCAAAGGTTAGCCATAAGTAAGGGATTAAAAGCTCCAGTGTGGTTCCTTTTTAGTATTGCTGTAAATCCTTTAATATTGTGATACGAAATAAATCAAAACCAAATCAAACAAATGATACAATAACAATATGTACCACCATCAGGATGGAATAATGTTTAGAATATCCTTTACACTTTAGACAGAAACATGGATAGGGGAATCGATAAGACCCATCCTTTGTGGAGGGGCACTAATAGGTTGAGTGATTTATCAAAATGTGAAACTAAGTGAATATATCTGACCAATACTTTGAATCCAAATGGGTTAAATGTTAAACAGGATCTAAATTGTTTCATTAGTGACTATTAGATTCGATTTTTTGGTTCTTTGTTTTTTACCTTTTTATATATTGTATGTATAATTTTAGAAAATGATCATATCTTCTTAGATATATGATTTTATCCTTATTAATGTATAATGATTTAGGCTTAGGTTAATGTGCTCTTTTATTGTGTTGATGATGTATCATGTATTGAACACAGGTTAGATCTATGGTGCATAAATTGTATTTTTATTGTTGATGTAACATGTACTTAACACAGCTTAGAAATAAGTTGTATACAGTGTAACCTCCTTACAATGTATGGAAGGTGTTCATGTAATATCTATTTTGACATAGGAAGGAATATTATAGATTAATTAGAGAATTGTGGGGGTCCGTGAGGCTACAGTTCAGGTCCGGTGTTGACCCTGTCTCTTCGAACCCTATAGGGTAGACATGGGGTTAATTAATCCAACTGGGATTGCTCGGCCGCCTTGCAAAATCATTGGTTACAGTTTTTTATAGGTAAGGGTGTTTGCGTCGTTTGGCCATGCCCGCTGAAGAAGTCGTAATGACCACGCAACACCTGTGATACCAGCTACTCTGTCTCCAACCGGGTACATATCAGTCGTGGTCGCACGTTTACATCTCTGAATTAAAATGGCAAGGAAGAGGGGTTGTGGGACTTTAAATGAGGCGCATGATACTAAACCAAGCACCACCATCCGTTGTATAAATTTGAAGAGAAAGGGAAATGGTCCAGCATTTTACACCAACATGTTTTGTAAGATCTGAGCTTTATTGTAAGTTGACACCTGCTCCTCATGAAGTGGAACACAGTCCACAGAAACGTGTCAGGCCTATTTTGATGCAGTTTTATTATCATTATGTATTTACAGCCATATTATACAAAACTTTGTGTAGTATTGGTTGAACTAATCTGCCATTCTGGGGAATGCATACCAGCTCATATCTATATTTTTTATCATCTATTACCAATATTTCTTATTCTTGTTACATGTCATGTGTATCACTATTGGAACAATAAATATGCTATTATGTTTTTACTTTATCAGCCATGTCACACGCCTCATTTAAAGTCTCAATTTCTCTTTCTCTTCAAATTTATACAAGGGATGAAAGTGCTTGGTTTAGTATCATGCGCCTCATTTAAAGTCCCACAACCCCTCTTCCTTGCCATTTTTATTCAGAGATGGAGATGTGTGACCAAGACTGATATGTACCTTTCTGACTACAGATAATCGCTTTACCTTCATGGCTATCACTGGTGATTGACTCCCTTTAACTATGTGGTCTTCGTATATTTAATTACTATATCAGATAACACGCTTATTCATATATATATATTGTGTACTAATATAATCATGTTTGTACGTAGTATTGCAACCACGCTGTTTATGCTGGGCTGGCTGACTGTTTCCTTCACCCCGGAGCTGCGATGCGCATCGGGGCCCTTCCCCCCCACTCAGTGGGTGTGGGTGATCGTGCGGATGTTTCCCGCTGTGCATTGGTGCCACGCCTCTCGTCGTGCGCATGACGTCATTTATATGACACCGCGGCATTGGCTGCATCTTTCCATCTAGTGTGTTATAGGCACCCTTCCGGTAATTGGTTGCTGACCGGCGTCCACCCCCCAGATGAGAGTTGCTTTTTCTTTAACTCATCAGTGTGGTGCTGGGGGTGTAGTGTGAGCTGGCTTTTGGCATTGATGTGGCACCCTCTCTTTGGAGCAGCTGGGTTTTATTTTTGCTCTGACGATCTTGCAGATCACACTTGGATTTCCTGCCACAACTAAAGGATTGTAAGCCACATTGCTTCAGTGTTTTCCATGTCTCTCCTTCACATTGATTTTCTTGGAATTTTCTCTTTTTCTACTCTTTTTTCTTTACACACACTTTTAATACTAATGTGGGCCCAATTCCTAGCCGGATGTGTCCCAGTACTTTCTGCACAACTATACTTCTTCACTAATTTTGGGACTTCACCAGAACTCCCAGACACCATGTTGATATACAAGCAGCACCATGCACTGTATTAAAAGTATACACTATTGATAATTTTATAGGAAGAGCTTGGATGCCACTGAGCTTGTCATTGCTGATTACATTATTAATTATATATTTCTCCTAGTGTGCCGTGTTCATGCCTTGCTTGCCCGCATCTTCACGCCCCCACAGCTCCTGGGAGGGCTGCATTTTTGGCCAAGTCCAGCATTTTATGACAATATTTGTAAGATCTGAGCTGTATTGTAAGTTGATTGGGGTTGTTTTTTCCTCCTTTTCAATTATTAGACCCTGTTGGTATATACTGTGTATATATATATATATATATATATATATATATATATATATATATATATATATATATATATATATATATATATATATATTTTTTTTTTATATATACATATACTTTTTGCAGATACACATCATACACCTGCTCCTGAGGAAGTGGAACACAGTCCACAGAAATGTGTCGAGCCTATTTTGATGCAGTTTTATTATGTATTTACAGCCATATTATACAATACTTTGTGTAGCATTGGTTGCACTAATCTGTGGTTCTGGGGAATGCATACCAGCTCATATCTATACTTTTTATCATCTATTACCAATATTTATTTTTCTTGTTACATGTCATGTGTATCGCTATTGGAACAATAAATATGCTAATATGTTTTTACTTTATCAGCCGTGTCACACGCCTCATTTAAAGTCTCAATTTCCCATTCTCTTCTAATTTAAACAAGGGATGGAGGTGCTTGGTTTAGTATCATGCGCCTCATTTAAAATCCCACAACCCCTCTTCCTTGCTATTGTTAATGTGTCATGTTCCTGTCTGAGTTTATGAATCTGGTGTGTATTTGTTAACTTTTGAATTGGGCAGAACTCTATGATTGCCTTTTATGATCCCCATTATTTCTGGTTATCCTTAATGGATTTGGTCAAAATTTTACAATAGGCTTGGACAGAAGAAACAGACATCCTGCCAGGACTTAATTAGTGGTTTACAGCTCGCACAAGCCTAAGTGCTGGTTTTTGATGTCTCTGAGTTGAGATAATGGCTCTTTTGAAGTGTAAAACCTATGCATTCCATGAATTAAAGGAGGGAGTAATATCACTGCGGCAATGTGTAATTATTCTGCAAGACTATCAAGGCTGACCTATAATTACTGAACAACGTTGCCGCTTGCTACAGCTTTTCATGTGTCCAGTACGGGATATTATTACAGTGGCTAGCTCACAGAAAAATGCAGCCAATCACAGTCCTTCCTCCTCTTCTCCTGGCAACCTGTCTATGAAGCTGAGGGAAAAGGATTATCTGGTAGCATGGCAGTGATGATGCCCTGAGTTGTGTGACTCCCACTGTTTGAAGTGGCCGCCGTCCAGTGCTATACATTTTTCCTGAATAGTAGCTTTAATTGCTATTCAGTAGTGTTGAGCAAGAAATTCAGACCACGCATAAGTTCGACCCGAACATCGCCTGTTTGCCTCTTCAGCAAATATTCCTGCACAGTGCATTTTAAGCTCTAATTGGCTAAAGTATTGCACCTGACCAGCAGTTTTACCCAATCAGGGCAAAGTAAAAAGCTGCTTGTTAAGGAGTGGGCAGGGAATCGGGCTACTGCATCTTTAACAATGGATGAGTCATCAGCTGTCAACAGGCTTCCCCGTTTAAGGCTGAATGAAAAAAAAAAAAAAACATTACCGGCAGTAAAAAAAAATGTAAAAGAAATGGCGTGGGGGTCCCCCACATCCATGCCAGGCCCTTTGGGTCTGGTTTGAGTTTTAAGGAGAACCACATGCCAAAATTAAAAAAAAAAAAAAACCAGCGTGAGGTCCCCCCTAAAATCCTTACCAGACCCTTAGGTCTGGTATAGATTTAAAGGAATTCCCCATGTGAAAATTAAAAGAAAAATGTCTGGGATTAGGACTTGTTCTATTGCTGTCCAAGGCATAATAGAATTAGGTTGAAACCACTGGTTTATCTGATCCACGTAAGCTGCAGTATAATAATTAGACATGTTCAATTTAAATTAGTTCGGATGTAAATTCAGATGAATTTTTGGTTATTTGGAGATTCAGATGCATCTGAATCTTCAAATTAAATAGTAATTCAATTTGTTGAAATTTGTTTATTCATTTTCTAATAAATTCCAAATTTTCAAAACGATTCGAATTCGGATCGGTCGAAAAATGATCGACCAATTTGAATTCTGTATGAAGAATAACTGGTTGTTAGGGAGTGGGCCGGAAAGCTGGCCACTGAATCCTTAACAACTGATGACTCATCAGCTGTCAGCAGGCTTCCCCGCTGGGAGCTAAATTGTAAACAAAAGAATGCCAGCAATAGAAAAGTTATAAAAAAAATAGCTTGGGATCCCCCCAATCCATACCAGGCCCTTCGTTTCTGGTATGGATTCTAAGGAGAACCTCAAAAAAAAAA
The DNA here is from genome assembly GCF_965119305.1 of Pelophylax lessonae. Classification (NCBI taxonomy): domain Eukaryota; kingdom Metazoa; phylum Chordata; class Amphibia; order Anura; family Ranidae; genus Pelophylax; species Pelophylax lessonae. The sequence continues at coordinate 592,206,930 of NC_138768.1, forward strand.
ATTTGAAAAACGCTGTTGGGTCCCCCCAAAGATCCATACCAGACCCTTATCCGAGCGAGCGCACCCCCCTCCTCCTGAACCAAACCAGGCCGCATCGCCTTAGCATGGGGGATGCTTTGGGGTGGGGGGGCTCTAATGCTCATAATTCCTTGATGAATTCTTGAAGTCCAGTCCCTCCAGATTTCCTCATCAATAGTTGTGTCCAAGCCTTTTTTCCTAAAGCCAGTTTATAAGATAGTTTACAAGAGTTGTCAACAAACAATTTGTATAAAAGGATTTTACACTATGCAGCAGGAAGAAAGTGGACTGAGTGAACCCATTATTGGCTGGATTAGGCAGATTGTAATACATGGTGCAAAACTAAAGTTTGCTGTTAACTAGTGTTTGATGAGTAGCTAGTGTTTGTTGTGGAGGAGATCACAGCATGAACACACATATTGTAGGAGGGATTTCCTTTGAAACACAAGCACTTTTTCCTGAGAGAACTGTGTTTGCTCATGGATTTTGTTGCACCTGAGCTTGCTTAACTTCATGGGACAATTAACTCATTGGAATGCACTGGACACTTTATTAATTATAAGAATTTGATTGCGCAGGACACTTTAAAGTGGAATTCCGACCTCAAATACCTTTTTTAACTAAAAATACCCCTATAATACTAATCCATCGTCCTTTACAGAGCCACTATTCTCATACTTATTAGATTTTACATTATTGGATTTTAGTCAAAATCTTACTTTTAAAAACGCTGTTTGAGTGCGGCCATCTTGGATGTGGGCATCTGAATCCATAGTGTAATCTGCTGTGTCCTTCTTCCTGATTCCAGGGGGTGTTCTTGGAGTTCTTCCTGATTCCAGCCTCCTGGGAGTGATGACAAACAGCTCCCAGGATTCAATGCAAAGGCGGAAGTGATGTCGGTGGCCGCTGCCACAGAGGGGGGAGAAGGAGGAAGTACAATCAAAAATGCCCTGAAAATAAGGTAAGGGATCCCCAAAAAAAATTGAAAATGCACAAGTGTTGATCAGCATAACGAGCACTCTAGGAATCACTAAAGTTGCAAAATAGGCCTGAACTCCGCTTTAATATATAAAATTGCAGCACTGGACATTTTTGCATGGTATTTATAATATTTACACATGGTTTTTCAGCTTTTTGGACACTTTAGGATTTGGACTGTTCATGTTTTATTTAGGAAGTTACACTATGTATTTTTTTGCTCGGTAATATTAAAAGGGAACAGCGCAGTGACCATTTATAGGTTATATTATGAGAGCTTTTTGGCTTTTTAACCACTTTAGCACTGCTCACTGTGCTGCTACTGCAGCAAAGTGGCTCGTTAAGGCCTGGCGACGTAGACCTACCCCACCAGACTCTCCCCTCTCTCGGGGGCGCGCGCGTATTCAGACACAGCAGGAGTCGGGCCAGGGGAGGAGAGTCGGTGTTCACCGCCGCTCTTCCCCGATCGCCGGGGATTGAGTGAGGAAATCCGCTCGCTTGTGTAAACAAAGTGGGCGGATCTCCTCTGTGACAGACAGTGACAGATTACAGGATTCAGCATAGCTGAACCTGCGATCTGTGTCTCTGTCACACAACTCCCTCCCCCCACACATGTCAGTAAGCATGAGGCATACATTTAACCCCTTGATCACCAATAAAGTTAACCCCTTCCCTGCCAGTGTCATCATTACAGTAACAGTGCATATTTATAACACTGATTACTGTAGTAATGTCACTAGTACCCCCAAAAGTGTCAAAAATGTCAGTTAGGGGTCCGATCTGTCCGCCGCAATGTCGCAATCCCGCAAAAAAAATCGCAGATCGCCGCCATTACTAGTAAAAAAAATAAACAATAAAAATGACAAATCTTTCCCCTAAACGCAATAACTTTTGCACAGACCAATCAAAATACGCTTATTGTGATTTTTTTTTACCAAAAATATGTAGCAGAAAACAAATTGGCCTAAAATGTTAACAAATTTTGATTTATCATTTTTTTTGGGAATGTTATATATCAGAATGTAAAAAATATTGTTTTTTTTTTCAAAATTGTCGCTCTTTTTTTAAAAAATTTAAAATCGCACAGGTGATAAAATACCACCAAAAGAAAGCTCTATGTGTGGGGAAAAAAGGACATACAATTAATTTGGGTAAAGCGTCGCACGACTGCGCAATTGTCCGTTAAAGTAACGCAGTGCCGAATCATAAAATATAGCCTGGTCAGGAATGGGGTAAAATCTTCCGGTCTTAAAGTGGTTAAAAATACGCTCATTGAGAATTTTTTTGTCAAAGACATGTAGCTAAATACATTTTGGCCTAAGTATATGACAAAAATTTAATATATTGGATATTTTTTAACTGTCAAAGTAGAAAATATCAATTTTTTCTCAAAATTTTCGTTCTTTTTTTATTAATATCGTAAAAAATGAAAAGCGCAGAGGTGATCAAATACCACCAAAATAAAGCTCTGTTTGTGGGAAAAAAGAATGTAAATTTAGTTTGGGTACAGGGTTGCATGACCGCGCCATTGTCAGTTAAAGTCGCGCAGTGCCAAGTTGCAAAAAGTGGCCTGGATGTAAAGCAGGAAAATCCTCCGGTGGTAAAGTGGATAAAGACAGCAACTTTCCCTTTTTCAGATATGTGTTTATTTATTTTTTCTCCCATGTGGCACAGACTATTGGTTTATATCTAAATCAAATTTGTGTAGTATTGAGATGCTGCCCCTCTAAATTGAATCTCAAAAGCATCTATTGTGACTAGTGATATTTTGAAGCAAGTTTAAAAAGTATAAAATCTGTCTTAATTGGAACAACTCAGGCTGTGGCATCCCAAGTTGCTGAATGAAGTAAGAATGAGGGTGGATACCCTTATGAGCCAGAAAATAATCCATATGATACATTCTCATATTTATTTTAATAATTTGAGTGGATTAAATATTTTTTGTTACATAGTGAAGGGTATATAAGGTATTTAAGTTTGGACATTTATACATGTATTTGTATTTTATTAACATTAGCATGGAACATACAGTTTATATTAGGTTAGTTTAAATCAATTAGGTGTTGGCTAGTTCACATCACAAACAAATAGACATTGCTATGCAGGAGATAAATAGATGTATTTGTTAATGAATTTGTTAATGAACAGAATCTATACCTTTAGTATGTCAACCTCATTGAGGTGCCAGTGAGAAAAATAATATTAGTTGTAGGTTGTTGGATATTACTTTAACCGAGCCTAGTGATACCCTTTATAGGTCATCGGATCACTCCTGTCTTTGCTGAACCTCATTATGAGTTTTAAAATTGAAACTAGAGGTTTGAACCACCCAGCCAAAGGATCATCTACATGGAAAGAAGCTTTTAAACTACAGGCTGTTATTCTTTGTGTCCAAGAGATTCACTTTCACATTTCCCACTGCCTGAAATGTGACCACTTCATTTCAGACATACTATCATCTGATCACAATGCTGTCTCCATTTATGTAGAGGAGAAGGAGGCCTGCAGACTTTTATATGTTTGGAGATGTAACTAAAATTTTATTAGCACTCCCTCCACTACTATGAAGCTTGCTCAGCATCTCCGGGATTACTTTGACATGAACACTGCCTCCCCGACTAATGTCTTTCTACTCTGGAGTGCTCATAGGGCATACTATACATGAGAGGCATGATTGTACAAGCTTGTGCCCAGGCTACGAAACAATATAACAAACAAATAGATGCACTTCCTACATAAATCCATAGTTTACAAACAGCTATTAAAGTGAATCCCGAACCTCCACCTTGGGTAAATTGCGTTTAGAACTAAGGGTTCTGCTCTTTGCACAATATGATCAATCTGCTTGTGTTTTTAAGATCCATCATTATGCAGTGAAAACTGAGCAGTAATGTTTTTTAGAGAATAGGCTTACGATCCAATGCAGTTGTCTAGTTTTTTTTTTTTAAATCAAAGACAAAGTTTATTGAACACAATTGAAAGTTCACAGGCTTCAATTCAACAAGACTCCCTTACAAAGAGAGTATAGGCATAAACCAACAAATACATGGCATCTTCAAGAAAGTGCATTCCCAGTAAAGTAAGGACATCTACACACCCAAGCATGGTAACACGAGCACACATCAAAGACCTGCTCCATAACCCGCAGACAGAACATACAGGGAGCTATTGGAGTAAGCGATCCATGATAAGATCAGCTGGTGCCAGGCCTGGCTGCGCCAGCCACCCAGCCCATATTTTTTCATATCTTAGCGGGACACCTCTGTGTTGATAAATTAGGCGTTCATACCGTAGGGTAGCGCCCATTGCCTTCACCCACATCTCCAGCGAGGGAGGGGACGGGGACGTCCAGTGCTGCAAAATAAGCTTCCGGGCCTGAAAAAAGGACCTCGACAACGCCAAACGCACGTTGACATCAGGCGAGTAGTCCTCCACCATGCCAAGGAGGCACGGCTTTGGATCAACCGGCACAGAGAGGGAAAAAGCAGCATTAACAGTCTGGACCACCTCCGTCCAATACCTGTGGAGCTTGGGGCAGCGCCACAGAAGGTGAATGAGGTCTCCACAATCTCTACTACACCTGGTGCACAATGAGTCAGCTCTAAGACCCATCCTGTAAAGGCGGAGGGGGGTGCGATGGACCCAGAGGAGTATGTAAAGTTGAGAGAGTCGCTGCGCGACTCCCAGGGAGCACGTACGCACCGACTCCAAGGCCTCGTCCCACTGATCATCACTGAGAACCCCTACATCCGCCTCCCAATGAGATTTAGCAGGGTTAGGAATTTTCTCCAGGTAAGCTGTTAACAACATAGAGTAGCATTCCGAAATAAATCCCTTGGTTGTAGCACAGCGCCTCATCATAGAAAAAACTGGTGTTGGGGACAGTTCCGGGCTCAGCAAGGAGGGCTGGGCCCGGACTGCATGCCGCAGCTGTAAATATGAAAACTGCATAGTCGGAGGTAGGGTGTAGGCTGCACTAAGCTGGGCAAAGTCTAGCAAGCGTCCCTGGAGGAGCTTAAGGTGAGTAATTCCCCGAGCTCGCCAAGTCGCCGCACACGGCAGCCCGGCCAACTCCTGATACGTCAGATTATCCCATAGTAAACTATATTCGGTAAAACCGGTAACCCCCTGCAACTGTTTCGCCTTCGACCAGATTTTATGCATCAATCTATAAGTAGGAAACAATTTGTTAGACTTCAGGAAGAGCTGCGATTCTAATGCCTCCGGGACCCCTCGTGCTGCCACCTCATGGAGTATAACCTGAACCGTAGAGTCCCCATTCTCCCGGTCCTCCCCACAAAGGGCCTTCACCAAGTGCTGCAGCTGCGCCGCCAAGTAATAGATCCAAGGGTTCGGGAAGGCCAAGCCTCCCCTATCCTTGGGCCTGTACAGTTGTTCAAGGCGTATCCTGGCAACCCCGGACCTCCACAACAGGGAGCGGAAGATGGAGTTCACCAGACGGAACAACCTCAGAGGGATGACCACCGGGGAATTATGTAGGAAATATAAAAGTTGGGGCATAAAGATCATCTTTACCAAATTAGCCCTACCCGCCACTGAAAGCCAAAGTTTGGACCAAATGGCCACCTTGTCCCTGAACCTCGTCAAAAGTGGGAAGAGGTTCAGGCGACAATAGTCGGTAATGACAGCGGAAATCACCACCCCCAAATATTTGAACTGTTGCACTATCTGCACCGGGCAAAAATCAGACAACTGGGGATCCACCCCCCGGTCCAGCGGCAACAAAGCCGACTTGGACCAGTTGATGGTCAGCCCCGAAAAGCCTCCAAATTCCGTAATTATGCGCATCACTGCCCGTAGGGACGGACCTGTGTCACCCAGGAGCAATAACATATCATCGGCATACAAAAGTATCTTTTCCTGCAGTGTCCCATACCGAAAGCCCACCACCGAGGCACTGGCCCGAATCCTCGCTGCCAGGGGCTCTATGGCCAGAGCAAACAGTAAAGGGGACAGAGGACATCCCTGCCTAGTCCCCCTCTCCAGGAGAAACGGTGCCGATTGCCTGCCCCCCTCCCTTATAACCGCACGCGGGGCCTGGTAAAGAAGGCGAACCCATGCCACAAACGTGGGGCCAAAACCAAATTTCTCTAACACCGCCCAGAGGTACCCCCACTCGACACTGTCGAAGGCCTTGTTAGCATCTAGGGACAAGAGGGCCCTGGAGCCCACATTGTCCGCTCTACTCTGCATGTTCACATATAGCCTGCGGAGATTGACAGCTGTAGATTTGTTGGGCATAAATCCCGCCTGATCATCATGAACAATGGTAGCCACCACTAGATTCAAGCGCCGAGCGAGCACCTTGGCCAGAATCTTAACATCAGATTGTAGCAAAGATATCGGTCTATAAGAACCATGATCTATCGGGGGCTTGTCAGGCTTCAAAATTAAGGTAATACTGGCCCCAGACATGGACGAGGGTAGGCGACCACCGCGCAGAGCCTCATTAAAGACCCGCAACAGTCGTGGTAGCAATGTGTCAGGGAAGGACTGGTATACCTCCATGGGCAATCCGTCATCCCCCGGGGCCTTAAAGGTGGGAAAAGAGCTGGCAGCCTCCTGAAGCTCCTCCAGGGTAAGAGGGGCATCCAATCGGCGCTTATGCGCTGCAGATAAAACAGGGAGATCTACTCCCTGGAGGTAGTCCGTCAATTCCAGAGCAGTATAGGACGCCCTAGAGGCATAGAGCTCAGTATAGAAGCGGACCAACTCCTCCATAACCTGCTCCGGAGAACCAACCAGGGTGCCCGAGGGCAATTTAAGGGCCCCTATAGCAGGGACTGCAGGGTGGACATTAACAAGTTTTGCCAGAAGGCGGCCAGTCTGCTCCCCCTCTTCATAAAATGTAACCTTAGAGAAAAACCGTTTGCGTTCCGCTCTATGCGAGATAAAACTAGTCAGGGCATCCTGGGCAGACAACCAAGCCGCCCGAGACGCTTCAGTGGGTTGGCCAATATACTCCTCCTCTCGCTCCCTCACATGTGCAGTCAAGTGAGCCTCCCATTCCCTAGTAGAAGATTTAACCTGGTTAATCACATCAATGAACACCCCCCTAAGATAGCATTTAAAAGCATCCCATTGAACCAGCCTATCAGGATAAAGGTCATCATTCAAAAAGAATCGGGACATAGCTCTAGGCAAATCACTATCAGGGGGAAAAAGTTTCAACCAGGAGGCATTGAGGCGCCAAGGGACCCGTGATAGGGACGATTGAGGCCTCAACTCCAGCCAACAGATCAGGGGAGAGTGGTCAGAAATACCCCTGGGGGCATATTGAATTTTAGACACCGCTGCTAAGGAAAAAGGGGTACCCAAGCAGAGGTCAATGCGGGACAATGACCCATGCGTTTTAGAGTAGCAGGAAAATTGTGTAGCAGCAGGGTGCCGGACCCGCCACAGATCTATCCAGGACATCTCTCCCAAAAAACGGGCCAACGGGGTACCCCGGGTGCCCGGCCCTACACCGGGAGGTGGGTGTCTATCCCTTGCAGGATCTAGCACCCCATTAAAATCCCCCAGCACAAATAGCAGTGCTCGGGGCTTGTCCAAAGTGAACCTCACCAGCTCCCTCAACACGTGAAGCGAAAAGGGAGGCGGGACATACACCATGGCAATTACACAAGCACGTGAATATATAGTACAGTACAAGAATACAAATCTACCCTCCGAGTCACACAGTTTAGTAATTTCCCGATAGTCCACTGATCGATGAATCAGAATACAGACCCCCCTAGAGAAGGAGGTATGGGTAGAATGGTAGATCTGTTGGGCCCAAGCATACCGCACACAGCTAACCGTGTCCACAGTGAGATGCGTCTCCTGCAGGCCAACAATCGCTGGGTGATACTTGCGCAGAACAGAGCTCACCATAGCCCGCTTGAGGGGATCTCCCAAGCCCCGGACATTCCAGGACACTAAAGGTACACTAGACATATTCCATAGAGTGCATAATTACAGTCAGGGTAAGGAGTACAAGAGAAAAAAATAGAAAAAGAAAGGGCATTAAACATGGGTGCAGCAGGACTCAGCCGCACGGGCCCCACAGCAGACGGGAAGCAGTCCTCCTCCAGTAGATGCCAGCAGCAAAACAAAAAGCGAAGCCTGTGTGTGAAATAAAAATAGAAACTTGTCCCAGAGTTCAGACATCCGGGTCCAGGGAAAAAACAGAGAAGGTAAAAAACAAAACGGTGCCAACATGGCACAGGAGACATCCGAGGAGTAGGCAACGTGCACACACACTCCAGCCGGGAAAACAGTAAACATCGCATAACTTTGGCATACTTCACCATCACAGGAAACATAGAGCCATCCAGCCATAACAGGCTAACGATAATAGGCCTCCGGTAAGGCAAATAGAGTCCCTTCCAACAGGTAGGTAGTAGGAGAACACCCCAACAGTCAAGGTAACCTCAAGGATCCGCTCCCTCACGCTGTCGAGCCCGCAGAGACGGTTCATTGACATCCAGCCATTCCGCAGCTTCATCCGCGGTCTGAAAAAAGTGAGCTTGCCCGCCAGCGGTTACTCGCAGCCGAGCGGGGTACAGCATTGCATAGGGCAAGTGGACCTTCTGCAGGCGTTGTTTGACTTCATGGAATTTAGCACGTTTCTTCTGCACCTCCGCCGAAAAGTCCGGGTACAGAGACACCCGGACCCCATTAAACTTAATGACGGCTTTCTCCCTGGCCAGCCTAAGGGCCTTCTCACGGTCACGGTAGTGCAGGAGACGCGCCAGCATAGGACGTGGTGCATTGCCCGGGATGGCCCGGGAAGGGGTGCGGTGGGCACGCTCAACAGCAAACAAGGGTGAGAAGGCATCCCTGCCAAAGATCTCCAGCAGCCACTGTTCCACAAACTCTGTGGGGTCCCTGCCCTCCGCTTTCTCTGGGAGCCCCACAATCCTGATGTTGTTACGCCTCAGCCGGTTCTCAATATCATCAGTTTTATCCTGTACCGCCCTGGCCAGGGATGCAGTAGCCCGAGTCTCCGTGATAATGGAGGGCAGCCTGTCCTCAACCTCGCTTATGCGACCCTCCACCGCAGTGGTCCGCTCCCGCATTTTCTGAAGGTCATGCCGGAGCAGGGAGACCTCCTCTGTGAGCCCCCCCAGCTTCTCCTCCACTTTGCCAACAGAGGCCGTGCACTGCTGCACCGCTGAAAGTATTTGGCCCAGGGTGGGCTGAGAATCACCATCCACCACCTCCCCGTCCACCCCCAGGTCCATGTTAGCAGGGACGTCTGTACCAGGCAGACTAGGTGAGGGATCCGCTTCCAGGCCGGGCTCCGGAACCAAAGCCGCTCCCCCCTTGCCACCATCCTGCGGGCCCGCAGCCTGGGCATACGTGAGCTTCTGGGCATAATAAAACATGTCCTTGGTGCCATCCTTGCGGGGTTTGCCAGACTTACCCCCAGGATCCTTGCCCTTGTCCGTGGCGCGCGGCGTCCCCTTCGGCGTGGAGGCCGCGGCGCCATGTTGGATTTCCAGGCCGGCAGGGACCTCGCGGTTATTCCGGGTGAGCATCGTGCGGATCGAGGCGCAGAGGATACCGTTGGATTCCCCAGGAGGAGAGGAAGACGTCGGTACCGGTTAAAGGTAAGGTGGATACCGGAGGAAGGATCAATGAGCAGGGTAACAGCGGGAGCTCCATGATGCGCGTCCGCTCACATGCCTTGCTTGGCCACGCCCCCGCAGTTGTCTAGTTTAAATGCCTCTTTTTTTATATATATATATATATATCTGAAATGACAAAAGTTATAGGTTCCCTACCTAGGAGGAAAGCTCTAGGCTAGGACGGCTTCACATGAAGGACTATTGTAAGTTGTTTAAACATATTTTGTTGCCATACCTTAGAGATGACTTTACTGCTGCTGCTTGTAATGAAGCTTCTCTCCTGGAAAAGCTGAAGGCTCACATTGTAACCATTCCTATACCAGGAAAAGACCCAACAACCCCTGCTAACTTCAGGCCAATTTCATTACCGAACACAGACGTCAAAATTTATGCCAAATTATTTGCAGGTAGACTTTGATATCTTGCCCTCTCCTGTCAAAGCTGACCAAACAGTTTTCACTAAATGGAGACAGGCGCCTGAAACCATTAGGGGAATAATTAATATCCTTCACTATAACTAGGACCTGCCATGCGCCTTCTCTGCTCCTCTCTTTGGATGCAGAAAAGACATTCAACAGAGTCCACTGGAGCTACATGTCTCGGGTGTTGATGAAATTTGGCTTTCAGGGATCCCTCCTCTCGACCATACTGGTCTTATACTCGTGCCCATCTGCTCAGGTATATACCTTAATGTTTTATCCAGAACCTTTGAAATCTCCATGAGCACTCCCCAAGTTTGCCCACTATCCCCTTCCGTATTTAATTTATTTATTGAATCTTTGGTAGAATCTATATACTCCCACCCCCACATCACCAGTTTCCATATTGGTAATACTCATCATACAATAAACCTCTTTGCAGATGATGTTGTGCTTTTTTTCTTATGAACCCAGCTTTCTCCTTTCCCCAAGCCCATCAACTGCTGTCTCAATTCAGTGAACTCTTTTATTATAAAGTAAACTTTTCTAAATTTTTAATTTTGGATTTGGGTATCCCCCCGGTACATTCTTTACAGCACTCACTTCCCTATTCTTGTACTACTACTAGTGTCCCCTATCTAGAAATACTAACTCCTAGCCCTGCCAAGCTGGCGGACGTCAATGTTGACACCCAAGAACTGACCCACAGCCTAGTTTAAAATATCTTGGCCCAGAAAACTATCCTCTCTCATGATATTTTCCTTCTTCCCCAACTACTTTATTTGTTCAGAACACTGCCAGTCTCTCTTAAATCAAAGCACCTCCAAATCTATACTTCTCTGTAAAGATGTTATATCCGGCAACAAAAAAAGAGCTAGATGTCCTCATTGCCAGCTCCTTAACAACTTGCTGACCACCCGCCGTGAATCAATGTACCTGTATATCACTCGCGTTCGTGGGTAGGGGGTGTGTGCGCCAACCGGGCGGTAATCGGATTCATTCCAGAACTGATCACTCATCAGGTCCAGGCCACTGATTTATGGCCTGGACCTGCTGATCGGTTCTGACAAATCACAGAACATCCTGTGCCTGTGTAATGTAAACACAGGCACAGGTAATTATGTAATATCCCCTCCTGGAGCCCTGTTTGGTTCCAGTGAGCAAGGAGAGAGCATCAACAGTGAGTACACAAGCACTACACTGACACCAGTACATATAGGCACATTTTTCACCCCCTGATCATCCCCCAGTTAACCCTTTCACTTTCACCCGGTCAGAGTGTCACTATGTAAAGTTTACAGATAATTTACTCATCACTGTATTAGTGTCACTTGTGATGCCAGTTAGTGGTAGTTAGCGTCAGTCCCAGATAGGTGTAGGGTACCCGCCATATATTCCCTAATGAGGATTTAACCCCCTGATCACCCCCAGGTAATCCCTTCACAGCCCTGTCACAGTGTCACTATTATAGTATACGGATCTATTTTTTGATCACTGTATTAGTGTTACTGGTGACGTCAGTTATCATTAATGTTAATTAGCGCCAATCCAGGATAGCGTCAGATTGCCTGCCACATATGTAGTAATACATTCTAAGCCTTTGATTGCCAGTGACACATACACACACATATTAAACACCTCCATTGCTAGTATAGTGCCAAACTGATCAATATCTAAATAGTTTAGTATAGTGTTCCCAAAATGAAGCATTAGCAGGATCAGCTCTGACATCTGCCAGCACCTGTGTTTAGCCCCCCGCCCAGGCCCCAAGAAGTGCAGTATCAGCAGATCCCGGTCACTTCCGATACACAGTACACAAAACCGCAGCGTTAGCAGAGTCAGGCCTGATCTCTGCTAGCACTAGCAGGTCCATTTTATGGTAGCGGTTCTAACAGTCCTTAACAATCAGGTGCTATTTTTTTTTCCATAAGGTGCTTTTTTATCTGTGAGTCACACTAGGTACCTATAAACTTATTGGCCAAAATGTCCAAACAGAGGTACACTAGTGAAGAGTCCTACACAATGCGGAGAATGGCAACGGCTTGTAGATTCCCGACTTAGATGGGAGAGAGAGCCTGCTTAAATTGTAATTGAAGTGGAGGGACACACGCAATGTTTTCGTTCTGTCTTCCATTATGCAGATACAACTGTCCAAATTACAATGGCAACTGGTGTTGTTGTGAAGCCCCTCTGTGTCCATGACTACAACTTTAACAATGGGGGGTGGACTTCAACGACCAGATGATGGTGCCATACTTAATTGCTTGAAAGGCCAGACGCTGGTACAAAAAGTGTCTGTATTCACATTCCAATTGGCTCTGCTAAATGCCTGTTGTGCTATACAAAGTGTCTGGAAGAAGTGGATCCTTCCTAAAATTCCAGGAAGATCATCACAGCCCTTCTGTGTCCAGAAGGGGCCCAAATTCACAATCCAGATGCAGTAAGCCGTCTGCATGAGAGGCATTTTCTGGATGTTCTCCCTGGTACCTCTACCCAAAGAGCACCGCAAAGAAGATGTTGTGTCTATAGAAAATGTGACTATAGGCATGACACCTGCTATTTTTGTCCCTCCTGTCCTGGCCAACCTGGTCTCTGCATGGGGGACTCTTTCTGTCGCTACCAGACACTAGTGGAGTAATAGTACAGGGTACAGCACGGCACAGTCTGGGGCACACTTTCACGTGGGATCTTGAAAGATGTTCATCACATTTTGAGAGACCCCAGCCTGGAACTTTTAAAGTGTTTTACAGTTACAAAAAAGTGTAAAAGAAAGTAAAAAATAAATAAATAAAAAAGTTAAATATAGTTATCGTTTTATTGAGTTAATTTTCTGTTCCTACTGTTTTACTGTACTTTATAATATACTTCTACACTGTAATGTTTTACCCTTACTGTTCTTCATTGCTAACCAGTTTGCTTTGCCGATACTAACACTACACTGTTTTACTGTACTGTATACTATTATATTGTAATTTTGTTTTGTTACTGTGCTTCATTGATAACCATTGTTTGCTTTGCAGGTACACTCATCAGCTGCAGCACTGATTTGCTTATCCTGACAGCAACAGCGTTTGCTCTCAGCATATACATAAATCAATGATTGTAGCGCTGTAGGAGGTGATTTCACCACCGCAGTTAAAAAAGAGAATATATGATGAAGCATAGGGGATGGGGGGGACACAGAGGGCGGATCTCCCCTATGCTTCATCATATATCAGTCTCGTATCATATGTAAACAGCATTTTCACCATGCATGTGAGGTATCGCTGCGAAAATCAGATTGAGGGCAGTAATTCTAGCAGTAGACCACCTCTGTAAATCTAAAGTGGTAAACTGTAAAGGCTTTTAAAGGCTTTTAAAAACGTACATAGCTTGTCGTCACTGCACAGGCGTGCGCAATTTTAAAGCATGTCATGTTTGGTATCTATGTACTTGGCATAAGATCATCTTTTACCAAACAATTGGGTAATATATTGTGTATTTGGGCATTTCATTTCAAAAAAAGTGTTTTTATCCCCACAAAATTGCATTTGGAAAATCTCTGCACAAATACTGTGTGATAAAAAAAAAATTGCAACACACACCATTTCATTTCGTAGGGCCTCTTATAATGTTTGGGGGTTCAAAGTAATTTTCTAGTAATAAAAAATATTTATTTTTATGTAAACAAAAAGTGTCAGAAAAGGCTTGGTCTTCAACTGGTTACAAGAGTGGATGATGTGTGGCATAAGCTTCTAATATTGGGCATAAAATGCCAGGGCAGTTCAAACAACCCCCAAATGACCCTTCTTTGGAATGTAGACACCTCAAGCTGTTTGCTAAAATCATTTTGAATCCATGGAATATTTTATATTTTGCCACAAATTTAGAGAAAATTATTTATTTATTTATTTTACACAAAGTTGTCATTAAATGACATATTGCTCACATATGCATTGAGTATGTGAGGAATTACACCCCAAAATACATTCTGCTGCTACTCCTGAGTACAGGGATACCACATGTGTGAGACTTTTTGGGAGTCTAGACGTGTACAAGACCCCGAAAACCAATCACCGCCTTCAGGCTTTCTAAGGGAGTAAATTGCTAATTTTACTTCCTCACTATCTATCACAGTTTCAGAGGCCCTATAATGTCAAGATAGCATAAAACCCCCCAAAATTACCCAATTTTGAAAAGTAGATACTCCAAGCTATTTGATGAGAGGCAGGTTGTGTCCATGGAATATTTTATATTTTGCCACAAGTTTTGGGAAAATTACAAAAATGTTGATTGTTGACAAGGGCATCTTCCCCACAACCTTGGGCTGTGGTTGTGGGGGTCTGCATGTGGGAACCTTTTTGGAATCTGGAGGCCCTCTTTAACAAGCCCCCTTATGTGAATGAGTATGGGGTGAATAAAGTAAATAAAGACAGACCACAAGTTTTTGACAATTCCATTTTGAAAAATAAAAAACGATGTCCTCCGATGTAGAGCTATCATCATTTGCACTGCTGCACCCAAAAAAATAAAAAAAAACTTTAGGCCTCGTCAACCGATGACGTCAGCTGGCAACCTCGCCCCCTTGTAACCTGTGACATCATCAATTTAGCATGCCCAGGTCGTGATGTCACAAGGGGGTGGGTTCACCTGCTGATGTGTAAAAAGTAAATAAAGACAGTACACAAGTTTTAACAATTCCAACGTTAAAAAAAAAACAAATGTCCCCCCAAAGTAGGTCCATCCTAGTGCACAACATGGATGAGCGAGTTTGGAGGGGAGGAACTTGGCTGGCCTCACCCTAACCCAATACAACACATTTGGGATGAATTAGAGTGGAGACTACGAGCCAGGCCTTCTCGTCCAACATCAGTGGCTGACTTTACAAATGTGCTTCTGGAAGAATTGTCAAAAATTCACATAGACACACTCCTAAACCTTGTTGACAGCCTTCCCAGAAGAGTTGAAGCTGTCATAGCTGCAAAGGCTGGGCCAACTGGCACTTTATAGTATATCTACCATATACTGTATTTACCATTTTCTCCACTGGAATTTAAAAAAAAAAAAAAAAAACATATATTCATTGTCTACTACTTTATATGTTTTTCTACTTTGTATTTTTTTTTATTCTAATTTTACTGTCTGACTTGAGGCCTCGTCAACCAATGACATCAGCTGGCAACCTCGCCCCTTGTAACTTGTGACATCATCAATCTAGCATGCCCAGGTCGTGATGTCACAAGGGGGTGGGTTCACCTGCTGATGTGTAAAAAGTAAAAAAACACAGTACACACGTTTTAACAATTCCTTCATTAAAAAAAAAAACAAAAAAAAAACAAATGTCCCCCCGAAGTAGGTCCATCCTAGTGCACAAAGCAAGGTCTATAAAGACATGGATGAGCGAGTTTGGAGGGGAGGAACTTGGCTGGCCTCACCTTAACCACTTGCCGACCGCCGCACGACTATCTACGTCGGCGTTTAGCCCCTCACAGGCAAAGTGACGTAGGGCTACGTCACTAGCTTGTGAGGGTCTAGGGAGCGAGCGCGCGCCGCCGGAGGCACGCTCCCGCTCCCGCGTGGTCACGGACCCCCCCGCGCGTGTGACTCTGTGATCGGCGGGGGAGAGGGAGAAAGTCAGGTGGCTTGTGTAAACAAGCTGCCTGTCATTCTCCCCTGTGTATGAAGGATGATCATATGGTTCTACTATGTAGAACCATTGATCACTCTTCATACATCTGAAGCCACAGCCAATCACAGTAGAAAGCATGCCCCTAGGGACACACATAGCCCCTCCCTTTCAAAAAAAGTTAACCCCTTCACTGCCAGTGTATTTTTACAGTAACAGTGCATATGTATAGCACTGATTACTGTAGAAATGTCACTGGTAACCCCAAAAGTGTCAAAAATGTCAGTCAAGGGTCCGATCTGTCCGCCGCAATGTCGCAGTACCGCAAAAAAAATCGCAGATTGCCGCCATTACACGTTAAAAAAAAAAACAACAAAAATTACAAAAATCTTTCCCTTTGTTAGTAAACGCGATAACTTTTGCGCAAACCAATCAAAATACGCTTTTTTTTTTGCGATTTTTCTTTACCAAACATAGGTAGCATAAAACAAATTGGCCGAAAATGTTAAAAAAATTTTATTTTTACATTTTTTGGGGGGAATTTCATATAGAAAAATGTGAAAAATATTGCTATTTTTGCAAAATTTACGCTCTTTTTTTGTTTATAGCACGTGATCAAAAAATCGCACAGGTGATCAAATACCACCAAAAGAAAGCTCTGTTTGTGGGAAAAAAAGGACGCCAAATTCGTTTAGATACAGCGTCGCACGACTGCGCAATTGTCTGTTAAATTCACGCAGTGCCGAATCGCAAAATACCCCCTGGTCTTTTAGCAGCCAATACAACACCTTTGGGATGAATTTGAGTGGAGACTGCGAGCCAGGCCTTCTCATGCAACATCAGTGGCTGACCTCACAAATGTGCTTCTGGAAGAATGGTCAAAAATTCACATAGACACACTCCTAGACCTTGTTGACAGCCTTCCCAGAAGAGTTGAAGCTGTCATAGCTGCAAAGGGTGGGCCAACTCGCACTATATAGTATATCTACCGTATACTGTATTTACCATTTTCTCCACTAGAATAAAAAAAAAAAACATATATTCATTGTCTACTACTGTATATATTTTTCTACTTTGTATTTTTTTTTTTATTCTAATTTTCCTGTCTGACATAGGGCATTAGCCCCCACTGATACACTATATATAGCTTTTGTGGGGAGGAGGAGCTCTGCCATTTACGCTGATTGGCTTCACAAACATAGGTCCGATGAGCTCCGTCTGTTAGACGGCACTTAAAAAAACGATTACATACCACTGAAAATATTTGAGCATGGCAACAAAGTGGGTTGCCTACTGGGGTAACTGGCGAGGCGGGATAGGTCTCCTACCTCCATCTCTCATATACTCCCCACTTCAGGTCAATTGGGTGCATCTCCTCACAAAATACTGGATGCCTTCATGTCCCTATATTCCTCTTTGTATACAACCACTTTGAGCTACACTACTGCGTATTTTTCGCTATACAGATGATACATTGATATCTAGTGGAGTCTAATGAACCCTTTCTAAATTATCTACTTGACATGATTGAGTAATTTGCCAACTACTGCCAACGTCAGTTGGGAGAAGTCTTGTTTTCTCCCTGTTGATTCAGCAGCTACACAGGTGATCCTACCCAGCTCACCTTTACCTTACTCGCTCCTTTAAATATTTTTCAATGGTGGTCCAATTACCCTGAGGCACATACTATATTCCCAATAACATTTTCTCCTTAGTCAACTTGCTGCTACTGCTGCAAAAAAAAAGAAAACATTGGATGGACTCCTTTTTGGATCTACTGGGGAGAGTAAATATGATTTTTTTTACCAAAATTACTCTATGTGCAGGCCAATTCCTCCTTTAACTTCTTCACATCCGCACTATAGCTGAAGTACGGCTACAGCGCGGACTCAAATTTCCGGGAGGCGAGCGCGCATCGGGGAAAATCTGTGTCGGCCGTGTCCCTTGGACACAGCCAATCACAGATCGTGGTAAATGGCCAATCACATCGCCAGCGCTCCTTCCTCACACAGAGACTGCAGTGTGAGGAAGGAGCAGAGCCGATCAGCTGTCGGGGACACAGAGGAATGTAATCAGGGCACTGATCACCAGTGCCCTGATTACACAAGGTAAATAAAACCCACTAAGTGCCCACCATCAGTGCCCACAGTTCCTGCCATCAGTGCCCCCCATCAGTGCCCACAATCAGTGCCCATAGTGCTGCCAGTCAGTGCCCATCAGTGCCTGCTCATCTAGGCACTGATGAGCACTGACTGGCAGCACTATGAGCACTGAGTGTGGGCACTGATGGTGCTGCCCACACATATGGGCACTGATGAGGTGGCACTGCTGGGCACTGAGAGGCGGCACTGATGGTGCGGCACTGATGGGCACTGATAGGCGGCACTGATGGGCACTGGCGGATGGCACTGATGGACACTGACGGGTGGCACTGATGAGCACTGATGGGCAGCACTGATGAGCACTGATGGGCAGCACCATCAGTGCCCACATTCAGTGCCCATAGTGCTGCCAGTCAGTGATCATCAGTGCCTAGATGAGCAGGCACTGATGGGCACTGACTGGCAGCACTATGGGCACTGATTGTGGGCACTGATGGGGGGGCAATGATGGCGGGCACCATGGGCACTGATGGTGGGCACTGTGTGTGTTTTTTTACCTCTAGTAATCAGGGCACTGGTGATCAGTGCCCTGATTACATTTCTCTGTGTCCCCTGCAGCTGAGCAGCTCTCCTCCTTCCTCACACTGCAGTCTCCGTGTGAGGAAGGAGCGCTGGCGATGAGAGATGCTCTCATATGTTTACATATGAGATCATCTCTCATCGCACGGCCCGATCACGTGGTAAATGGCCGCTGTGATTGGCCATTTACCACGATCTGTGATTGGCTGTGTCCAAGGGACACGGCCAACACAGATTTTCCCTGATGCGCGCTCGCGGGAGCGCGCGGGGAGCCTGTGTCTGGGAGGCCATTTAAAGACGGCCTCCCGAAAATGTGGGTCCGCGCTGCAGCCGTCTTTCGGCTATAGCGCGGACCGGAAGTAGTTAATACAACTCTCTCGTTATTTCTCCTTGTCCAGAAGCATTTTATGACTGCTCAGTGGTTGACCTCACCTAACTTCCCCTTATGGTCTAACCCCTCCTTCCCCAAATTGAGTACTATTCCAGATGTGCAGAGATGGTTCCTCCAGGGTGTCGAGCACTTGTGTCATTTATATATCCCCCAGGGTTTTTAAACTTTTCTCAGCTATGGGACGAATTTGATCTGCCTGCCAACTTCCTTTATTTTTTAAATTTAACTCCGCCACACTATCAGGACAAAATTTGGTTTTCTCCCCAACCTAATAGAGATTATTCCCCTTGAAAAATTGTTACTTATAGGGTTGAGCAAACCCGGACTGTATTGTTCGGAATCGTACCAGACTTTTGGGTATTCGGTACCCGGACACGGACCCGAACATTTCACTGTATGTTCGGGATACTGTCCGTTGTTCATTTTTTTTTTTGGCGCGGTTTTAATGGCGCAGTTTCAACAGGTGCAAGGCAGCCAATCAGCAAGCGTTTAACTAGTGTGCCCTTAGAAGCCATCACAGCCATATCTACTAATGGCATGGCTGTGATTGACCAGTGAAGCATTTGACCCAGCCTCTATATAAGCTGGAGTCACATAGCGCCACGCATCACTCTGCTCAAACTATACTAGGGAGAGGTTCCTGATGCTGCTGCTGAGGGATTGATAAGAGATTATTGTAGGGGCAGGCTGGAAATTGCTTTGAGGGAAAGAATAGGAAGAATCTTCTTTAATTAGACAGCAATCTACATTGATTTGATTGTGTGGGGGTGCATTGCACAATCTTTTTGCCCTGAGGGAGAGATGGGAGATTATTGTAGGGGTGGGCTGGAGATTGCTTTGAGGGAAAGAATAGGAAGAATCATCTTTAATCAGACAGCGATCTACATTGATTGTATTGTGCGGGGGTGCAGTGCACGATCTTTATGCCCTGACCTGAGCCCAGTGAGGAGTAGGAGGGAGAAAAAAAACCTTTTATCAGTCTGTTAGGTGGGCGGCGTGCGGTGTGTGGCGGCCATTTAATGCAAGCTCAGTGCATATGTGTCTGCTTAATCTGCATTTAAAAAAAGAAAAAAACTTTTTTCCTTCATATTTTACTTAGACATACATTGTTTAGACAGACACTGCTTTTTCTAATCTGCTCTTTAAAAAGCACCAATGTGAGGGAAACATGATTATTTTTCAGTATTTAGGGAAAGAAAATATTTTTTTCAGTTTTTCAATCAAATGTTTTTTTTTTATTCAATAGCGGAATAGAACAACAACAGTATCCAACCTGTTAGGCGTGGGGTGTGTAGCGGCCATGTAATGCAAGCTCAGTGCATATGTGTCTACTTAATCTGCATGTAAAAAAGAAAAAACTTTTTTTGTTCATATTTTACTTTGACATACATTGTTTAGACAGACACTGCTTTTTTGAATCTGCTCTTCAATAAGCACCAATGTAAGGGAAAAATTATTATTTTTCAGTATTTAGGGGAAAACATTTTTTTTTTCAGTTTTTCATTCAAATGTTTTTTTTTTTATTCAATAGCGGAATAGAACAACAACAATATCCAACCTGTTAGGCGTGCAGTGTGTAGCGGCCATGTAATGCAAGCTCAGTGCATATGTGTCTGCTTAATCTGCATGTAAAAAAGAAAAAAACTTTTTTCCTTCATATTTTACTTTGACATACATTGTTTAGGCAGACACTGCTTTTTCAAATCTGCTCTTCAATAAGCACCAATGTAAGGGAAAAATTATTATTTTTCTGTATTTAGGGAAAAAAAAATATTTTTCAGTCTTTCATTTATACTTTACCGTGACACTGTCATACAGCGTTTAGACACTGCTGTTCAAATCTGCTCTTCAAAAATCACCAATTAAAGGGAAAAATAGAAATTTTTCATTCATACGTTACAGTGAGATACACCCATTGGATATTGTTCTT
Organism: Pelophylax lessonae; assembly: GCF_965119305.1. Taxonomy (NCBI): domain Eukaryota; kingdom Metazoa; phylum Chordata; class Amphibia; order Anura; family Ranidae; genus Pelophylax; species Pelophylax lessonae. Next base: position 592,227,585 of record NC_138768.1, read on the forward strand.
GTATTCCGCTTATCAATAAAAACCCATTTAGGGGGAAAAAATGTAATTGCGGCCTAGTCTGCATATGTTACTGTGAGATACACCCTTTGGATACTGTTGTTGTATTCCGCTTATCAATAAAAACCCATTTAGGGGAAAAAAAAAATGTAATTGCGGCCTAGTCTGCATATGTTACTGTGAGATACACCCTTTGGATACTGTTGTTCTATTCCGCTATTCAATAAACACCCATTTAGGGAAAAAAATTAAATTGCAGCCTAGTCTGCATATGTTACTGTGAGATATACCCTTTGGATACTGTTGTTGTATTCCGCTTATCAATAAAAACCCATTTAGGGGGGAAAAAAATGAATTACGGCCTAGTCTGCATATGTTACTGTGAGATACACCCTTTGGATACTGTTCTATTCCGCTATTCAATAAACACCCATTTAGGGAAAAAAATTAAATTGCAGCCTAGTCTGCATATGTTACTGTGAGATATACCCTTTGGATACTGTTGTTGTATTACGCTTATCAATAAAAAACCCATTTGGGGGAAAAAAAATGTAATTGCGGCCTAGTCTGCATATGTTACTGTGAGATACACCCTTTGGATACTGTTGTTCTATTCCGCTATTCAATAAACACCCATTTAGGGGGGAAAAAATGAATTACGGCCTAGTCTGCATATGTTACTGTGAGATACACCCTTTGGATACTGTTGTTCTATTCCGCTATTCAATAAACACCCATTTAGGGAAAAAAATTAAATTGCAGCCTAGTCTGCATATGTTTCTGTGAGATATTCCCTTTGGATACTGTTGTTGTATTACGCTTATCAATAAAAAACCCATTTAGGGGGAAAAAAATGTAATTGCGGCCTAGTCTGCATATGTTACTGTGAGATACACCCTTTGGATACTGTTGTTCTATTCCGCTATTCAATAAACACCCATTTAGGGAAAAAAATTAAATTGCAGCCTAGTCTGCATATGTTTCTGTGAGATATTCCCTTTGGATACTGTTGTTGTATTACGCTTATCAATAAAAAACCCATTTAGGGGGAAAAAAATGTAATTGCGGCCTAGTCTGCATATGTTACTGTGAGATACACCCTTTGGATACTGTTGTTCTATTCCGCTATTCAATAAACACCCATTTAGGGAAAAAAATTGAATTGCGGCCTAGTCTGCATATGTTACTGAGAGAAACACCCTTTGGATACTGTTGTTCTATTCCGCTTATCAATAAAAACCCATTTAGGGGAAAAAAGTGTAATTACGGCCTAGTCTGCATATGTTACTGTGAGATACACCCTTTGGATACTGTTGTTCTATTCCGCTATTCAATAAACACCCATTTAGGGAAAAAAATATTAAATTGTGGCCTAGGCTGTATCTGTACGTGTGAGATACACCCTTTAGATACTGTTGTTCTATTCCGCTAATCAATAAAAACCCATCTAGGGGAAAAAAAATGTAATTGCGGCCTAGTCTGCATATGTTACTGTGAGATACACCCTTTGGATACTGCTGTTCTATTCCGCTATTCAATAAACACCTATTTAGGGAAAAAAAATAAATTGCGGCCTAGTCTGCATATGTTACAGTGAGATAAACCCATTGGATACTGTTGTATTCTGCTTATCAATAAAAACCCATTTAGGGGAAAAAATCTATTGCGGCCTAGTCTGCATATGTTACAGCGCAACAAGGCCCACAGGTCTCGCATGGAGGCCCAGTTATTAGTGGTGAAGTGGTGCTGTTCCGCAAAGCAACTCACGCATGCGTGCTGCAGCTGAAACTCCACTATGGCCTGCTGCTGCTCGCACAGTCTGGCCAGCATGTGCATGGTGGAGTTCCACCTTGTGGGCACGTCACATATGAGGAGGTGAGCGGGAAGGCCGAAGTTATGCTGCAGCGCTGACAGGCGAGCAGCAGCAGGGTGAGAACGCAGAAAGTGCGCACAGACGGCCTGCACTTTCTGCAGCAGCTCTGACATATCGGGGTAATTTCTAAGGAACCTCTGCACCACCAAATGCAGCACATGCACCAGGCAAGGGATGTGTGTCAAACCGGCTAGGTCCAGAGCTGCTAAGAGATTTCGCCCATTATCGCACACCACCAGGCCGGGCTTGAGGCTCACTGGAAGCAACCACTCATCAGTCTGCTGTTGAATGCCCCTCCACAACTCCTGCACGGTGTGTGTTTTTTTCCCCCCAAACAGGCAAGTTTTAAAACTGCCTGCTGTCGTTTACCCCTGGCTGTGCTGAAGTTAGTGGTGAAGGTGTTACGCTGACTGGATGAGGAGGCGGTAGAGGATGAGGAAGCGGAGTAGGAGGAGTTAGGAACAGGAGGCAAACTGAAGCGCACTGCAATCCTCGGTGGTGGAAGGACATGCGCCAAACTGCTATCCACCTCAGGCTCAACCCGCCACTGCATTTACCCAGTGTGCTGTTAGGGAGATATAACGTCCATGACCGTGCTTACTGGTCCACGTATCCGTAGTTAGGTGGACCTTGCCACAGATGGCATTGAGCAGTGCACACCTGATTTTGTCACCCACTTGGTTGTGCAGGGAAGGGTTGGCTTGCCTGGAAAAGTAGTGGCGGCTGGGCACGACATACTGTGGGACAGCCACCACCATAAGGCTTTTAAAACTCTGCATCTCCACCAGACGGAATGACAGCATTTCAAAGGCCAGGAATTTTGATATGCTGGCATTCAGGGCCAGTGATCGCGGGTGGGTAGGGGGGGGGGGGTAATTCCTCTTCTGCTCCAGTGTTTGGGAGATAGAAACCTGAACGCTTCCACGGGACATTGTGGAGATGGTTGTTGGTGACCCAGGTGGTGGTGTTGCTGGCAGATCCTCTGTTTGCGGGGTGGCAGGTTCCGGTCTCACTACAGAGGTGGATGTAGAGGCCGAGACTGCAGCAGAAGAGGAAGCAGCAGGAGCCAGAGACCTTTCTTGGTTTTTGATGTGTATACTCCACTGCAGCTCGTGTTTTTCACTTAGATGCCTGGTCATGCAGGTTGTGCTCAGGTTGAGAAGGTTTATGCCTCGCTTCAGGCTCTGATTGCACAGCGTGCAAACCACTCGTGTCCTGTCATCATCACATTGTCTGAAGAACTGCCACGCTAGGGAACTCCTTTGAGCTGGCTTTGGTGTGCTCGGTCCCTTGCTGCGTTGGGCAGTAGCAGGCGTAATGTCTAGGGCATGGCCGCTCTGCTTTTGCACCCTGCTCCCTCTTCTGCTGTGCTGGTGGCTCTGTGCGACCACCACCTCGTCGACTACTCAGGTCACCTGCATGACATACATTCCATGTGGGGTCGAGGACCTCATCGTCCTCCACATCATCTTCCACGCAGTCTTCACCCCTGCAACCCTTGTCTCCACAATTCGGAATTCCGCAGCAGTTGGCACCTGTGTTTCATCATCCGAGACGTGCTGCGATGGTCCTCCCATGTACTCATCTTGAGACATAAGTGGTTGGGCATAGGTGCACTCAATCTCTTCCACTTCTGGGGCAGGGCTAGGTGGATGGCCCTTGGAAACCATGCTAACAGAGTCATCAAAAAGAAGAAGAGACTGCTGCATGACTTGGGTTTAGACTGCTTGGCTGATTTGCAAGGGGGTGAGGTGAAAGATTGATGGACATCGGATGCAAGGGGCCAACTCTGACCTTTCAGCCAAATACTGGGTGGGAGACAATATGCAGGAACTGGAGGCACTGTCAGCAACCCAATCTACTATCGCCTGTACTTGTTCTGGCCTCAACATTTGTAGAGGCGCATTAGGCCCTGCCAAATACTGCTGTAAGGTTCTGTCGCCTACTCGCAGCTGAGAAAGGTGGTTCCCTTGTGCGTGTAGCTGCCACAGATCGATCACGTCCTCTCCTTGCAACAGGAGCTCCACCAGCAGCACCACGACCCAGCACTAACATGGTGGAGCAGTATGTGTGCACACGCCTAGACATACTGAATGACGGGTCTGCCCCCTTCATTTTCTGGGTCTCCAAATTGGGCACATGGCCAGAGCTTGCTCTTTACGCCTTGGAGGTGCTGGCCTGCCCTGCAGCCAATGTATTATCTGAACGTGTATTTAGCATGGCTGGGGGCGTTATCACAGACAAGTGCAGCCGCCTGTCCAGAGCCAACGTGGACAAGCTCACGTTCATTAAAATGAACCAGGCATGGATCCCACAGGACTTGTCCATACCTTGTGCAAAATAGACATGTATACCGGCCTTACCCCGCCATTGTTGTATTAGATCTTTCTAACTCTTTTGGGGTGTACCCTAATTTAAAAAGAAATAAAATGAAAAACAAAAACCAGTGTTGGCTACCTTGTCCTCCTCCGCCACCGCTTCCACCTACACCACCACATCCTCCACCACCTCAACCTCCTACTCCATATGGGCCTCGTCCTCCTCCTCCACTGCCGCTGCCGCTTCCACCTACACCGCCATATCCACCGCCATCTCAACCTCCTACTCTATATGGGCCTCGTCCTCCTCCTACATCATTCAAGAATATTATTTTTTATTTTTCTGTTTTTTATGTTATTTTCAGTTATTAGCCCTTTCCATGTTTGTTTTAGAGCCATTCTAGTCCTTAAAATTTCGGGACACCATTGACTTCAATGGGGTTCAGGATCGGGTTAAAGTTCGGGTTAAGTCTAGGTCATGAACCCAGACTTTTTTTTCAAATCCGGCCGGACCCGCCGAACCCAGACATCCAGGTGTTCGATCAACTCTAGTTACTTAGACCAATTGTTCTGCAGACCTGATAAAAAAAAAGATTATTTTCCCAGTACTATTCTGCACTAGTCTCAGATTCAAACAACAGGCCCAAAATAAGTGGGTGTTATTACACTTACAAATTATCTACTCAGACTGGTCAGAGTTTGAGGGGGTCCTATAAATCTTCAGTAATCTCCTCCAAAGATAGAATCATACAATCACACAACTTAAGCTTAAGTTTCACCAAACCCAGTTTACACCTGCTAAATTGCACAAGATACAGTAGGTTTACACCCAGACGCCAATTGTTTTAGGGGCTGTTGTTTTAGGGGCTGTTGTGGCTCAGCTGATTTTCTTCACTATTTTTGGACTTGCCCACTTGTTCACATGTTCTTGCCAGCACCTTTATCTCCTCAACCCTAGGCCTCCCTAACATGTCACATTCCAAAAACTGTTTACTTGGTATATTCGGTGACCTGTCTGTCTCTAGATTTGACATGCGCTTATTACATATTGTGGCAGTACCCCATCAGGGTGATGTTGACGCAGGATTCCCAACCAGGCAGGTTGAGGGGCTCCAGGAGCATGGCTTAATTAGGCTTTTTAGTTTCCTCATGGTTTTAAAAAAAAATGTTTTGGGACCTGGAGCCCAGAGATTTTTTAGCAATCTGGGTGGGATGAAGTTTCCAATCCTGTGTCCAGATTTTAGAACTACCAATACACTAATAGGTCAGGTGTGTGCTGGTCTTTTTGTAGACACTTGACCATGTTTCTGGGCTCCACCCTCCCTAGGAGTCCAGGCATGCAACAGAGAGGCCAGATTGTGCATGTGCGCCGTGGGAAAGGCAGAGACCCAAGCCTGAGGGTCAAAGTGTTTGCAAGAAAATGGTCTGTGGGAGACAGACAAGGGCCTAAAGCGAAATGTCATAGTTGCAATGTTGCATCTGTAGGCCAGGAGATTGAATCTGCTATTATTTGGTGTTGATGGTGAAACCCCCCTGTGAGGGAAAAACTTTGATTTTGTTTCTTGAGTTTTGTTGGAACTTTCTTTAAAAAAAATATGGCCAACAAGTCCTGAAATGTGAATTTCTGGCATAGACTGTACGTGCTAGCAGGTGCTACACTTGAGCTAAATAACCCCCAAACCTCAGAAAAGCACTTCTATTAACATGGAAAGGAGCTTCCCATTGTACAACTACTTACGCTTTGCTAAAGGTAATTAATTGTAGTTTCCCGTTATTAAGGCTTACTTTTGAACTCTGAAAGAAACCTCTATTGTTTAATGCTTTTTAGGATTGTTGGATTTCCAATCTCCTAACCCTTGCCTCTGTAACCCCAGACTATTGAAAAACAGTTTTTTATTTATCTGTTAAATGGGATGCACAACACCAATTGTATTGATTGTGATATTTCTCTGCTGTGATGGCCAGAAACATCTCAGGGATGCTCTTTTTATTATTTTCTCTGTATTAGTTAGGGTTCTCTTTTTCTGACTTTTTTTCTTGTATTCTTGTTACATATGCAAATGGGACTGCCATGCATTACATTAAAAATAATTGGGCACTTCAAAAGTATTTGGTTCCAGGACAGAAAAAAATCTGGCACACAAACCACGTGTCGACCCACCAAAGATACTTTTTGTATCAGCTTCACATAAACTCAAACACATGAAATGAACAAGTAAGGTGAAGGTTGTTGTTAATTGAGAAATCTCCAAAAATAACTTATGCCAAGATTAGGGAGTGCATTTTTGATGGTTCACAGATCAGGAACAATATCAATGACAAACAGTTTAAATATCTGTTAGTGGGGCCAGAGAAAATGACCTGGAAAGCATTCAAGGAAAACTGAGAATTTCTTAGGAATTAAAGAGCACCAAATCACAATCAGCTGGCTGACAAACTTCTTACAGCATACAAGGCCATAAAGTGCAACATGTCACTGAAAATTCATTTTCTGCATTCACACTTGGACTTCTTTCCCGAAAATCCAGGTGCACTCAGTGACAAACATAGTGAAAGTTCTCACCAGGACATTTGCACAATGGAAAAATGGTATCAGGATAACTGGAATCCATCAGTGCTGGCTGACTAGTGTTGGGCACTGTAGTGGGATGCACTGGACACCGAGCACAAAATAAATTAGCAGTAAAACACTTTTTAGACCTATTAAACTCATTGAACTCTTGCAGCATGTTGGAAACATTAAGCAATGAAATACATTATAGTCATTCAAAGTTAGCTTCACTTTTATCATGATTCCTATATGACACAGTCATTCTGAAAATATGTAAGGAAACTCGTGCACTACTATATATGTGATCGAAATAAAGAAAAATATGAATAAAAGTAAAAATTTGAATTTTCAAACAAATACAATGAGATTTCCAAGCTCAAAATTACCCCAGTTCTTAATGCATGTTATAAGACAAGTCAATTTGGTTGGTCTCTGGCTGGTTGGCAAGTTTGAGCTTGTAAATCTCTTTGTATTTGTTTGACATACATCGCCCTGCCAGTGTTCCTTACTACAAATACCAGTTATAGGTGGGGGCAGTGGCCACTTTTTTGTATTTTGAATATAGTGGTCAGGCAATGCACTGACACCCTTGCTACTATAATGCTATGTGCTGGGTGTTCAGTGTGCCCCTGTACCATTAAGGAGGGGCGGGCTCATTCCAGGCTCACCTGTCCCCTACCTATTCATAAATATATGGATATAAAAGCAGATGCTCCCATTGTGGAGACTCACAAAAGTTAGGGACTGTAGAAAACAGGGTGCCTTGGAGGGGACTGCAGCTTACACATGTATTTGCAAATGTGTGCAGCTAAACCCCTGTTCTTAACACATATAGTTAAATAGGTCAATGTGGTTGGTCGCTGGCTGGTTGGTAAGTTTGAGCTTGGAAATATCTTTGTATTTGTTAGACATACATCACCCTTCCAGTTTTCCCTGCTACAAAGACCAGTTATAGGTGAGGGCAGTGGCCACTTTTTTGTAAAAAGTTGAATTGGTTTAATATTATAAAGTGATTCTCAATGCATCCGGTGTCTTTAACCACTTGTCTACTGGGCACTTTCACCCCCTTCCTGCCCAGGCCAGTTTTCAGCTTTCAGCACTTTCACATTTTGAATGACAATTATGCAGTCATGCAACACTGTACCCCAGTGGTGTAGCATGGGTTGTCAGCGTCCGGGGCAAGGAAAGTACAAATCTACTAGACCACTACACTGACACCTACACTGACCTATTTGACCACGACACAGACCTACATTATTCCTACACTGACCTACCCGATTACTATACTGACACCTACACAGACCTACCTGACCACTACACAGACCTACCTGACCACTACGCCAACCTACCTGACCACTACACAAACCTACCTGACCACTATACACACACCTACACTGACCTATCGTATTGCTACACTGACCTACCTTATTCCTGCACTAACCAACCTGATCACTACACTGACCTACCTAATTTCTATACTGACACCTACACTGGCCTACCTGACCACTACACAGACCTACCTGACCCCTACACAAACCTACCTGACCACTACACAAACCTACCTGACAATTACACTGACCACTACACAGACCTACCTGTTTCCTGCAGTATCCTACCTGATCAATATACTGACACCTACAGAGACCTATCTGACCACTACAGAGACCTACCGGATTCCTACACTAACCTACCTGATTACTATACTGACACCTACACTGACCTACCTCACCACTACACAGACCTACCTGACCACTACACTGACCAACCTGATCACTACACTGACCTACCTGACCACTACACAGACCTACCTGACAACTATGCAAACCTACCTGACCACTACACAGACCTACCTGACAACTACACAAACCTACCTGACCAATACACTGGCAACTACACTGACCTACCTGTTTCCTGCACTAACCTACATGATCACTATACTGACACCTACAGAGATCTATCTGACCACTACAGAGACCTACCTGATTCCTACACTAACCTACCTGATTACTATACTGACACCTACCTCACCACTACACAGACCTACCTGACCACTACACTGACCTACCTGATTCCTGCACTAACCAACCTGATTACTACACTGACCTACTTTATTACTACACTGACCCCTACAATAACCCCTACACTGACCCCCCTACACTGACACCTACACTAACCCCCCACACTGACACCTACACTGACCCCCCTACACTGACCCATCCCACACTGACACCTACACTGACCCCCCTACACTGATCCCCTTACACTGACCCCCCCACACTGACACCTACACTGACCCCCTACACTGACTCCCCCTACACTGACACCTACACTAACCCCCTCCCACACTGACACCTACACTGACCCCCTAAACTGACCCCTACACTGACTCCTCCTACACTAACACCTACACTGACACTGTTGTCTTCACTCTGCCATGCTGCTGGCTGCCTGCCACAACGATCCGGTCTGGAGCGGGCGGCTGAAGGGAAGTGCTGAGCTGAGGTCGGAGAAGATGAAGAGTCGGGGCTCATGTTTACACCTGCGCCACCCCCACTATGCCACTGGACAGTCCAACAGGTACAGGCCAGCTCACCATGTCTGTCCAAAGGGCACCCGCCGGCCATCGCTGAGCTGAAAGATAGCAGCTGGAGCACGGGAAGAGCGCCGGAAGATAGCAGTGCAGTATATACCGTATATACTCGAGTATAAGCCGACCCGAATATAAGCCGAGGCCCCTAATTTTACCACAAAAAAAAGGAAAAAATGATTGACTCGAGTATAAGCTTAGGGTGGGAAATGCAGCAGCTACTGGACCCAACTGGACCACCATAAGACCCAAAACAGGGGCTGTGGGCATGGTAAAGTAGAATGCAGGGCTGAGAGTATAGTACAGGAAAATGCAGGGCTGTGGGCATGGTACAAGAGAATGCAGGACTGCGGGCATGGTACAGGAGAATGCAGGGCTGCGGGCATGGTACAGGAGAATGCAGGGCTATGGGCATGGTAATGGTACAGGAGAATGCAGGGCTGTGGGCATGGTACAGGAGAATGCAGAGCTGTGGGCATGGTACAGGAGAATGCAGGGCTGCGGGCATGGTACAGGAGAATGCAGGGCTGTGGGCATGGTAATGGTACAGGAGAATGAAGGGCTGTGGGCATGGTACAGGAGAATGCAGGGCAGTGGGCATGGTACAGGAGAATTTAGGGATGTGGGCATGGTACAGGAGAATACAGATCTGTGGGTATGGTAATGGTACAGGAGAATGCAGGGCTGTGGGCATGGTAATGGTACAGGAGAATGCAGGGCTGTGGGCATGGTAATGGTAAAGGAGAATGCAGGGCTGTGGACATGGTACAGGAGAATGCAGGGCTGCGGGCATGGTACAGGAGAATGCAGGGCAGTGGGCATGGTACAGGAGAATTTAGGGATGTGGGCATGGTACAGGAGAATACAGATCTGTGGGTATGGTAATGGTACAGGAGAATGCAGGGCTGTGGGCATGGTAATGGTACAGGAGAATGCAGGGCTGTGGGCATGGTAATGGTAAAGGAGAATGCAGGGCTGTGGACATGGTACAGGAGAATGCAGGGCTGCGGGCATGGTACAGGGAATGCAGGGCTGTGGGCATGGTACAGGAGAATGCAGGGCTGCGGGCATGGTACAGGAGAATGCAGAGCTATGGGCATGTTAATGATACAGGAGAAAGCAGGACTGCGGACATGGTAATGGTACAGGAGAATGCAGGGCTGTGGGCATGGTAATGGTACAGGAGAATGCAGGTCTCTGGGCATGGTAATGATACAGGAGAATGCAGGGCTGCGGACATGGTACAGGAGAATGCAGGGCTGCGGAAATGGTACAAGAGAATGCAGGGCTGTGGGCATGGTACAGGAGAATGCAGGGCTGTGGGCATGAAACAGGAGAATGCAGGGCTGTGGGCATGGTACAGGAGAATGCAGGGCTGCGGGCATGGTACAGGAGCATGCAGGGCTGTGGGCATGGTAATGTTGCAGGAAAATTCAGGGCTGTGGGCATGGTACAGGGGAATGCAGGGCTGTGGGCATGGTAATTGTAAAGGAGAATGCAGGGCTGTGGGCATGGTAGTGGTACAGGAGAATGCAGGGCTGTGGGCATGGTACAGGAGAATGCAGGGCTGTGGGCATGGTAATGGTACAGGAGAATTCCGGGCAGCGGGCATGGTACAGGAGAATACAGGGCTGCGGGTATGGTACAGGAGAATGTAGGGCTTTGGGCATGGTAATGGTACAGGAGAATGCAGGGCATGGTAATGGTACAGGAGAATGCAGGGATGCGGGCATAGTACAAGAGAATGAGGGCATACTACAGGAGATGCAATGCCGCGGGCATGGCACAGGTGTACCATGCCCGCAGCACTGCATCTCTTGTAGTATGCCCACAGCCCCGCATAATGGCAGGGAGTGCGGCTGTGGAGGAGTCTCACCTGTTCTTGAGGCGCCTTAGATTTAAAAATGGCGACGCCCGGCGCCAACACACCATTGCGCATGCCCCGCCTCCGCTCGGGAAAGCTCGTATACATTCGGCTATTCCTGGGAATAGCCGAACGTGTACGGCTTTTCCCGAGCGGTGGGGGCTCATGCGCGGTGACATGTTGGCGCTGTGCGGCGCCATTTTTAAATCTAAGGTGAGTCAGGAGCACGTCGGGCAGGCCAGGGACATTTTTTTTTTTACTCGTACTAAGGTGACACTGGCGCGGCGTGGGATGCGCCCCCCCGATTTTGCGCCCTGTGCTGCTGCCCCCCACGCTATGCCACCTAATGAGGCTGCACAGATGAGCACTGATAAGCTTCACTGATGGGCATTGGTGAGGTGACACTGATGGGCACGGATGAGAGAGCACTGATGGGCACAGATAAGATAGCACTGGTTGGCACTGATGAGGCTGCACTGATATGTGGCACTGATAGGTGGCACTGATGGGCACTGGTAGGCAGCCTTGAAGGGCACTGATAAGTGGCACAGATAGGCAGCACTGATAGACACTGGTAGGTGATATTGATGGGTACTGATTTGCAGCACTGATGAGCACTGATTGGCAGCACTTGTGGGCACTGTGTAACAGCACTGGTGGACACTAATTGGCAGCACTGGTGGGCACTGTTGTTACTGGACTGATAATTAGAAAACTGATAATCAGTGCCCTGATTATCAGTGCCAATGTCCCTTTAACACAAGCTGGTTATCTGCTCTCTTTTTCTCTCCTCACATTGTCAGCATAATCAGATAGTGCTTTCTTGTTTACTTATTGGACACAGCTGATCACGTTGTAAAGGACTTCTGTAATTGGCCCTTTACCACGATCTGTGATCAGCTGAGTTCAAAGGACTCGGCAATCACTGAGTGCACCGCCCATGCCCTACAGGGGGTGCGCAGGCAGCGTGATCACGGTAGGACATCCATGCAAACCCTTCCGGCAATGGAAGCCCACACTGTAGCCGTTAGACATGTGCAGAACGGAAATATTTGTTTTGTTTTGTCTCGGATAGATTCATTATGTTACTAATTTGGTTTCGTTATGGAATTAATTTATTTTGGTTTCAGAATTTGTTTAGTTTCGTTTTCTGTAAATTTTGTTTAGTTTTTCGTTAAAATTTGTTTGATTTATTAATTTTCTAACAAATTCCAACTTTTCAGAACGATTAGAATTTGGATTGGTCGAAAAATGATCAACCAATTAGAATTCTGTGCGAAGAAATAGCTGGTTGTTAAGCAGCGGGCCGGAAAGCCAGCCGCCCTCCTCCTTATAAACTATAAGTCATCATCTGTCAGCGGGTTTTCCCACTGAGAGATGAATGTAGAGATAAAGAATGCTGTTAAAAAATAAATAAAAAAGGCCGGATAGTGCCTAGCAATAGAAAAATGTTAACAAACCAGCATTGGGCCCTCCCCCCAGTCCATATCAGGTTCTTCAGTTCTGGTATGGATATTAAGGGGAACCCCATGCCAAAATTAAAAAACAAAAAAACTGCGTGCCCCCCCCCAATTCCATACCAGACCCTTATTCGAGCATGTACCGTTGTAAGTCAGGAAGAGGGGGTGAGTGAGCGCCCCCCTCTTCCTGAATGATATCAGGCCACATGCTCTCAACATGGGGGTGGGTATTTTGTGGCAGGGGGGGGCTCTGCTTCCCCCACCCCAAAGCACCTTATCCACATGTTGATGCCTCTTCCCAACAACCCTGGGCTGTGGTTGTTGTGGTCTGTGAATGGGAGGGTTAACCAGAATCTGGAAGCCCCCAGATCCCACCCCCCATGTGAATGGGTATCGGGTACATCGTACCCGTATTCATTCACCAAAAAAGAGTGTCAAAAAGTAAAAACCACGGGAAACAGTTTTTGACAAGTCCTTTATTAACCACTTCAGCCCTGGAAAGGTTTTACCCCCTTAATAACCAAGCCATTTTTTGCGATTTGGCACTCCATTGCTTTAACTAACAATTGCGCGGTCATGCAACGCTGTACCCAAATACATTTGATGTCCTTTTTTCCCACAAATAGAGCTTTCTTTTGGCGGGATCACCACTGCAGTTTTTTAGATTTTGTGCTATAAACAAAAAAAGAGTGACAATTAAAGAAAAAACAACAATAATTTTTACTTTCTGCTATAAAACATTCCCAATACATTTTTTTTTAAAAAGTCTAATTTTTTTCATCAGTTTAGGCCAATTTTTGGTAAAAAAAAAAATCCCAAAAAGCGTATATTAATTGGTTTGCGCAAAAGTCGTAGCGTTGACATACCATGGGATAGATTTTTGGATTTTTTATTTTTTTAATGTTTTTATTAGTGATGGCAGCGATCAGCGATTTTTAGCGGGACTGCGACATTGCGGCGGACAAATCTGACACTAAGTGAAACTTTTTGGGGACCAGTGACACCAATACATTGATCAATGCTAAAAATAAATGCACTGATCACTGTATAAATGACACTGACATGGAAGGGGTTAATACTGGGGGTGATCAAGGGGTTAAATGTGCTCCTAAGTCTTGCTTACTAACTGTGGGGGGCTCTGTAACAGGCACATGGAGATTGGTGTTTCAGCTTAGCTGAGACACACAATCTCATTGTGCCTATCTGACAGGAGAGCCGTCTGGCTTGTTTACATATGCAGGCGGCTCTCCTGTCAGTTTTCCTCAAGCTCCTCCCGTGGTCTGGCTCCCACTGTGTCTAATCACAGAGGGAGCGCGGCTCCGTCGGCGAGTGTGCACCGCCGAGACCACATGCACATAATCACGTGATTATGCGAAACCAAACCACCCTGCTGCAGTAAATCTGTGTGGGGTTTTCAGCAAGTGGTTAAAAAAGAAAAAAACAGTGTCTCTCAATGTAAATCCATCATCCATCGAGTCCGACCCAAAAAATAGAAAAATTGCAAAGAATGCTTTGCCTCCTAAGAGGCTACCCACCATATGCCCTCTCTTCGGCTTTGACAGTTCTTATATAAGCAAGGGTTAGGTCACCCAGTGGCACCTCCCTTTTCTGATGTCACATGACATAAAGTAACCAAAAATTCGGCTGAATTTGTATTCGGGCAGAAACGAATAGCACTTCTAGTAGCTGTCTTTCGGGTATGGCATGGGTGGAAGCTGGTAAAGGAACTGCTACTACCACTCTCAATGAACTGTCACACTAACCACAAATAGACAAATAAATGGTGCACTGTTCCTTTAAATAAATCCAAAAAACTTAATAACTACTAACTGTTATGTGCTCCTCTATCTATACTAAGTACAAATATTGTGTTCGTAAATAAATCACAACCTGATGGCATTCAATAAAACAAAACAAACACAATGTGATAAAGGGATATGCCATATACAGATCTGGGGCGTTAATTCTTAAATGCATGTCCAAGTGCCTTTGCATTTACTTTCATAGAATCAAATTTTCCAAAACAATGTGCGGATAAGAACAATGTGAAGGGGCGTCTCCTGGCGCGCAGAGGAGATGGCTGCTTTTAGCACAGTTCCCTGCTTCCTATCACCGCAATTATGGTCAGAATTACCAGACACACCCCGCACAATGTACTTCCACTGTTCCTGATGACTGCCATTTCTTAATTACATTCCGAACAGAGGATATTGACATCTGAAAACACTTTGCTATCTTCTTATAGCCTTCTCCAGCTTTGTGAGCGTCAACTATTTTCAGTTTCAGTTTTCTAGACAACTGCTTAGAAGATCCTATGGTGCTGCTTGTTGGGGCAAGGTCAGATGAGTCTGGGCATTTAAAACCTTTGAGATTGACATCACCTGGTCTTCCCAGATGATGATTGAGAACAATCCATGACACTGGCAGGTCTCAGCCTTGCAAAGGGGGCACTGCATGCTATAAATTCTGCAGGGTGCCCAAACTTTAGCAGATGCCAGTTTTTGTTTTCTGTAATTTTGAAAGTGTCAATGATGGAAATAAAATCTAACTTTTGTTGACATATTATAAGAATGTCTAATCTGTAATGTGATGCCTTTTGGAGATTTTTCCATCTTTCCTTGGCTTCTCTATGCACAATAATACAAATTTTTACCTGGGGTGCCCAAACTTTCGATCCCCACTGTAAATAACTTTATGGTATACACTGCACTATCTGATCTCAACAAACTGTAAAAAGCTAAAATTTCCCTCCCTGTTAGCAATGTCTTATTAATTATAAAATTCCACTTATAAATCACCCTCTGGCCAAGGGATTCAAACCCACAACCATCGCAATTGCAGGTCTGGTATTCTATCAGCTACACCACCATCAAGTATGCTTGAACACACTTTTCCTGCCCAACTAACTAACTCCTATCTCACCCTACACACAGTGGATGAGATAAAAGTTAGGGAGAGTGTGTTCAGCTTAAGCAGGCTTAATGGTGACATGGGTGGTAGACTACCAGGCTTGCAATGAGAGCTGTGAGTTCCTTTCCCACAGCCTGCCAGTGATTTATTTATTGGAATTCCGAGGTTGGAGTCCATGATAATGCGGGAACTCGAAGTTCCTGCGAAGAAGCCCATGTGTTCATCGTTCAACGAACGAGCGAACAGCCAATGTTCGAGTCGATCTTACGTTCGACTCGAACTCGAAGCTCATCCCTACTACTCATATGAAAGTATTACATGCCAGAGGTCCTAGCCACCAGTGCTATTGTGGGTTCTGGTGGCTTTTCATGTAAGTGATGTTCTGAAGATTGGACCTTTGTATTTGGCTTTTTCTTGTTTTTAGTTGTTTTTAATAAATACTACACTATGGAAAGCATTTTCTCTCTCTCTCTTGAAAAAATTCCTTCAAGTACTCCAACCAGCAGTACTTCCTGCTGGTTGGAGTACTTGAAGGAATTTTTTCCGGTGTCATCATCTCTTCTGATTTGCTTTCTGGCTCAAGACCTGCTGTATAATATACAAAAACGCATTAGCTGTCCTAATAAGATAGCAACATAGTCTGGTGAGTGTGCATTTCTGTTTTTGGGTGAAGGACCACTGGTGGAGGATTGACGTTGTTTACACTGACAATGATTATCCATATGGACTTTTTTTGTAGTTTTATGAACTGAGTTCATTATTTTTGATCATATGCACTATATGTTCACTAATTTTATGTTTTAGCGCTGCAACCTATTTTTTCACATGTTTTTTATGTTTGTATATTCACATTGTTTGCAAGCTGCTGATTAAGTATTTTATTTTAAGGCGCTGACTTCACTTTTATGTTTATTTTCCTACTACTCATATCTCCATGTGAAATATTCACGGATTTACTAACTATTTATAACACAACGAGACCTTCCCTTCCTCAGTGTAAGCATACAAACATTGTCTGATCACTCACCTTTATTCATCCACATTGACTTACCCAATGCACCGCCAAGATCTTTTTAATGGCACCTTAATGCCTCACTACTGACTGACTCTTTAATTCACACACAGATTACTGAGAGACTTACATGCTATTTCAAAGAAAATACTACTGATGATATCTCCCCAATGACTGTGTGGGAGGCACACGAACCAGTAATACGTGGAAAACTTATCAAAATAGGGGCAAAATGCAAGAGAGAATCAAATCGCAGAACTCTCTGCAAAAACTGCACTTTTAAGCCCCGTACACACGTACCGATTGTCGGCCGTAAATATTCGGCCGACGACCGATCGGCCGATTGTAGGCTTGTTAGTATGATGCTTCCGACAGCCGACAGCGCATTTTCGGCCGAACAGAATCTGTCGTGCAGGCATTAAAATTTTTGTTGGCCAACACCAGAACGGCCGATTGTTCGCCAGTCAGTACAGATTTCGGCCGACAGACAGCAAGGAAAGTAAACCATCACATGACATCACTTCTGCAGTCGGCTGTTGTTGGCCGACAAAATTCGTGTGCAGTCTTTTGCAGTTTTCAACAGGCACGACAGCCCTGGACAAAAGACGGCCGACGATCGGTACGTGTGTACGGGGCTTTAAAAGCCTCTCATAAACAGTCTCTATCTGTACACAAGCCCTACGTGATCCTAAACTCACCTTCAATATCTCACACATGAGAAATAAAGCAGGTAGTTTGGAACATACTACTGACCACATAGTGGCTCAATTCCACGCCTTCTATTCTACCCTTTATGATCTCCCTCTGCAGCAAAGACTGAAAGGCTTAACTGGAGACAGGGACAAGATCATAGATACTTATCTAACACAGAGCCAGCTTCCTAAACTAGATAGAAAAGACATTTCACTTTTGGAGAACCCCATACTGGAAGGTAAACTTCCAATGGCAATCAAAGACTTGAAGCCTGGTAAAAGTTCTGGCCCAGATGGCTTCTCATCATATTATAAAACTTTTGCTAGCATTCTAAAAAAAACCTCACCAGCGGGCATTAAACTCTATCTCAGACTAAGGTGAGGTACCAACCTCCTTCCTTCAAGCTCATACTACAATTTTGCCAAAGCCCGGTAAAGATGCCACAGACTATGCAAAATCTTGGCTAAATGCTTAAGACCACTACTTTTTCTACTAATTGGCCTTGAGAAAGCGGGTTTGTATGCAACATAGAGAAGCGAAAGTCAATGTAATTAAAGCTTTAAACTTGATCCATGCTGCACACTTACAAAAGATAGAGGGTCTTCTCCTGTCTACTGACGCACAGAAGGCCTTTGATCGAGTAGCATGGGACTTTCTGAACACATAGCTCTTGAATCAAAAATGCTATCCTGGATAGTGGCTGTCAGGAAAGGGCTCACCTGCTGGTGGCACTGTAGCTCCCAGATCCATAGACTGCAATTCCAGTGTCCATCAGCAGGTTTCTCTCAGCAGCCAGAAGCTGACATCTCATGCAATCAGTCATCATCTGATGCTGGCTGCAGAAGTGTATTTAAACTCCTTGCATGCTCTTTCTCACTGCCTTGGTGTTGTCTCCATGTGCCCCTGACCTGCATTCCTGTGTCCCTGCATCCTGATCCTGGACCCTGATCCTGACCCTGCAGCCTGATCCCTTCCTACCTGCTTACTCCATCTCCTGTTGCCCTCTCCCTGTTCTGTCTTGTTCCCAGTTCTCTCTGTTTGATCTCCCGTGTATGACACTGGCTCTGTTACGATTTGTTTATCCTGTTTTCTGTATATATTTGGTTTGAGCAGTTGTTCATAGTGTGTCACTATTGTTTGGTTATCTGGTTTGATTTACATAGTTTTCGTTTTCTGGAGATGCATTTACATTTGTGATATTTACTGTATTTATTTTTAAGTAAATTATATGCTTTTACACTATATTTGTGCCTAATATTTTCTGTGGCAGTCCACACATATCTGGTCAAACTTGTTACTGACATAACACCAAGGTCAGTCCTGGCCAGAAGTGGCTCCACAGGGAAGCCATCTTGGCTCTGCTGTTTGTTGCAAGATGCATCCTGAGGAGGTTATCTACTTTTCTTTGCTAATGACAGAGGAAAAAGAATACTTCTGCCAGATATTAAAGGAGTGGGCCAGTGACCAGCTGTTAGAATGCATGTGTCTTGCTCATTCCCTAGTTGATCAGGACAGGATGCTGTTTGGCGATGTTCAGCCATTGATTCAAGTTTGTGCGGAGTTGGCTTTGTCCAGTACTCCTAAAGGCAGTGATGACTTTTCTCCCCCCTTCAGTATGGCTCAGGTAGAATCACTGGTATGGTTATTGGAGGATGACTCGGCTTATTTCTTTGAGCACTATTCAGCATGTTCCCAACAGGTGCTAGTAGAGTGCATTAATGCAGTGCAGTCTCTTGTCAGACAGGCAGAGCGTAAATTGAATCTTCTTCAACTGTTATTACAAGCATGGTCAGGTATATTGCACTCAGCCTCAGTCAGCTTGCGCCAATCCCTTCCTACTGCTAGACACCCACCTGCTGAAAGATCTCTCTCTCCATCACCCACAGCAACCACAGTTGCAGCCCAGTATACCCTACTACCAACCATATGTCAGTACCCTGTTTCCACTTACTGCACCTACCCTGCCTTTACCCCTTGAAGATAACCTCTTCTCCGCTGCCTGTGCCAATCCCTCAGAAATTTTCCTTAGCAACTGCTCCCTCTTTTTTAACACCCCCCAGCTTTTCTTTGCCATCAGCTGCTCCCCCTACTTACAGCGCTGTGTTGACACACAAAACCTCAGTGGCAAAACACAAAAAGAAACTAACGTTTTTCCCAACTCGCAAAATCCTGCCACTATCCAACTTTGGCTCCACGCTATCTGATCTGCTCCAATCTGCCTCCATGCCAGCCGAACTGCTCCAGTCTGCCTCTACGCCAAGCGATCTGCTCCGGCCTGCCTCCACGCCAGACAAACTGCTCCAGCCTGCCTCCAAGCCAGCAGACCTGCTTTGGCCTGCCTCCATGCCAGCCAACCTGCTCTGGCCTGCCTCTACACTGGCCAATCTGCTCCAGCCTGCCTCTATGCCAGCCGATATGCTCCAGCCTGCCTCCACGCCAGCCGATCTGCTCCAGCTTGCCTCCACGCCAGCCGATCTGCTCCAGCCTGCCTCCACGCCAGTTGATCTGCTCCAGCCTGTCTCTATGATTGCCAATGGGGTTAGGCCGACCTCTGATGATCTTAAACCTGATAACCCAACTGACCTTGCTGATCCTCTGCCCGCTGCCCAGCCTGATATGCCTCTGCCCGCTGCCCAGCCTGATGTGCCTCTGCCTGCTGCCCAGTCTTTGCCTGCTGCCCAGCCAGATGTGCCTCTGTCTGCTGCCCAGCCTGATGTTCCAGTACCTGCTGCCCAGCCTGATGTTGCGGTGTCTGCTACCCAGCTTTATGTTTCAGTGCTTACTGCCCAGCTTGATGTTTCGGTGCCTGTTGCCCAGCTTGATGTTTTGGTGTCTGCTGCCCAGTTTGATGTTCTGGTGCCTTCTGCTCAGCCTTTTGACTCGGTGCTTTCTGCCCAGTCTGATAACTTGGTGCTTACTGCCCAGCCTGCCTCTGGACATCCTGTCCCCAATAACCTGCCTGCCTCTGATGGTCTGCTGCTCAATGACAAGTCTACCCATAATGATCTGCTGTCTGATGACCCTTCCTCTGCCTCTGATCCAGTGCCAGATGTCCAGCCTGATGGTCCCATGCTCAATGTCCAGCCTGCCTCTGGTGATCCTCTTACCATTGACCAGCCTGATCTTGGTTAGCTTTTACCTACCACCCAGCCAGGTTCTACTGACTCAATACCAGCTGCTCAGTTGGATTGTCATGCAAAGGCTAAGTGTTCACCTGCTAATGGGTCTGCAATCGAATGGGTCTGAGTCCTCACGTGCCTTATATGGGTTACCTGTTTGGCCTGAGATTCGTTTGTCAGTTGCCTCGGTTGAGTCCCTCTGGCAGTGTGCTGTTCCTATGTTTCCAAAGCCTGGTGGTCCAAACATACCCATGGTAACCAGTAGCTGCATTTGCCTTCATGGCCCTGATTATGGTAAACTTCCGGGGAATGGCACAAGTACTATCTGTGCCTCGCCATGATCCGGATGCGCTTGCTACAGCTCCAGGTGCAATAGGGGACCCGGGTCAGGTTACCAGTGCCTCAAAGATACCTAGGTGCCTTTTGAAGTGCAGAGTAAGTCCTGGAAACCCGGCAAGCTACTTGGTTATGGCAAGACACTTCTGTGTCAGAGTTCCGGTATTGTCACATGACACCCGGGCTAAGTCTGCAGATAACTTGTGGGACCCCAGCATTGGGGTACCTGCTGTTTTGAGGGACTTAGAGTATCCAATTCTATACATCTCAGATGATCTGGCAAGCAGGACACTCAGCCAGTTGCTTGACCCCAGCGGTGGGATACCCCAGTCAGTCGCCTGACCCAGGCAATGGGACACTTTGCCTATTGTTGGATCTTGGCAATGGGGCATCTCGCTTGGAACCCAGCACTTCTTCAGCCTACGAGGAACTTTTGCTCTGGACTTGTGTTTTATGGACTGGTTTAGCTAGAGTTGTTTGGAGCATCCTGAGGCTGCTCCTTAAATGGGGGTACTGTCAAGAAAGGGCTTACCTGCTGTACTGTGATCTACTGTCGCTCCCAGATCGATAGGCTGCAGTTCCAGTGTTCACCAGCGGGTGTCTCTGAGCAGCCAGAAGCTGACATCTAATCCAATCAGTCATCATCTGATGCTGGTTGCAGGAAGTGTTTTTAAACCCTGTGCATGCTCTTCCTCACTGCCTTGGTGTTGTCTCCATGTGCCCCTGACCTGCATTCCCGTGTCCCTGCAACCTGACCCTGGACCCTGATCCTGACCCTGCAGCCTGACCCCTCCCTACCTGCTTATTCCATCTCCTGTTACCCTCTCCCTGTTCTGTCTTATTTCCAGCTCCCTCTGCTCGATCTCCCGTTTATGATCCTGGCTCTGTTACGATTACAATTAATTTATCCTGTTTTCTGTATATATTTGGTTTGAGCAGTTGTTCGTTGTGTGTCACTATTGTTTGGTTATCTGGTTTGATTTGCACAGTTTTTGTTTTCTGGAGGTGTGTTTACATTTGTCTTTTTCACTTATTTTTAAATAAATTATATTCTTTTACACTATATTTGTGCCTGATATTCTCTGTGGCAGTACACACCATTCTGGTCATACCTGTTTTGACAGGGGCTTTACCTTAATCAGGGCCATAGCATTTCTATATAAACATATCATTCTCCGAGGAGGTAAAGATTAAAAATGGAAATAGACAAGAGTGCCCTTATCCCCCCTTTATTCTAATGCTGGAGCCTTATATTGTTTTTCAAACCACATACAATAATTATTAACCTTACGTGGGTCTTTAGTATATATGGCTATGTCTTAAATATGAAGATCAATTACTTCAAATCAGAGGCTCTGAATCCCACGATACCACATGATTCAGCTTAGAGACAAGAAAACTGCCCCTACAAAAGGGAGACAAAGGCGTTAAAATATTGAAGGATTTCGTTAACCTCACGTCTATCTTCTCTCATTGACTGCAACTTCATACCCCTCCTGAGATCAAATGAAGGCAATCTGAAGGCCTGGGATTTTAAATGTTTCTCTTGGTTTGGCAGGGCTGCCATTATGCAAATGCAAGTCCCTCCCAAACTACTATATGTTAAGCATGCTCTACCTATTCCGATTCCCAACAGCTTTTTTCTTAAACTGCATACTTTACAATTGAAGTTTGTTTGGGCACACAAACAACCCCTTGTCGAGTTTCAGCTGATCACCAGACCTAAGACTCTTGGTGGCATGGGCTTGCCATTAGGGTTGAGCGAACACCTAGATGTCCGTGTTCGACGGGTTCGGCCGAACTTTAAAAAAAAGTCCGGGTCCGTGTCCCGGACTTTTACCGAACTTTTCCCGGACACCGAACCCCATTGAAGTCAATGGGGACCCGAACTTTAAGGCACTAAAATGGCTCTAAAACACCAAAGGAAAGGGCTAGAGTGCTGCAAATGGCAGCAAAACGTAATTAAGAGCATGGCAAGTGCTCTGCAAACAAATGTGGATAGGGAAATAACTTAAAACAACAAAAAAAAAACAGAAAAATAAAACAATGTTCTTCTTCATCTCTGAAGGACGAGGCCCATATGGAGTAGGAGGGAGGTTGAGGTGGTGGTGGATGTGGCGGTGACATAGGCGTGCGCACAGGGTGTGCTGGGTGTGCCTGGGCACACCCTAATCACCTAGGGCACATAGCATTGCCAGTGAGGAGATGGGAAAGATCTCCCTGGGACCTGCTCTGCTCTATTTCTCCTTGCCTACAGGTACATGGCCCCGATACATTACTCTCCCTGCTGGCAAACACATGCATGTGTATTTCAACTTTGGGGTGCACACCTTAATGCAATAGGCTGCGCACACCTATGGGCGGTGTAGGTGGAAGCGGCGGTGGAGGAGGACCAGGGCCGGATTAACAGCATCATGGGCTTGGTGCTGAGGATTTTGAAGGGCCTTAAGGGCCGTGCCTTGCCATGCACCCAGAGGAGGAAGGGTGCAGCCATGCATGCCTAATTCAACATGGGATGCTGTCTCTGAAGCCCATAAACACATCCATGCATCGCCAACTGTCCCTCCTTGTCCGGCCTTCACGCTGTGTGGGGAGGTTCTGAGGGTGCTGCCTGGGGAAGCGAGCATAGAAGCCAGACTTCTGTGTTTACAAGTGACAGAAGAGCGGTAACAGTGAATATGGCCAACCCGGGGCCTATATAAAAGGTAGGGGCCTGGAGCTGCAGCTCCAATAGCCCCTACATTAATCTGGCCCTGAGGAGGAGGACGAGGTAGCCAACACTGCTTCTTTTCAAAAATTTTAAATGAGGGTACACCCCAAAAGAGTGAGAAAGAGCAAAAATGGAACAATGGGTGGGTAAGGTCGGTATCCATTGCTATTCTGCATAAGGTACGGAAAAGTCCCGTGGGATCCATGCCTGGTTCATTTTAATGAACGTGAGCTTGTCCACATTGTCTCTGGACAGGCGGCTGCGCTTGTCTGTTATAACGCCCCCAGCCGTGCTAAATACCCGTTCAGATAATACACTGGCTGCAGGGCACGCCAGCACCTCCAAGGCGTAAAGGGCAAGCTCAGGCCATGTGCCCAATTTGGAGACCCAGAAGTTGAAGGGGGCAGACCCGTCATTCACTACATGTAGGCGTGTGCACACATACTGCTCCACCATGTTGGTAAAATGCTGCCTCCTGCTAAGACGTTCCATCTGAGCTGCTGGTGCTGCTGTTTGTTGTGGCGTGCTGACAAAGCTTTTCCACATTTCGGCCATGCTAACCCTGCCTTCTGAGGTGCTGGCGGTGCCCTGGTTGCGTTGGCGACCTCCTCCTCCTCCTCCTCTGCCTTGTGCTTCCACTGTGGCCCCGCTGTCAGATGGGAATGCCAGCAGCATGGCGTCTACCAGCGTGCGCTTGTACTCGCGCATCTTGCGATCGCGCTCCAGTGAGTGAATTAAGGACGGTACGTTGTCCTTGTAACGGGGATCCAGCAGCGTGGCCACCCAGTAATCAGCACAAGTTAGAATGTGGGCAACTCGGCGGTCGTTGTGGAGACACTGCAGCATGTAATCGCTCATGTGTGCCAGGCTGCCCAGAGGCGACGAAAGGCTGTCCTCTGTGGGAGGTGTATCGTCCGTGTCCTCTGTATCCCCCCAGCCACGCACCAGTGATGGCCATGAGCTGGCCTGGGTGCCACCCTGCTGTGAACATGGTTCCATCTCCTCCTCCAGCTCCTCCTCCTCCTCATCCTCCTCATCCTCCAGAACTGTGCCCCTGCTGGACAATTGCGTCCCTGGCGTTTGCGTGTGCAGGAACCCACCCTCGGAGCCCCTTGCGAATGACTGCCCTGAAAGCCTTGGAAATGTTACCTCTTCATCCTCCTCCTCCTCCTCATCCTGTGCCACATCCTCTTCCATCATCGCCCGAATTGTTTTTTCAAGGAGGCATAGAAGTGGGATAGTTAAGCTGAGAACGGCGTCATTGCCACTGGCCATGTTGGTGGAGTACTCAAAACAGCGCAACAAGGCACACAGGTCTCGCATGGAGGCCCAGTTATTGGTGGTGAAGTGGTGCTGTTCCGCAGAGCGACTCACGCGTGCGTGCTGCAGCTGAAACTCCACTATGGCCTGCTGCTGCTCGCACAGTCTTTCCAGCATGTGCAAGGTGGAGTTCCACCTTGTGGGCACGTCACATATGAGGCGGTGAGCGGGAAGGCCGAAGTTACGCTGCAGCGCTGCCAGGCGAGCAGCAGCAGGGTGAGAACGCCGAAAGTGCGCACAAACGGCCCGCACTTTCTGCAGCAGCTCTGACATATCGGGGTAGTTTTTAAGGAACCTCTGCACCACCAAATTCAGCACATGCGCCAGGCAAGGGATGTGCGTCAAACCGGCTAGGCCCAGAGCTGCTATGAGATTTCGCCCGTTATCACACACCACCAGGCCGGGCTTGAGGCTCGCTGGCAGCAACCACTCATTTGTCTGCTGTTCCATGCTCCTCCACAACTCCTGCGCGGTGTGTGGTTTGTCCCCCAAACAGGCAAGTTGTAAAACTGCCTGCTGTCGTTTACCCCTGGCCGTGCTGAAGTTGGTGGTGAAGGTGTTACGCTGTCCGGATGAGGAGGCGGTAGAGGATGAGGAAGCGGAGTAGGAGGAGTTACGAACAGGAGGCAAACTGAAGCGCCCTGCAATCCTCGGTGGTGGAAGGACATGCGCCAAATTGCTATCCGCCTCAGGCCCATCCGCCACTGCATTTACCCAGTGTGCCGTTAGGGAGATATAACGCCCCTGACCGTGCTTACTGGTCCACGTATCCGTAGTTAGGTGGACCTTGGCACAGATGGCGTTGCGCAGTGCACACCTGATATTTTCCCCCACTTGGTTGTGCAGGGAAGGGATGGCTTGCCTGGAAAAGTAGTGGCGGCTGGGCACGACGTACTGTGGGACAGCCACCGACATAAGGTTTTTAAAACTGTGCGTCTCCACCAGACGGAATGACAGCATTTCAAAGGCCAATAATTTTGAAATGCTGGCATTCAGGGCCAGGGATCGCGGGTGGGTAGGGGGGTACTTCCTCTTCCTCTCAAGTGTTTGGGAGATGGAAAGCTGAACGCTTCCACGGGACATTGTGGAGATGGTTGTTGGTGACCCAGGTGGTGGTGTTGCTGACAGATCGTCTGTTTGCGGGGTGGCAGGTGCCGGTATCACTACAGATGTGGCTGGAGCGGCCGAGACTGCAGCAGAAGAGGAAGCAGGATGAGCCAGAGACGTTTCTTGGTTTTGAAGGTGTGTACTCCACTGCAGCTCGTGCTTTGCACTTAGATGCCTGATCATGCAGGTTGTGCTCAGGTTGAGAAGGTTCATGCCTCGCTTCAAGCTCTGATTGCACAGGGTGCAAACCACTCGTGTCCTGTCATCAGCACATTTTCTAAAGAACTTCCACGCTAGAGAACTCCTTTGAGCTGACTTTGGTGCGCTCGTTCCCTTGCTGCGTTGGGCAGTAGCGGGCGTAGTGTCTAGGGCACGGCCGCTCCGCTTCTGCACCCTGCTCCCTCTTCTGCTGTGCTGGTGGCTCTGTGCGACCACCGCCTCTTCCTCCAAACTACTCAGGTCACCTGCATGACGTTCATTCCATGTGGGGTCGAGGACCTCATCGTCCTCCACATCATCTTCCACCCAGTCTTCACCCCTGCCCTCCTTGTCGGTCTCCACAATGCTGAACGCCGCAGCAGTTGGCACCTGCGTTTCGTCATCATCGGAGACGTGCTGCGATGATCCTTGCATGTACTCATCTTGAGAAATAAGTGGTTGGGCATCGCTGCACTCAATCTCTTCCACTTCTGGGGCAGGGCTAGGTGGATGGCCCTGGGAAACCCTGCTGACAGAGTCCTCAAAAAGAATAAGAGACTGCTGTATGGCTTGGGGCTCAGACTGCTGGCCTGATTTGCAAGGGGGTGAGGTGAAAGACGGTTGGACATTGGCTGCAGGTGCCAACTCTGACCTTTCTGCAGTAGACTGGGTGGGAGACAATGTGAAGGAACTGGAGGCACTGTCAGCAGCAAACCAATCTACTATCGCCTCAACTTGTTCTGGCCTCATCACTTCTAGGGGCGTTTGATGCCCTACCAAATACTGATGCAGGTTCTGTCGCCTACTCACACTTGAGGAAGGTGTTTCACTTGTGCGTGTAGCTGGCACAGATCGACCATGTCCTCTCCTTGCAACAGGAGCTCTACCAGCAGCACCACGACCCAGGCCACGGCCCTTATTTGACGGTCTCCTCATATTTCTGTAATTTAAGATCTTGCCCTAGAAAGGTTTTTATTGAATAGCGGAATAGAAAATATGATCCAAAAAAAGTGTATGTATATCACACGTACACAACCACACTAGGCCCCAATTACTATTGTTTGTACCCCTAAAAGGCTAGATGAGGAGTAGGGGGGGGTATGGAACAGGCAGCACCCTCAAACCTTCAGAAGTATGAGATGAACCCCAACAACTTGGAAAGGTGGATCTCTCTCACACGTACCGACACAGACTATCCCGCAATTCAATTGATCCTCAAAGGTTTTTATTGAATAGCGGAATAGGAAATATGATCAAAAAAAGTGTATGTATCTCGCACGTACACAACCACACTAGGCCCCAATTACTATTGTTTGTACCCCTAAAAGGCTAGATGAGGAGTAGGGGGGGTATGGAACAGGCAGCACCCTCAAACCTTCAGAAGTATGAGATGAACCCCAACAACTTGGAAAGGTGGATCTCTCTCACACGTACCGACACAGACTATCCCGCAATTCAATTGATCCTCAAAGGTTTTTATTGAATAGCGGAATAGGAAATATGATCAAAAAAAGTGTATGTATCTCGCACGTACACAACCACACTAGGCCCCAATTACTATTGTTTGTACCCCTAAAAGGCTAGATGAGGAGTAGGGGGAGTATGGAACAGGCAGCACCCTCAAACCTTCAGAAGTATGAGATGAACCCCAACAACTTGGAAAGGTGGATCTCTCTCACACGTACCGACACAGACTATCCCGCAATTCAATTGATCCTCAAAGGTTTTTATTGAATAGCGGAATAGGAAATATGATCAAAAAAAGTGTATGTATCTCGCACGTACACAACCACACTAGGCCCCAATTACTATTGTTTGTACCCCTAAAAGGCTAGATGAGGAGTAGGGGGGGTATGGAACAGGCAGCACCCTCAAACCTTCAGAAGTATGAGATGAACCCCAACAACTTGGAAAGGTGGATCTCTCTCACACGTACCGACACAGACTATCCCGCAATTCAATTGATCCTCAAAGGTTTTTATTGAATAGCGGAATAGGAAATATGATCAAAAAAAGTGTATGTATCTCGCACGTACACAACCACACTAGGCCCCAATTACTATTGTTTGTACCCCTAAAAGGCTAGATGAGGAGTAGGGGGAGTATGGAACAGGCAGCACCCTCAAACCTTCAGAAGTATGAGATGAACCCCAACAACTTGGAAAGGTGGATCTCTCTCACACGTACCAACACAGACTATCCCCCAATTTAACTGATCCCCAGAGGTTTTTGATTAAATAGCGGAATAGAAAATATGATCCCAAAAAAGTGTATGTATATCACACGTACACAACCACACTAGGCCCCAATTACTATTGTTTGTACCCCTAAAAGTCTAGGAGTAGGGGGAGTATGGAACAGGCAGCACCCTCAAACCTTCAGAAGTATGAGATGAACCCCAACAACTTGGAAAGGTGGATCTCTCTCACACGTACCAACACAGACTATCCCCCAATTTAACTGATCCCCAAAGGTTTTTGATTAAATAGCGGAATAGAAAATATGATCCCAAAAAAGTGTATGTATATCACACGTACACAACCACACTAGGCCCCAATTACTATTGTTTGTACCCCTAAAAGGCTAGGAGTAGGGGGAGTATGGAACAGGCAGCACCCTCAAACCTTCAGAAGTATGAGATGAACCCCAACAACTTGGAAAGGTGGATCTCTCTCACACGTACCAACACAGACTATCCCCCAATTTAACTGATCCCCAAAGGTTTTTGATTAAATAGCGGAATAGAAAATATGATCCAAAAAAAGTGTATGTATATCACACGTACACAACCACACTAGGCCCCAATTACTATTGTTTGTACCCCTAAAAGGCTAGATGAGGAGTAAGGGGAGTATGGAACAGGCAGCACCCTCAAACCTTCAGAAGTATGAGATGAACCCCAACAACTTGGAAAGGTGGATCTCTCTCACACGTACCGACACAGACTATCCCGCAATTCAATTGATCCTCAAAGGTTTTTATTGAATAGCGGAATAGGAAATATGATCAAAAAAAGTGTATGTATCTCGCACGTACACAACCACACTAGGCCCCAATTACTATTGTTTGTACCCCTAAAAGGCTAGATGAGGAGTAGGGGGGGTATGGAACAGGCAGCACCCTCAAACCTTCAGAAGTATGAGATGAACCCCAACAACTTGGAAAGGTGGATCTCTCTCACACGTACCGACACAGACTATCCCGCAATTCAATTGATCCTCAAAGGTTTTTATTGAATAGCGGAATAGGAAATATGATCAAAAAAAGTGTATGTATCTCGCACGTACACAACCACACTAGGCCCCAATTACTATTGTTTGTACCCCTAAAAGGCTAGATGAGGAGTAGGGGGGGTATGGAACAGGCAGCACCCTCAAACCTTCAGAAGTATGAGATGAACCCCAACAACTTGGAAAGGTGGATCTCTCTCACACGTACCGACACAGACTATCCCGCAATTCAATTGATCCTCAAAGGTTTTTATTGAATAGCGGAATAGGAAATATGATCAAAAAAAGTGTATGTATCTCGCACGTACACAACCACACTAGGCCCCAATTACTATTGTTTGTACCCCTAAAAGGCTAGATGAGGAGTAGGGGGAGTATGGAACAGGCAGCACCCTCAAACCTTCAGAAGTATGAGATGAACCCCAACAACTTGGAAAGGTGGATCTCTCTCACACGTACCAACACAGACTATCCCCCAATTTAACTGATCCCCAAAGGTTTTTGATTAAATAGCGGAATAGAAAATATGATCCAAAAAAAGTGTATGTATATCACACGTACACAACCACACTAGGCCCCAATTACTATTGTTTGTACCCCTAAAAGGCTAGATGAGGAGTAGGGGGAGTATGGAACAGGCAGCACCCTCAAACCTTCAGAAGTATGAGATGAACCCCAACAACTTGGAAAGGTGGATCTCTCTCACACGTACCGACACAGACTATCCCGCAATTCAATTGATCCTCAAAGGTTTTTATTGAATAGCGGAATAGGAAATATGATCAAAAAAAGTGTATGTATCTCGCACGTACACAACCACACTAGGCCCCAATTACTATTGTTTGTACCCCTAAAAGGCTAGATGAGGAGTAGGGGGAGTATGGAACAGGCAGCACCCTCAAACCTTCAGAAGTATGAGATGAACCCCAACAACTTGGAAAGGTGGATCTCTCTCACACGTACCAACACAGACTATCCCCCAATTTAACTGATCCCCAAAGGTTTTTGATTAAATAGCGGAATAGAAAATATGATCCCAAAAAAGTGTATGTATATCACACGTACACAACCACACTAGGCCCCAATTACTATTGTTTGTACCCCTAAAAGGCTAGGAGTAGGGGGAGTATGGAACAGGCAGCACCCTCAAACCTTCAGAAGTATGAGATGAACCCCAACAACTTGGAAAGGTGGATCTCTCTCACACGTACCAACACAGACTATCCCCCAATTTAACTGATCCCCAGAGGTTTTTGATTAAATAGCGGAATAGAAAATATGATCCCAAAAAAGTGTATGTATATCACACGTACACAACCACACTAGGCCCCAATTACTATTGTTTGTACCCCTAAAAGTCTAGGAGTAGGGGGAGTATGGAACAGGCAGCACCCTCAAACCTTCAGAAGTATGAGATGAACCCCAACAACTTGGAAAGGTGGATCTCTCTCACACGTACCAACACAGACTATCCCCCAATTTAACTGATCCCCAAAGGTTTTTGATTAAATAGCGGAATAGAAAATATGATCCCAAAAAAGTGTATGTATATCACACGTACACAACCACACTAGGCCCCAATTACTATTGTTTGTACCCCTAAAAGGCTAGGAGTAGGGGGAGTATGGAACAGGCAGCACCCTCAAACCTTCAGAAGTATGAGATGAACCCCAACAACTTGGAAAGGTGGATCTCTCTCACACGTACCAACACAGACTATCCCCCAATTTAACTGATCCCCAAAGGTTTTTGATTAAATAGCGGAATAGAAAATATGATCCAAAAAAAGTGTATGTATATCACACGTACACAACCACACTAGGCCCCAATTACTATTGTTTGTACCCCTAAAAGGCTAGGAGTAGGGGGAGTATGGAACAGGCAGCACCCTCAAACCTTCAGAAGTATGAGATGAACCCCAACAACTTGGAAAGGTGGATCTCTCTCACACGTACCAACACAGACTATCCCCCAATTTAACTGATCCCCAGAGGTTTTTGATTAAATAGCGGAATAGAAAATATGATCCAAAAAAAGTGTATGTATATCACACGTACACAACCACACTAGGCCCCAATTACTATTGTTTGTACCCCTAAAAGGCTAGGAGTAGGGGGAGTATGGAACAGGCAGCACCCTCAAACCTTCAGAAGTATGAGATGAACCCCAACAACTTGGAAAGGTGGATCTCTCTCACACGTACCAACACAGACTATCCCCCAATTTAACTGATCCCCAAAGGTTTTTGATTAAATAGCGGAATAGAAAATATGATCCCAAAAAAGTGTATGTATATCACACGTACACAACCACACTAGGCCCCAATTACTATTGTTTGTACCCCTAAAAGTCTAGGAGTAGGGGGAGTATGGAACAGGCAGCACCCTCAAACCTTCAGAAGTATGAGATGAACCCCAACAACTTGGAAAGGTGGATCTCTCTCACACGTACCAACACAGACTATGCCCCAATTTAACTGATCCCCAGAGGTTTTTGATTAAATAGCGGAATAGAAAATATGATCCCAAAAAAGTGTATGTATATCACACGTACACAACCACACTAGGCCCCAATTACTATTGTTTGTACCCCTAAAAGTCTAGGAGTAGGGGGAGTATGGAACAGGCAGCACCCTCAAACCTTCAGAAGTATGAGATGAACCCCAACAACTTGGAAAGGTGGATCTCTCTCACACGTACCAACACAGACTATCCCCCAATTTAACTGATCCCCAAAGGTTTTTGATTAAATAGCGGAATAGAAAATATGATCCCAAAAAAGTGTATGTATATCACACGTACACAACCACACTAGGCCCCAATTACTATTGTTTGTACCCCTAAAAGGCTAGGAGTAGGGGGAGTATGGAACAGGCAGCACCCTCAAACCTTCAGAAGTATGAGATGAACCCCAACAACTTGGAAAGGTGGATCTCTCTCACACGTACCAACACAGACTATCCCCCAATTTAACTGATCCCCAAAGGTTTTTGATTAAATAGCGGAATAGAAAATATGATCCAAAAAAAGTGTATGTATATCACACGTACACAACCACACTAGGCCCCAATTACTATTGTTTGTACCCCTAAAAGGCTAGGAGTAGGGGGAGTATGGAACAGGCAGCACCCTCAAACCTTCAGAAGTATGAGATGAACCCCAACAACTTGGAAAGGTGGATCTCTCTCACACGTACCAACACAGACTATCCCCCAATTTAACTGATCCCCAAAGGTTTTTGATTAAATAGCGGAATAGAAAATATGATCCCAAAAAAGTGTATGTATATCACACGTACACAACCACACTAGGCCCCAATTACTATTGTTTGTACCCCTAAAAGGCTAGGAGTAGGGGGAGTATGGAACAGGCAGCACCCTCAAACCTTCAGAAGTATGAGATGAACCCCAACAACTTGGAAAGGTGGATCTCTCTCACACGTACCAACACAGACTATCCCCCAATTTAACTGATCCCCAAAGGTTTTTGATTAACTAGCGGAATAGAAAATATGATCCCAAAAAAGTGTATGTATATCACACGTACACAACCACACTAGGCCCCAATTACTATTGTTTGTACCCCTAAAAGGCTAGGAGTAGGGGGAGTATGGAACAGGCAGCACCCTCAAACCTTCAGAAGTATGAGATGAACCCCAACAACTTGGAAAGGTGGATCTCTCTCACACGTACCAACACAGACTATCCCCCAATTTAACTGATCCCCAAAGGTTTTTGATTAAATAGCGGAATAGAAAATATGATCCCAAAAAAGTGTATGTATATCACACGTACACAACCACACTAGGCCCCAATTACTATTGTTTGTACCCCTAAAAGGCTAGGAGTAGGGGGAGTATGGAACAGGCAGCACCCTCAAACCTTCAGAAGTATGAGATGAACCCCAACAACTTGGAAAGGTGGATCTCTCTCACACGTACCAACACAGACTATCCCCCAATTTAACTGATCCCCAGAGGTTTTTGATTAAATAGCGGAATAGAAAATATGATCCCAAAAAAGTGTATGTATATCACACGTACACAACCACACTAGGCCCCAATTACTATTGTTTGTACCCCTAAAAGGCTAGGAGTAGGGGGAGTATGGAACAGGCAGCACCCTCAAACCTTCAGAAGTATGAGATGAACCCCAACAACTTGGAAAGGTGGATCTCTCTCACACGTACCAACACAGACTATCCCCCAATTTAACTGATCCCCAAAGGTTTTTGATTAAATAGCGGAATAGAAAATATGATCCCAAAAAAGTGTATGTATATCACACGTACACAACCACACTAGGCCCCAATTACTATTGTTTGTACCCCTAAAAGGCTAGGAGTAGGGGGAGTATGGAACAGGCAGCACCCTCAAACCTTCAGAAGTATGAGATGAACCCCAACAACTTGGAAAGGTGGATCTCTCTCACACGTACCAACACAGACTATCCCCCAATTTAACTGATCCCCAAAGGTTTTTGATTAAATAGCGGAATAGAAAATATGATCCCAAAAAAGTGTATGTATATCACACGTACACAACCACACTAGGCCCCAATTACTATTGTTTGTACCCCTAAAAGGCTAGGAGTAGGGGGAGTATGGAACAGGCAGCACCCTCAAACCTTCAGAAGTATGAGATGAACCCCAACAACTTGGAAAGGTGGATCTCTCTCACACGTACCAACACAGACTATCCCCCAATTTAACTGATCCCCAAAGGTTTTTGATTAAATAGCGGAATAGAAAATATGATCCCAAAAAAGTGTATGTATATCACACGTACTCAACCACACTAGGCCCCAATTACTATTGTTTGTACCCCTAAAAGGCTAGGAGTAGGGGGAGTATGGAACAGGCAGCACCCTCAAACCTTCAGAAGTATGAGATGAACCCCAACAACTTGGAAAGGTGGATCTCTCTCACACGTACCAACACAGACTATCCCCCAATTTAACTGATCCCCAAAGGTTTTTGATTAAATAGCGGAATAGAAAATATGATCCCAAAAAAGTGTATGTATATCACACGTACACAACCACACTAGGCCCCAATTACTATTGTTTGTACCCCTAAAAGGCTAGGAGTAGGGGGAGTATGGAACAGGCAGCACCCTCAAACCTTCAGAAGTATGAGATGAACCCCAACAACTTGGAAAGGTGGATCTCTCTCACACGTACCAACACAGACTATCCCCCAATTTAACTGATCCCCAAAGGTTTTTGATTAAATAGCGGAATAGAAAATATGATCCCAAAAAAGTGTATGTATATCACACGTACACAACCACACTAGGCCCCAATTACTATTGTTTGTACCCCTAAAAGGCTAGATGAGGAGTAGGGGGAGTATGGAACAGGCAGCACCCTCAAACCTTCAGAAGTATGAGATTGTGTTCACTGTACCCCACAAAGATTGTGTTCACTGCACCCCACAAAGATTGTGTTCACTGCACCCCAAAAAGATTGTGTTCACTGCACCCCAAAAATGATTTTGTTCACTGCACCCCAAAAAGGATTTTGTTCACTGCACCCCAAAAAGGATGTTGTTCACTCCACCCCAAAAAGATTGTGTTCACTGCACCCCAAAAAGATTGTGTTCACTGCACCCCACAAAGGATTTTGTTCACTGCACCCCAAAAAGATTGTGTTCACTGCACCCCAAAAAGGATGTTGTTCACTGCACCCCAAAAAGGATTTTGTTCACTGCACCCCAAAAAGATTGTGTTCACTGCACCCCACAAAGGATTTTGTTCACTGCACCCCACAAAGATTGTGTTCACTGCACACCAAAAAGGATTGTGTTCACTGCACCCCAAAAAGATTTTGTTCACTGCACCCCAAAAAGATTGTGTTCACTGCAGCCCAAAAAGATTGTGTTCACTGCAGCCCAAAAAGATTGTGTTCACTGCAGCCCAAAAAGATTGTGTTCACTGCAGCCCAAAAAGATTGTGTTCACTGCAGCCCAAAAAGATTGTGTTCACTGCAGCTCACACACAGAAAAATGGATGTGGATCACTGACACCTGCCTATCTCCAATCCCACACCACACAGCAATATCGATTGTAGTTTGTAGAACACAGTTTCCCTAAAATTCAGCAGACTCTGTCCCTAACAGGATTGAGAAGAGATCGTAGATCAGGATTGAGTGCAGACCCCACCCCCCACACAGCAATATCGATTGTAGTTTGTAGAAGACACTGACCCTATAATTCAGCAGACTCTATCCCTAAAATGCCTACAACTCGCCCTGCCTAAACACTCCGACCTGTCCCTCAATTCTATCCGGACACAAATGGTTTTTTCCTGCCTATCTTTCCCTAATCAGCAGCCAGCACGTTGATGTGTGCTCTGTCCCTGAATCTAAGCAGCATAATGACGCCGCTGCGGCTGCCTCGAACTTATAAAGACTTGGTCACATGCTTCAGACGGCCAATCACAGCTACTGAGACATTTGCAGGCATGGCTGGGATGGCTTAAGGCACACCAGTTAAACGATTGTTGATTGGCTGTTGAAAGCCCGCCATGAAAAGAGCGCCAAAGCATGCAAAACCCGGAAATAAAACGACCGAACACGGATTTTTACCCGAACATACAGTAAAGTGTCCGTGTCCGTGTTCGGGTACAAAAAATCCAATTATTCGGTACGAACACGAATAATACAGTCCGTGTTCGCTCAACACTACTTGCCATATTTCCCACTATATGACTTTGCTACCTACCTGACCAAAGTTGCGGATTGGCACTGCCATGGCACATTCAATGACTGGGTACAGCTGGAAGCTGATACTGTTGCAACTTCCTTATATTTCCTTCTATGGGTCCCTTGGACAGAATGTTCTTCTATTTTGAGGTTTCATTCAGTAATAGGGACTACACTGAAGATGTGTCATTACTTAGCCACCTCCTACAAACCATGTACCGTACCAAGTCTCCTTACCCCTATCACCAACAACTTAGAATTCTCTGCTGGATACAACAACACTCCCTTCAAAATGCCCAATAACAAACCTTTACCTGCTATGCTTCTATTTAAAAAAGGGAAAATCCAAACCTTGGCAGAAAGCTAGCTAAGATGTTGATCTTCCTAACATGTATTTTTGGTTGTACTTACAGGCCCATGCTTTTCTCAATGACCAAAAGAGAAAACCCCTTTTCTGTTGTTAACTCACACATTTAGAGAAAATATGCCAAAAGCTGATGAATGTAAGAGACCAACATCACTGTTTTACTCATGGTTGACCAAGACACTTAACAGGGAACACACTACTGACAAATTGGTACACAACACCTGTAAAGGTGAGAAAGTGGTACCCCCTTTCCTCAGATAATTGCTGGAGGTGCGACGATGGTCTCAGGACTTCTGGTGGGAATGTCCCCATATAGCTCCGTGGTCTCATGTATGTGATCCGACTGGTGACATAACTGAAACAAAGATACAGATGACACCTGAATGTTGTCTCATTTGTACTCACAATTTATATGTTAATCATTTAAGTTGTACATCTTGATTTATTGTACACAATCTGTAGTTTTCATTATCCTTAAATAAACTTTAATGTGACAAAAAAAAAAAAACAATTGGTCACTTGTGCTTTTTACAAGTACTCTGTGATTCCACCTCTGGCTCCTAGCAGCTACTTCACGTGCAGGGTCCCTTTAAGAGACCTGTCCCAACGTGCTTAAATGTAGCTGTGGCCAATTTTTTTGGCCAAACATGCATTCACATAAAAATCAGAGAGCAGAATTCCAGCCAACAAAATGGAGTCTCCCACCAAACGTCACTGGTTCCATCACTTCTGGTCATGGGCATAACTGAAGTTTGGTGAGAGACTCTGTTTTGTGTCCAGTTTGAAGGGGGTCTATCATGGTCGCCAAACGTTTTTCAGGAAGCAAAACATTTGAAAAATTAATTTGTTGTCCAGTATTTCTCACAATGCAGACAGGCTTATTGATTGTAAACAATGCACTCCCTTGTAGCCTATATCTTACCAGAACAATTTTTAAGAGTGTGACCAAAAAACTGCACTGAACCACTGAGATCTCCCTGTGGTGGCTAATATACAAATACCTATATTTTATACTTAATGTGCCTAATGTTTAATGTTTAACACATGCTTAGTAAAAATAAAGTATGCTTTAATTTTAAATAGTTTATCTATTTTGTTCAAATACAGATTAAGTGGTCTGGCAATCTAATAGTTGCAATATATCTAAGCAGAATTTGTTACTTCAATATAGAATTATTGCTGTAACCATGGTATATAACATACAGTATATTTCTTAGGGTTATTTCCTTCAGCATGGCAGCATTTTATTTTATCATGTTTCAAAAGAAATACTTTTTATTAATGGTTAAGTTTGATTGCAGTAGATATAATTCAATTCACAATAAATTAATACAGATTTTTTTTTAATAAAAGCCATGACTATTTTAATTTAAAACTACTGTAACCTGCTTAAAGATCAAAGTTTGAATTACAGTGCAAACATGTTTGAAATAAAGTATGCAGGTATAACTTTTATATGAAAAAGATCTGCACTTTCATCCTTATATCTAGTAGGGATATGAAAAGACTAATTAATTGCATATAGTATGCTTTTAGCTTTAAAAACTGTAAGGAAGATGTTCAGAGATGGATTTACTGAAAGGAAATAAAAATACTGTAGAGGTAACTTAATAAAGGAGAAAATGTTAGGAAATCCCAGTGAATCTGTGTTAACAAGCTACCAATATGTTTAAGGGGAGATTAAAATACCATTTTTTTTTTCTTAAAGGGAAACTTTTTTTAGTAAACTCTGCTTTGCATTCATAGCAGACATTGTTTCATTGCTTGCATACAATTTTCACATCACAAAAAATATTTTATATATACAGTATCTCTCAAATGTGAGTACACCCCTCACATTTTTGTAAATATTTTATTATATCTTTTCATGTGACAACACTGGATAAATTACCTTTTGCTACAATGTAAAGTAGAGAGTGTGCAGCTTGTATAACAGTGTGAATTTGCTGTCCCCTCAAAATAACTCAACACGCAGCCATGTCCAAACTGCTCGCAACAAAAGTGAGTACACCTCTAAGTGGAAATGTCCAAATTGGGCCCAAAGTGTCAATATTTTGTGTGGCCACCATTATTTTCCAGCACTGCCTTAACCCTCTTGGACATAGAGTTCACCAGAGCTTCACAGGTTGCCACTTGAGTCCTCTTCCACTCCTCCATGACGACATCATGGAGCTGGTGGATGTTAGAGACCTTGCATTCCTCCACCCATTTGGGGATGCCCCCCAGAAGATGCTCAATAGGGTTTAGGTCTGGAGACATGCTTAGCCAATCTATCACCTTTACCCTCAGCTTCTTTGGCAAGGCAGTGGTAGTTTTGGAGGTGTGTTTGTGGTCGTTATCATGTTGGAATACTGCCCTACGGGCCAGTCTCCGAAGGGAGGGGATCGTGCTCTGCTTCAATATGTCATGTACATGTTGGCATTCATGGTTTCCTCAATAAACTGTAGCTCCATGACACTCCCACCACCATGCTTGACTGCAGGCAAGACACACTTGTCTTTGCACACCTCACCTGGCTGCTGCCACACACGCTTGACACCATCTGAACCATAATGTAATTTCTTAAATGTTTGGACTAATAAACTACGTGACCTGACATTGCAGCTTGTGTATCACAAAAATCAACCAACAGTGTATCAAAAACAGTGTGCGGTAATGTTCGCCTCTTAATGAGTAGTTGGGAAATATAGCTTAGTGTAGCATCATGTGCAGCAGTCCTTGTACCCTAAAGCCAAGCAAGCATAGCCTACTAGTAGGTGGCAGCCCCCAGGAATGCCATGTTGGCTGCACAAGAAGTACAAAAGGCTGAACAAAATGTGAATAAAAGAGTTCCTGTTGTTCTAGGAGTTCATTTGGCTGCAGTAGATGGCTGAGATTGGTGTCTCAATAGAACATAGTTATTGGAACATGCAGATGGACCAGTTTAGGAAGAAGGCAGAGAAATGGTAAAAAAAAACAGGCAGAGGCTTAGACCACCAGGACTGGTGTGGTTAGCAATCAGAAACATTGTTGCTGACTCATATTGGTTTGGTGACCAGGAACACTGTTGATGGCTGCACTGATCTGGCAACTACATGACACATGGCGCACTTTACATCTCAGTGACAAGGATTACACTTTCTTCTCTGCTCCCCACAAAATATATTCAAGGATTGATTACCTGTTTATCACCCAAAAAGACATCCCTTTGCTGAAATCTGCAACCATTGAATCTATGATCTTATCCGTCCACCACCCTATTACGATCACACTAGCCCTTCCAGAGAAGAACCCCTTCATGAAAATTTGGCGTCTTGACTCTTCTTTATTGACAAAAGAAGCAGACATTAGCTACATTGACGCAAGTATACATGAAGTTTTTTGAAGCCAATGATATCCCGGAGGTGACCCCGATTACTCAGTGGGAAGCTCACAAGTGTGTTATGCGGGGGAAATTTATGGCGCTAAAATCCCAACAAGGGACAATCCTAGGTTTGATAAATAAAATTAAGACCTTAGAACTAGCACACAAACAATATCAGGCTCAACAAACCTATCAAGAACTTAATCATACGAGAACAGCACCGTAAAACTCGAAGCAAATATATACTGAGCCAAAAACTTTTTTCATGAACAAGGGAACAAATGTGGGAGATTACTAGGTAAAGCCATTCAAGCAAAGAAAGTGAGCACCAACATCCACACTATTAAAGACTCACAAGGTTGACCTGGCGTAACCACCCCGGACATAGCCTCCCATTTTCAACGGTACAACAGTCGACTGGTCACCACACAAGAAAAAATCTTATCAAAGACTTCCCTAGGAAATACAGCCCTAAGCCTATCTCATCAGAAGTAGCCCAAAACATAGATAAACCCATTTCAGAGGAAGAACTCGTAAGAGCGATCACACAGCTTAAAGTGAGCAAAAGCCCAGGCCCAGATGGGTTCACAGCAGGTTATTTTTAAAACCTTTACGAGCACCCTCACAACACCATTCCTGAAGGCATTCAATTCTATCCCCTTACCCAATCTACTATTTCATAGGTTACTAGAAACACACATTAAGTCATTCTGAAGGAGGGGAAAGACAATACTTCTGTCACCAATTATAGACCAATATCTCTACTAAATGTAGATCTAATACTTTTCGCTAACATGTTGGCCAATCGCATCTTGCCACCCCTGCCCTCATTAATAGGGAAGGACAAGGTATTGTTTGTCCCTGGTAGAGAAGCCAGAGACAATAACTAAAGCACTGAACCTTCACCACTGGCTATACTGTACACTCGGAAACACAAAGGCCTCTTCCTGTCTTTGGATGCCGAGAAGGCGTTTGACAGCTTGTCCTGGGACTATATGGGAGCTGTTCTCTGCCACATTAAACTGAAAGACAGGATGTTTAACTTCATCATGTTCCTATATACTACATCAACGGCCAGGGTCTGAATTAATGTACACCTGTCAAACGCCTTCTCCTATCCTATTTGTTCTGACTCTTGAACACCTTCTGCGTCGATTACAATCTAATGAAGACATTAAAGGCATACAGGTTGAAGACTGTACTTATAAATTAGCAGCTTTTGCCAACAATATTCTACTTTTCTTAAAAGACCCACTCACATCCATCCCGAACCTTCTAAAAGACTGATTTGTTCAATCGCTTATCTAATCTAAAAATTAACTTTTCCAAGTCACATGCATGCTCTCAACATATCCCTTCCAAAAGCAGTGGTACCCCAATGCAAAAGTAGTTTTCCATTTATATGGAAACACAACGTGATTACGTACTTAGGAATCCAGCTCACAACACACTGCCCGGACCTATATGTGAAGAACTACATAGCCATACTACGGGCCAACTCGGGTGACTTACGTAAATGGGATAAACCCCAGTTCTCGTGGTTTGGCCACGCAGCTATCCTGAAGATGAATATCCTCCCACGCATCTTATATGTCCTACAAACAATCCCAATCTAGATCCCTCCAACCTTTTTCCAAACGTATAAAAAGCTATGTATAAAGTTTCTATGGCAGGGAAAATGCCCCAGGATAAGCTTTGAACAACTATCAAAACCGAAATTAATGGGGGGAATCGGCTTCCCTGACCTTAGAAACTACTACCAAGTCTGCCACTGGTCAGTTCATGGCCATATTAAGGACTGGGTCAAACTAGAGGAATCTTTCTCCTCCCTTCCTCTCAAATCCTCACCCTGGATTTTGCCCACTCAACCCCTAAAAGATCACTCTCTAATCAACCCGACCCTAAACTGCTTTAGGGAGGTGGATAAGAAACTTCAGTTATCCTCGAACCCAGGACCCCTCACGCCTCTAGTCCAGCCTTTCTTCCTGGGATGTCCAAACAATTTTTGGCGGACATTTGGCCCCACTCAGACATACTAGCATACCATTTTTTCCCAAGATGGTTCACTTGTGGACCGTAACATGCTCTCTACTAGCCAGAACAACCTCCCTATCCCTTACTGGATTTATTTTAAAATTAGACATTTCTTCCATAGTATTGATCGGGACTCCTCGGTATCATGCCCCCTTACCCCATTTGAAAAGTTATGCGCTCACCATCCATAAGATGCCCTTCGATTCCACATCCCCTAAGTCAGGGAAAGCATGTGGAATGTGGGAAAGGGATCTGCAGGTAGAACTGACTGAAGATCAATGTGAACGTATCTACACGGTGGCACATAAAAGCTCACTTGACTTCAAAATACATGAAAAAAACCCTTACCCGACGTGAAAATCTACACCAAACTATTGGCAAACAGACTCCACCTGGTACTTCCCTCCCTCCCTTGGCCGACAACCCTCGGACACCACCCGTTGTATGATCAACCTCATCCACCACGCCAAATCTAGTCGAACGCCTTCCCTCCTTCTTTCAATAGATGCGGAGAAGGCGTTTGAATGTCGAATGTCTTCATTAGATTACAATCTAATGAAGACATTAAAGGCATACAGGTTGAAGACTGTACTTATAAATTAGCAGCTTTTGCCAACAATATTCTACTTTTCTTAAAAGACCCACTCACATCCATCCCGAACCTTCTAAAAGACTGAATCGTTCAATCGCTTATCTAATCTAAAAATTAACTTTTCCAAGTCACATGCATGCTCTCAACATATCCCTTCCAAAAGCAGTGGTACCCCAATGCAAAAGTAGTTTTCCATTTATATGGAAACACAACGTGATTACGTACTTAGGAATCCAGCTCACAACACACTGCCCGGACCTATATGTGAAGAACTACATAGCCATACTACAGGCCAACTCGGGTGACTTACGTAAATGGGATAAACCCCAGTTCTCGTGGTTTGGCCATGCAGCTATCCTGAAGATGAATATCCTCCCACGCATCTTATATGTCCTACAAACAATCCTGATCTAGATCCCTCCAACCTTTTTCCAAACGTATAAAAAGCTATGTATAAAGTTTCTATGGCAGGGAAAATGCCCCAGGATAAGCTTTGAACAACTATCAAAACCGAAATTAATGGGGGGAATCGGCTTCCCTGACCTTAGAAACTACTACCAAGTCTGCCACTGGTCAGTTCATGGCCATATTAAGGACTGGGTCAAACTAGAGGAATCTTTCTCCTCCCTTCCTCTCAAATCCTCACCCTGGATTTTGCCCACTCAACCCCTAAAAGATCACTCTCTAATCAACCCGACCCTAAACTGCTTTAGGGAGGTGGATAAGAAACTTCAGTTATCCTCGAACCCAGGACCCCTCACGCCTCTAGTCCAGCCTTTCTTCCTGGGATGTCCAAACAATTTTTGGCGGACATTTGGCCCCACTCAGACATACTAGCATACCATTTTTTCCCAAGATGGTTCACTTGTGGACCGTAACATGCTCTCTACTAGCCAGAACAACCTCCCTATCCCTTACTGGATTTATTTTAAAATTAGACATTTCTTCCATAGTATTGATCGGGACTCCTCGGTATCATGCCCCCTTACCCCATTTGAAAAGTTATGCGCTCACCATCCATAAGATGCCCTTCGATTCCACATCCCCTAAGTCAGGGAAAGCATGTGGAATGTGGGAAAGGGATCTGCAGGTAGAACTGACTGAAGATCAATGTGAACGTATCTACACGGTGGCACATAAAAGCTCACTTAACTTCAAAATACATGAAAAAAACCCTTACCCGACGTGAAAATCTACGCCAAACTATTGGCAAACAGACTCCACCTGGTACTTCCCTCCCTCCCTTGGCCGACAACCCTCGGACACCACCCGTTGTATGATCAACCTCATCCACCACGCCAAATCTAGTCGAACGCCTTCCCTCCTTCTTTCAATAGATGCGGAGAAGGCGTTTGACCGGGTCCATTGGGGGTACCTTACAGCAACCTTGCGCAAATTTGGCTTCCGCGGACAGATTCTGTCCTCCATACTTGCATTGTACTCGTGCCCATCTGCCAAGGTTCTGACCAATGGTATGCTCT
Organism: Pelophylax lessonae; assembly: GCF_965119305.1. Lineage (NCBI taxonomy): Eukaryota > Metazoa > Chordata > Amphibia > Anura > Ranidae > Pelophylax > Pelophylax lessonae. The sequence goes on from NC_138768.1 coordinate 592,271,388, forward strand.
CTAAACTGTTCGAGATAACGAATGGTACGCGTCAAGGTTGTCCCCTTTCACCGTCCATCTTCAACCTAGCCATAGAACCTTTAGCCGAATCAATTAGGTCGCATCTACACATCACAGGTTTTAAACTCAACCACCAATCCCACATCATCAACCTATTTGCGGACGATATAATCCTCTCCCTCTCGAACCCCACTGTATCCCTCCCCTTTGCTCACGAGCTCCTCCAAGACTTTAGATCTATCTCCTTCTATAAGGTGAATTTTTCTAAATCAGTTATTCTGGATCTTGGAGTCAACGCCCACGCTAAACTGCACCTTACCTCCTCCCTTCCCTATCCATGGACCGATCATAGTATAACATATTTGGGAATCTCCCTAGCCCCCTCTATTACCAAAATGTCCTCTCTAAACTTAGACCACCTTCTCCTCCAACTTGCTAAAGACCTGGCAGCCTTGGCCAAACATGAACTTTCGTGGGTGGGCAGGGTTGCTACGTTCAAAATGCTCCTTTTACCTAAAATCCTCTACCTCTTCAGAACGCTCCCTATCCCCCTTTCTTCTCTCCAACTCAACAAATTGTCTGTTTGCATGAGACGCTTTTTGTGGCAGGGGAAGAAAGCCAGATGTGCCATCAAATACCTTACACTCCACAGGCGAGCGGGGGGCCTTGGTCTACCTGACATAGGGGACTACTACTCAGCCTCCATTTTGGCTCAGTTACCCCGCTGGTTTGCTGCCCATAGCCTCTCCTGCTGGGCTCCCCTGGAAGCCGCCTGCTCGTACACATCTGACCTCTCCCTTCTACTCTTAGCGGATTCCTGGAAACCACTCACTCTCGCTAACCTTTCCCCTCCCACACGTGCCTCTGTCTTGGCTTGGAGATGTCTACTCTCCCAGTCCTTGAATAATGTTAATAACACTAAAATAAGGCTACCCCTCAAGGTATTGGAGTCTCTCATTCCCCATCTCTCCCTCACCATGTTTGTCGGCTGACATCCTATGGATTGACCAGCTCTACGCAGGTGACACTCTGTTGTCCTTTGAGACCTTGTCTTTGAGGCATGGACTACCAAGTAGGGCCCTCTACTCCTACACCCGCATCTCATCCTTTCTTCTCAAACATCCCCCTCCTACTATTAAACTGGACTTCCATGCTTGGAATCATATATCTAACCCTAAACCCCACACCAAAGGCATTACCCTCTTTTACTCCCTGCTCAACAACAAAACCCAATTGTCTAAGACTCCCCTCATGAAGGCTTGGGAGACCGACCTTACCAGGGAATTCTCCCTTTACCAATGGGCTTTGGCTATTAAACAAGCCTATACCTCATCGCACTGCATCAACCATTGGGAGACCTTCCAAAAACTTCTGACATGGTGGCATAGGACCCCTATTGTATTATCCCACTTTTACCCCTCATTGTCTCTGCTGTGCTGGAGGGAACGTGGGCAACAAGGGACCATCCTCCATACGTTCTGGTCTTGCAAATCACTCACTAGCTTCTGGAAGAAAGTGTTTTCAATAATAGCTCGCATCACAAACATGAGTGTAGCACCAGATCCAGCCCTTGCTTTGCTACTCCTGGGGATTGATATCTTCCCAATGCCCTATCGGACACTAATTTCCCACATATTTCTGGCTTCCACCCATGCCATAGCATGTCATTGGCGGAGCCCTCCGCCTCCCAACCCTTCGGAGGACCAGAGTAAGCTGCAAGTATTCCCACCGGGAATGTCAGGATGCTGCTATCTCATTGGTCTGCTGGTCGGCATGCCACAATGATGTATTATACCTGGTATAGAATAACCAATAACTGCTATACCAATAATTCAGAGGGTCAAGGACTGCATAATTGAACCAATAACATATCAACCCTATACTTCAAAATTGCTGATTGAATGGTGATACTGGAGTCTATTCACAGACTGTCAGAAAAGCACCAATAATCTACTGGAATGCAGGTTTGAGCCTATATACTTCTACTGTGATTAATAAGTCTGTGAGCTCCAAATTTTCATCATGATTTCACCATAAAGGGAGAAGCATCTAAAGGAATGTCTGCACACCAAGTAAAATGGGTTGTTTGGAAAGCCAATCCTGGGAATGGATAATAGCTGATAGTCTTGAAGGAATGAAGTTCAGATCCTCCAGAATTATGGTTTGCACAATCAGGCCAACATAAAACCCCATGTGGTAGAAAGTCTCATACTGTGGTAATGGATATAGATGCGGGAGCAAGGGAGAGACGCAGTATAATGGAAGGACTGCGCAGGCTCACACCATATAAAGGCTGCACACCATATTGGTCAATTTTCCCATTGGCCTTGGCAATGGCCGTGAGGTGTATACACACTATATGACTGGGTCAGCGTGGTGGTCACAGCCTGTTTCTCTATCCCCTTATCAACGATTGCTTATGCTCACTGTTCGTTGGAAGTCTTTAAGAAAATGGACTTCTATTCATCTCCTTGGGGTATTCTAAAAGTGAAGGCCCGATGCTGAAGGTTCCGCTCCGGCAAACCACGAGGAGATGGCGTGTTCCGGTATTGGCAAGTGAACAACGCTGTGGGCGGGAGCTGGAACGCATCGGTGGCTCTTCCGGGTGGTGTGATGCCGGCGTGTGACGTCAACGCGTTTCTAGCCCCTACCAGTTTTTTCTCTCTAGTTAATTTAGGCTGCGGTGGCTCCCCACTTACCATTTGAGACCCTTTTGGATCACCATTGGGTCCCTCGACGGGTCTGTGCCCAGGCACACAGGACACAGCAGTCTCTATTTTGGGTGCCCCCTTTTTTGTATCTCTGGTGATGTAGCCTGACCCTACCTTAATGATACTACATATGCTCAGTCCCTGTTGATTGTTTAGTATTCCATGTTGCACACTGTATGCAAAATCTATGCTTAGACCGCATTTCTTGTTCATACACCATTTTTGTCTGTTGTAGCTGTTGTGACCCACACTACTTATCTTACCAGTTGCGATGCGGCTGCGACGTATCCTTGTTTTCTGTTGTTTGATGTTTGAAAACCTCAATAAAAATCATTTGAAATAAAAAAACCCTTACCCGTTGGTACCGCACACCCTCCTTACTCAATAAATGTAATCCTAACATAACAGATAAATGTTAATGCTGCTCCAGGGAGCAAGGTACCCTCCTACACATCTGGTGGTCATGCCCATTAATACAATCATTCTGGACGCAAGTTCATGAATTCACAATTATTGTCCACCTTCTACCTACAACATAACCCAGCCCAGTTCCTTCTGCACCACTCCACTATACCCACCCACTCCTATAGGAAATCCCTGGTTATACACTTGATTAACGCAGCCAAGATGTGTATCCCTCCACTCTGGAGATTCCCCACATACCCCGACTATTGCTCCCTGGCTTGCCAGCAGTGAAAAAATTACAGAAATGGAAGAATTAATTCACATTGCATGAGACACAACATCGAATCATCAGAAACCATCGCAATATAATCGAAGCCAACCATTAATTAATTACTCACGTCCACCAACAACTACTCTGAAAACATACCTACCAATGAAAACAAAACACCTCCCTCTGCTATATAAGGGCTGAAGGAGGGGACATCCCTTTGAAAGAAACTTCACTTAAGCGAGTACTCAAACTGTTTCCCCTTTACAGGAAGCTGAAGGTGTGGCATGAGGAGAAATCCTCAATAACTGCCCTCCCAACCCCCACCCACCTCCCCCTTAGCCCACTTCTGACCTATGTCCTAACCCCTATCTGTCTTTCCTTGCTCTCCTCCCCTCATTTTTCCACTCTCTCTCCTCCCTGAACCCTATCCATACTCCTCTTTTTTTTTCTTCTTATTTGCTTTGATCACTTCTATATGAATGTTTTCCACATTAATTAACCACACAACACAGACCGTCATAACCAACATTCTGAGATGATAATCTAACCGCCTTCCGAACAGACACAACCGACCTCTAAAAGACTCCGTCCTATTTTTAAAATAGCTATCCAAGCTTATGCATACACTTAAATGAGCCAATCTTGACACGACAGCGGAAAAGGGACCTCTTCTCTTTATGTACCATACATAACAAATTAGGGTCAGGTTAACTTTCTTGCTCCGATCAAGACCTATGCTTTTGTTAAATGTTGGAATTGACGTTCATTCAGATGACTTTGATATGCATAGAGAAATGCTTCCATGTGCACATTGTACCTCCCTCTGATATTGTTCTATGTTCAATATATTTTTACATTGTATCACTACAATCCTTTCAATAAAATCTATTTGAAGGGAAAACAAACTTTCATATGCAGCTCATCCCAGCCCCTCCTAAATGCTTACCTGAGCCCAATCTCGATCCAACACTGTGCCTGAGAGCAACGATTCACATTCTCAGAGACAGCATGGGGAATTATTGGCCAATCGGAGGGAGTTGGGCTGAGCTGTGATGTGTGTGTCAAAGGACACATAGTAAACCTCATGCTGTGTTAAAACCTTGTGACTATAAATAAATGTGAAACATAAAAGTCCAAAACCTGAAAAAATTTCAGATAGTGTATGTACCTGGATAGAAAACTGGTTACAGGAATGTTTCTAAAGAGTAGTGATAAATAGCACATCGTCTTGATTTGAAAATGAAGTACCCCAAGACTCTGCCCTGGGACCAATTCTGTTTAACTTGTTCATAAACAATTTAGAGGTTGGTATACATAGTTTAATCTCACATACAAAGCTAAGCAGGGTGATAACCTCAGAACAGGATATAGCAAATTTATAGGAAGACTTTAACAAAATAAAGGGCTGGGTAACTACTGATCGAACTTTTCAAAAGTTTGGTTCGGCCAGAACATCCGAACTACCCCAAAAGTTCGGCCCGGATTTCAGAACCCAATTGAAATCAATGGGACCCGAACTTCGGTAATAAAAAAACACAATTTTGAAGCCCTAAAACCCAATAAATGCCCCTAAAAAGTGCCTAGGGTTCTGGGTCATACCCCAGGGACTATTAATCACACAAAAAAAAGTTCTTAAAAATTGTAATTTTTGATAGAGAGCCAATTATTGGAAAAAATTAAAAAAAATAATAAAAATAAAAAATGTCTTTGGATTTAGTATCTGGGGGTCTAAAAAGTGTACCTGTGAAGTTTCAGCTCTGTAGCATGTCCAGAACCAGAAAAAAGATAATTTTTCAGTAAAGCAGGGATGGTGGGACCCTCCTTTTACACCTATATGATCTTTTTTTGGGGGGTTCTGGACATGCTAGTGAGCTGAAACTTCACAGGTACACCTTTTAGACCCCCCAGACACAAAATCACACAAAAAAAGTTTTGCCAATTGTCATTTTTGATAGATTTTTTATAGAGAGCCAATTATTGAAAAAAAAAAAAAACAATTAGGATTTAGTATCTGGGGGGTCTAAAAAGTGTACCTGTGAAGTTTCAGCTCTGTAGCATGTTCAGAAAAAGATTGTTTGTATTAGAACACTTTCAGCACAGGATGTTGGCTTCTCGCTTTTCACACCTTGCCGGTTTAATAGCAGGCGTTTTTTTGGGCATTTTTTTGGGTTCTTTTGAGGCAGGAAAAACATCTGAACTTCTGTAAAGTGGTATAAACACCACTATACACAAGTTCAGATGTTTTGCCTGCCTCCAAAGAACGTAAAAAAAAAAAAAAAAACGCCCAGGTGTGTTGTTGCAGGCATTTTTTGGGGGTTTTTGGAGGCAGGCAAAACATCTGAACTTGTGTACACACACATACTTATATGTATTTTACATTTAGACATATATAGGTGTTATAGGAGCATAACCATATTAGTGTAAATTATTTCATTAGCGCAAGCATATATTTCTGCTCCTATCACACCTATATATGTCTAGGTGTGTATATACATATAAGTATGTGTGTATATATACCCATACCCGTATACACAAGTTCAGATTTTTTGCCTGCCTCCAAAGAACCCAAAAAAATGCCTGCAACAACACACCTGGGTGGTTTTTTTTTGACGCTAGCTTTTTTTGGGCATTTTTTTTGGGTTCTTTGGAGGCAGGCAAAACATCTGAACTTGCATAAAAGAAAAAAGGGTTGGGACTTTGAATGAGAGACATGGCAGTGACAAGGCTTGCACAGTTGAAAAAACATATTTAATGATGTAGCATAAAATACAGACATGATAAACATGATATTGCATGGTGCATGATGGCAAATGGCTAAATTGGCAAAAAAGGAAGAAATTCCTAGAACAGCTTCGGAACAAGCCAGCATGGCAGAATGCACAGTAAAAAAGAGTAATAGATTAAATCGTATTGGGTTGGATCATAGCATCCATTGACTGACGCGTTTCGTGGACTTAATATGCCACTTCTTCAGAGTCGATGTATGATTCATATCTACAATGAAAAATGCGTATAAGAACATTGCATAAGCTGGTGATTGATGGAAGCTGATAAAGGAAGGAAAAGGGAGGATTAGCCCCACAGTTCCAAAAACTTACATGTTAGTCCTGGCACAAGCTGGCAATGGAGGTAGGGGCATGAGCCCAGGTGCCTCCCCCGGGAGCTGAGGATGCATGGGGTCAGCGGCATCGGCAAGAAGCACCACACACAGAAGAGCATTGAGTGGAGGAGTAGTCTAGATGTTGATGGTAATGTATCTATGTCAAATAAGTAATAGTAGATTATATAATTTATATGTAAATGTATACAACAAAAGTAAATGAAATGACAATAGATAGTAGGTATGTAGATAGATATACCAATGTATGACTAGTGTGCTATGGAGGAAAGGGAAAGTTGGATCTAAGAAATGGTAATGGGTGTAGAGTATCTATATCAGAAACAAAAATATATGTGTGTCATCATAAGGAGGTATAGACTGGCTTGCATATTATGGATGGGTGTGAATGGATTGGTGTGTGAGGGTGACTGTGAAATAATAAAGAGAGAATAAAGAAAAAAAGGGGTGCAAAATGAGGTGAGGGACAAAGACATTGAAACCAAAATGTGGAAAATGTGTAGATAGGTGGAGTGAGACCACAGAATGCCAGTGAAAGTGAAGTTAACATGTGAAACCAATGGAAGAGAGGAGGGAGTAAGATGTGGTACTCCAATAGGGGATTAGGTCCTAATTCTGTGGTCTCACTCCACCTATCTACACATTTTCCACATTTTGGTTTCAATGTCTTTGTCCCTCACCTCATTTTGCACCCCTTTTTTTCTTTATTCTCTCTTTATTATTTCACAGTCAACCCCACACACCAATCCATTCACACCCATCCATAATATGCAAGCCAGTCTATACCTCCTTATGATGACACACATATATTTTTGTTTCTGATATAGATACTCTACACCCATTACCATTTCTTAGATCCAACTTTCCCTTTCCTCCATAGCACACTAGTCATACATTGGTATATCTATCTACATACCTACTATCTATTGTCATTTCATTTACTTTTGTTGTATACATTTACATATAAATTATATAATCTACTATTACTTATTTGACATAGATACATTACCATCAACATCTAGACTACTCCTCCACTCAATGCTCTTCTGCTCTTCTGTGTGTGGTGCTTCTTGCCGATGCCGCTGACCCCATGCGTCCTCAGCTCCCGGGGGAGGCACCTGGGCTCATGCCCCTACCTCCATTGCCAGCTTGTGCCAGGACTAACATGTAAGTTTTTGGAACTGTGGGGCTAATCCTCCCTTTTCCTTCCTTTATCAGCTTCCATCAATCACCAGCTTATGCAATGTTCTTATACGCATTTTTCATTGTAGATATGAATCATACATCGACTCTGAAGAAGTGGCATATTAAGTCCACGAAACGCGTCAGTCAATGGATGCTATGATCCAACCCAATACGATTTAATCTATTACTCTTTTTTACTGTGCATTCTGCCATGCTGGCTTGTTCCGAAGCTGTTCTAGGAATTTCTTCCTTTTTTGCCAATTTAGCCATTTGCCATCATGCACCATGCAATATCATGTTTATCATGTCTGTATTTTATGCTACATCATTAAATATGTTTTTTCAACTGTGCAAGCCTTGTCACTGCCATGTCTCTCATTCAAAGTCCCAACCCTTTTTTCTTTTATGCAATTGAAGTTAGGGATGGAGACGCGCGGCCAATCCCACCGTGCGCCTCATTTAAAGTCCCGCCCTCCCCCCCTCTTTGTAACATCTGAACTTGTGTATAGTGGTGTATATACACACATACTTATATGTATATACACACCTAGACATATATAGGTGTGATAGGAGCAGAAATATATTGGTGTTAATTATTTCATTAGCGCAAGTAGTTTTTTCTGCTCCTTTCACACCTATATATGTCTAGGTGTATATATACAGACATGGGTGTGTATATATACCCCCTATACACATGTTCAGATGTCATGTCTGACTCCAAACATGTGCTCAAAAAATCACTAGCAACGCCTGCAGCCAAAAATGCTGACGGCGGCGAAGCCATATCCCTGCAGCTAAAGTGACACAAGAGAAACAAGCTTTTCTCTATAGTGGTCACCCTGATATGGAAGGGTTTGGTCACCCTGTGTAACGCTCCTGCGTTTTTATATGGTGTGGATTTTCAGCTGCAGAAATAGTTCCACGTCAGCAGTCATGTAAGAGATATGCCGAGATACCATTCCCAACCTCAATGACTCATCATGTGTGGAAGGTCTTATTTCAGCCAGTAAATACACACAATTAGCAAGCTGGTTCTTAGAGTGACTTTATGCATGTGGTAACACAATGATGAAGGTTGAGGGATAGGTTGAGTGGAGGTGGTAGGTGATAGACACTTGAAGGTGAGACAGTAGCAGATGGATGCAGGAAGGTTTAGCAATGTTGTATGATAGCAGATGATAGAATAGCAGGTGGACATACAAAAGAGATCAACCCAGTGCAGAAAAGTAGCAGTAGTCTCAAGAGCTAGCAATCTAGTTTATGCAGATGTGATAAACAGTCTCTACTATGCAGAGCTAGATAGTGTAAGCTTAGTATAAGTTTATAGAGAATTCCCCTGCGGGGTACTTAGCACTATTAGCGATACAGCCGAAGGGTGGTTCAGGAGAGGCGGATGATCCAGTAGCGGGATACAGGGATCAGCGCAGCGAGGTTCCGTCAGCGAAGTAAGCTTGCAAGCATGGAAGCTTCAAGCAAGGTTAGCATCCAGATAAGGGTGTTTGAACGAACACATGTGAGTGAGAACCGACGCCTTAAATAGCCATCTAGTCCGGCGCTGAGTGATGACAGCTCCAGTCTTAAAGGTGTATGCGCACCTTTCCAAATGTAAATGGTAGGGCGCATACACTTGTGGAAAGTGTAATTTAGGGTACCAAAGGTACCGGAACATTACAATACCCCCCCCTTAAGGCCTGCTCCTGAAGGCCTCTGGAGCTGGTTTGTCTGGGTATCTCGCATGAAAATTGCGGATTAATCTAGGGTCATGTATGTCAGAGGTGTTTAGCCAGGTGTCGTCTTGGGGCCCATAGTTCTTCCATCTAACCAAGTACTGAAGTCTTCTTCTGTAGATACGAGAATCCAGAATCTCTTTTATCTCGTATTCTTCTCCACCTTCAACTTGTACAGGAGGGGGAGGTGGAATATTTGGCCTTATTCCTTGGTCCGGAACATGGGGTTTTAGTAGCGACACATGGAAAATGGGATGGATTTTTAGGTCCATTGGCAATGTAAGCTGCACTGCAGCTTTTCCAATAAGTTTCTTGATTGGGAAAGGTCCCAAGAACAGAGGTCCAAGCTTTTTGCTAGGGATCTTCAGTCTCAAGTTTTTTGTTGAGAGCCAAACGAGGTCCCCGATAGTATACTGTGGAGAAGGTCTTCTACGAAGATCATAGTACTTCTTTTGTTGACTGTGAGCGTGTGCAATGGTAGTATTTAGTAAACCCAGAGAATCCTTTATTTGGGAAAGATAGTCTGAGGCTACTGGGTTATTTGAAGGAAGGATGCATGGAGGGAGAATAGAGGGATGGAACCCATAGTTCAAGTAGAACGGACTCTGCTTGGTTGTACTGTGAGTTGCGTTGTTGTAGGCAAATTCTGCCAGGGGGAGAACCAATCCAACCAATCATCCTGTTGGTAAGAAGTGTAACAACGTAAATACTGCTCGATGCATTGGTTGACTCTTTCAGTCTGTCCGTTGGTCTGCGGATGGTAAGAAGAAGTGAGCTTCCGCTCAATCCGTAGTATGTGACATAGTTCTTGCCAGAATTTAGAAATAAATTGGGATCCACGGTCAGACAAAAGAGTTTTTGGGATACCATGTAATCTGAAGACATGTTTCATCAGGAGTTCTGCCGTTTGTTTGGACGAAGGTAGTCTGCGAATAGCAATGAAATGTGCCATCTTTGTCAGATGGTCCACTGACACCAAGATGGTATTAAATCCTTTGGAAGGAGGCAATTCTACGATGAAGTCCAATGACAGAACCTCCCATGGAGTTTGGGGTATTGGTAGACTGCATAGTAGACCGGATGGTCTCGTAGTGTCAATTTTGGACCTGGCACAGACATTGCATGAAGAGACGAATTTTTGTATAGATGTTTTCATGTCAGGCCACCAGAATTGCCGAGAAATCAAATTGAAAGTCTTTGTCATACCCATATGTCCTGCCATAGGCACATCATGCGATAATTCCAAGATCTTGGTGCGTAGGGTAGGTGGTATGTAAAGTTTGTCGTTGTAGTAGAGGAAGCCTTCTGCATCGGTAGTTAGTTGTGGTGGGGGTGAATCCAACCTTATACAATGCAGAACCTCTTCCTTCAAGGAACGGACAACTCCAATAATGCGTTTGTGAGGTATTATAGGAACGGAAGGAATTTCAAAGTAGTTTTCTTCAGTTAGTCGTGATAGTGCATCCGCCTTTTTGTTCTTATCTGCAGGTGTGTAGGTCACTAGGAAGTTAAACCTTAGAAAGAATAGTGACCATCGTACCTGTCGATGCGAGAGAGTTTTGCTAGTCTGAAGATATTGGAGGTTTTTATGGTCCGTGTATATAATTATTGGTAATTGGGTGCCTTCGAGTAAATGTCGCCAATTCTCCAGAGCCAATTTTATAGCAAGCAGTTCCTTCTCACCCACGGGGTAATTTATCTCGGGACTGCTCAGGGATTTAGAAAAAAAGGCGACTGGATGAAGTGGTGAAGTGGGGGTAGGTCGTTGGGAGAGTATTGCTCCTACTGCCAGGTTTGACGCATCTACCTCCAGAATGTATTGGAGGGATGGGTCTGGATGGCGTAATATGGGAGCGGAAGTAAACCTTGTCTTTAACAAGTGGAAAGCCTTATTTGCTTCTTCTGACCATTTACATGGTATTTTTATGCTAGTGAGCTGTGTGAGGGGTCTCACAATAGCAGAAAAGTTTTTTATGAACTTCCTGTAGAAATTTGAAAATCCCAGGAATCGCTGTAGCGCCTTGCGTGTAGTTGGTGTAGGCCAATCCTGAATGCAGGATATTTTACTCATGTCCATCTCGATTCCTGTTTTGGATATGATGTAGCCTAGAAAGAGTACCTCATCTTTATGGAACAAGCATTTCTTCAGCTTCACATAAAGATTATGTGCAAGCAATCTCGATAATACAAGTCTTACATGTCTTATGTGTTCAGACAGGGTCCGTGAATATATAAGTATATCGTCCAGATATACCACAACACAGACATCTAGTAAGTCTTTAAAAATATCGTTTATAAATCGTTGGAAAACTGCAGGGGCATTGCATAGGCCGAATGGCATCACAAGATATTCGAACAATCCGTATCTAGTTCTGAATGCAGTCTTCCACTCGTGTCCATCACGGATTCGAATGAGATTGTATGCTCCTTTCAGGTCTAATTTTGAAAAATAGGTAGCTCCACGCACCTGCTCAATGAGCTCAGGGATAAGCGGTAGAGGATAGCGATCTTTTATTGTGATAGCATTCAATTTCCTGTAGTCGATGATAGGTCTGAGACTTGAATCTTTATTGCGAACAAAAAAGAGTCCTGCTGCTGTGGAAGAAGTGGAAGGTCTAATAAAACCTTTTTCCAAGTTCTCATCCAAATAGGTTTTGAGATGGGCAAGTTCATCCTGTGAAAGAGGATAAACATGACCGAACGGCAATTTGCTATTTGGGAGTAGATCAATGCTACAATCATAGTCTCGATGAGGAGGTAATGCTTGAGCATTTTTCTCAAGAAAAACCTCAGAAAGATCCTGATAACATAGTGGTGCAATCTCATCTGTCACCACAGACAGAATCTTCCCGGAAAACGGGAGGTTACACGTTTCCTCGCAATAACAAGAAGGGAAGGTCAAGGACCGTTTCTTCCAATCTATGGTTGGTTGGTGTGTGTGCAACCAGGGAAGTCCCAACACAATGGGAAAGTGGGGTGATGGTATTAAATCGAAGGTAGAAGTCTCCCTATGAGACTCGTTAATAGTGACTAGAAGTGCTTGTGTCTGATCGGTGATCGGACCAGAGGATAACGGAACACCGGTAATAAGACTTACTGAGACAGGTTGGAGTTTAGAAATAATAGGAATTTTATTTAAAGCAGCAAAACATATATCCATATAATTTCCACAAGATCCTGTGTCAATCATGGCCTTAGTAGTAATCCTGTTCTGGTCCCACTGGAATGTCAAAAAAACAGAAATGTAGGGGTTAGTGAATGAAGTTGTCAATCCTCCTAGAGAGACATGTGAACACTCACCCTTCTTTTTGTTGACTAGGGGACAGACGTTTATCTTGTGATCCGGGGATGCACAGTACAAGCAGAGATTTTCATTTCGTCTTTTGGCTTTTTCCATAGTTGATAGCGGTGGGCGTATGGTTCCTACCTCCATAGGAACGGCCAGACTCCGAGAGGAAACGGATAATGGCATTCCCATCTTTTCAGCCTTTCTTTCTCGTAGTCTTCTATCTATGGTAATACTGAGTTGTATTAATGCATCCAGGGTTTTTGGCAGATCCGCTCGGGCGAGCTCGTCCTTAACGGCTTCTGATAGGCCAAGCCTAAATTGGGTTTTCAGAGATGCATCATTCCATTCTGAATCAAGGGTCCATCTCTTGAACTCTGCGACAAAGTCTTCCACAGGCCTCCTTCCTTGTTTCAAGGATCTTAACTGAAGATCAGCAGTACTCTGCCTATTGGGGTCATCATATAGGCTAGTGAGCTCTGCCAGGAACAAGGCATAGGAGTTGAGAAGCTGGTCGTTTTTCTCAAAAAGAGAATCTGCCCAGGCTCGAGGATCGCTTGATAGGTAAGAAATAATAGTACAAACCTTAATGTGATCAGTAAGGTAGGTACGAGGTTTTAGCAAAAAAAGTAACTCACATGCGTTTTTAAATTCGCGAAATTTTTTGCGATCGCCTGTAAATACCAAAGGGGGATTTATCTTGGGTTCAGGGGACTGAGCAGAGGTAAGTTGTGTCAGTCTAATTACCTGCTGCGACAGAGCCTGATTGTCTTCTTTTAATTCAGCAAGTGCGTGTATTAACGCAGATACTTGCTGTTTTAATTGTGTCACCTGAGTGGTTATTTCTGGAACTATTTCTGCTGAATCCATTTTTAGGTTCGTTCAATCTGTAACGCTCCTGCGTTTTTATATGGTGTGGATTTTCAGCTGCAGAAATAGTTCCACGTCAGCAGTCATGTAAGAGATATGCCGAGATACCATTCCCAATCTCAATGACTCATCATGTGTGGAAGGTCTTATTTCAGCCAGTAAATACACACAATTAGCAAGCTGGTTCTTAGAGTGACTTTATGCATGTGGTAACACAATGATGAAGGTTGAGGGATAGGTTGAGTGGAGGTGGTAGGTGATAGACACTTGAAGGTGAGACAGTAGCAGATGGATGCAGGAAGGTTTAGCAATGTTGTATGATAGCAGATGATAGAATAGCAGGTGGACATACAAAAGAGATCAACCCAGTGCAGAAAAGTAGCAGTAGTCTCAAGAGCTAGCAATCTAGTTTATGCAGATGTGATAAACAGTCTCTACTATGCAGAGCTAGATAGTGTAAGCTTAGTATAAGTTTATAGAGAATTCCCCTGCGGGGTACTTAGCACTATTAGCGATACAGCCGAAGGGTGGTTCAGGAGAGGCGGATGATCCAGTAGCGGGATACAGGGATCAGCGCAGCGAGGTTCCGTCAGCGAAGTAAGCTTGCAAGCATGGAAGCTTCAAGCAAGGTTAGCATCCAGATAAGGGTGTTTGAACGAACACATGTGAGTGAGAACCGACGCCTTAAATAGCCATCTAGTCCGGCGCTGAGTGATGACAGCTCCAGTCTTAAAGGTGTATGCGCACCTTTCCAAATGTAAATGGTAGGGCGCATACACTTGTGGAAAGTGTAATTTAGGGTACCAAAGGTACCGGAACATTACACCCTGCCATAGCAGTCACTGTCAGTTCACCCTAAACTACATTACGGTCACCCTGATATGGAAGGGTTCGGTCACCCTGCCACAGCAGTCAGTTAACCCTACACTACATTACGGTCACCCTGACACTTCACACTTTCCCTACAGAAACTAAATTTTTGAAGCTAACTAAAGTGTAGCACTCTAACTACACTAGATATCCCTTTCCTCACACTAATAAATGCTAAATGACACTTTTAAAGTAAAATTAGCAGAATTGCTTCCACTCTCTTCCATGTCCTGTATAACAATGCTAGGAATTTGGCAGGGGGTATCTTATATACTGTGGGGCGTATTCACTAATGATTGGCCTAGGGACCCCCTAGTCACTCCAATCACATTCCTAGCATTCTTCTGCCACCTCAATTGGCTTTTGCTAATGGTTCTGGTCCAATCACGGGCATTTCCTGAAGCATTGCATTTTGGTCGGTTCTGGTTGCCGAATTCCGAACTTTTTGGGCAAAAAGGTTGTAAATTCGGCCGAACCTCGAACACCCAATGTTCGGGCCGAACCGATGGTGGACCCGAACCGTTCGATCATCCCTAACTGTGACTAGTGTGGTGTGATCAGGGACACTGTTGCTGGCTGAACTGGTATATTGACATTGGAACTGGTGTAGAGGTGATAGGGGACACTTGCTGGCTGAACTAGTAAGAGGACACTGAGACTGGTGTAGTGGTGATTACTAGGGACACTGTTGTTGGCTGTACTAGTCTGGTGTGGTGGTATTCAGGGACACTGTGGCTGGTTGCATTGGTCTGGTGAGGTGACACTGTACTGGTGTTGGATCAAGCAGACTGTGGTTAACTGTACTGGTATGGTCACACTGTACTGTGTGGCTATTTATTAGGGATTGGTAGCCAAGTGTCATACAGTATCACCAGAGCAGCCAGTCAGTTTGCTTATCTCTACCAATCCCAGAAAAGTGTCACCATAGTGACATTGTATTGGCTGGTTGCTCTAATATCAGGATGTAAAAAAAAGATTGAAATAAAAAAAAGCAATACAAAAATATTATGTTTTAGTCTTAAGATAAGGAAAACATTTTGTTTCAATAAAATTTCACTTTTGATAAAAAAAAAAAAAAAAGACTTGTATACTCCTTTTCCCCTAAAACGGAACACCCCACACACAAACACACATGTTTACTTACCACATGAAGGCCTCCTATGCTTTTTTCTTCTTTGGGTTGAAATTGTTTTAAGGATTTGCTTTGTTTTTGCAGTGAGATTTCATAAATTTGAATGTGATTGTACTCTGGGTGTTTATAGTCACATTATTTTTAAGCTTCTTTACAGAGACAAAATCAACCTCAGTGCTTCTGCTGAACTGAAATTCCGAATGGCATGCCCTACCCTGTTCTGGGCTACAGAAACCCTCCCCTTCTCCTCACCTACATAAAATGTAGGAGTTGTTCTGTTGTCCATGGAGGAGACCTGGGCAGGGCTGATAACATTACTTCAGACTGAGTGTACCTTGATACACAATAGGATTTATTTTAGGAACTAGATTTCTGGCGGGGTCAACAGGTATTTTTTTTTTTCTATCTGTAGAATTTCAAAACATATGGAATGTATTTGCATTAGAGAGATGTAGTAAATATGTTCTTTTTTTATTTTGCATAGACATATATATTAAGAGCCTACAAAACTCTTAAATACGATTGATGTAATGCTTTAAGGTACAGATATTATAAGAAAATGATACAACTAATATTCAATTGAAACTAGAGACACCGTTGTATCATAATAAGGATGTTATATTAGATAATGTAGGTAACAATAGATATATTTTGTACACGCCTTTTTTTTAGAAATAAAATTCAGAACAGCTTTTATTCACAAAAAAAGAACACATTAGCCTAAAAAAAAAAAAAAATCAGAAATTAAACTTTACTATCATTATCACTTAGAAAAGAGTATAAATCACAAAAGACAGCAAACAGGAGGATGCAACGTTAAAAAATGCAGATCTGAAAGCAAAATCTATTCAGAACAGATGGGTTCACAGCAGAATATCTCATAACTGGAAATAATACAGCAGCAACATTAAGATGCTCAGATTTCTTTGGGGATGTGTACAAGAAAAGAGAGAAAGAAACCAAACACAGCATATCCCATTAAACATTTGTCGTAAACCAAAATAGGAAAATGAATCTTGATGTTTGTTTGGGAGTAAGTACTGTGTCCATTATTCCAGCAAAATAATTAGATCTGGTGAGTGCACTTTCACTATCAACATATTTCTCCAGTATATTAAAATAGATTTCAGGACTAGAGCTAGCTAAAGTTTTTCAAGACTAGAACTAGCTGTAGTTTTGCTTATTAAAAAAAGAATAATAAACTGACCAGTGAAAGTCTGCTTATGCTCACAACGTTTGCAACTTTTTTGCAAAACTATTTAGTGTGAAACCTCTAAATGACAACACTATAGGGCTGATTTATTTAGGAAACATTACCCTTTATTCACAGGTGTCAGGTAGGAGCACACTTAGACCACGGATGGTGCAAAAGTTATTACTCTTTATACACATAATCATCAATTCCTAACATTCAATGGAAAATGGAAAAGTCTTGGAAGCCACACATCTTTGCAAAACCCCATAAGAAGATGTATGACAGCCTCAGTCCAGACTCCAACCAGGCCACATCCCCTATGTGTTTCCCTCCACCTGTTCTGCGATCAAGGTGATCTCCATGACTAAGCTACGTGGGTGGATGGGTGGAGTTAAATGCGTTGGTGGCATGGCCTGGTTGGAGTACGGGCTGAGTCTGTCATACACCTTCTTATGGGGTTTTACAGAGATGTGCGACTTCCAGGACCTTTCCCTCTTCCCTTATTCATTAAATGTCTAGAGCTGGGAGAAGCTCTGTCCTTGTCTGCACCCCAAGCTTTTGCTACATAAGAGGACCTGGTGAAGTCTTGAGCGGAACCTGTCAATTTAGTTTGGGTCACAATTCCTAACATTGTTTAGGGCCACAGAGGTGGTTTTCTATGGCACAAGGGCCAGATAAACTGAACTGAATATTTCAACTAAAACTGAATTGCTATGTTATACAAAAAATAAGTGCTAATTGTGCCTAAGCAGTACCCTAAAAAATCTAGCTTTGTCTTGAACTTTTCCTGAAAACTACCAGTGCACTTCCTGGTATGTGAGTGTGCCTAGACTCCTGTATCTAAAACCTCATAGCTATATATCTGCAGTGTGATGGAACCTAAAGCACAGTCTTATGAGATTAGGAGTTAGATTTGGTAATGTCACTACTGTGCAGCTTATTGTTCTCCTTGCTAGAGGCTCTGACATGAGTAAACAAAGCCCTGCCTCAATCAAGATGGCCATCTCCACACAGAGACATAGTGCACAATGTCAGGCTGTTTGAGTTTCATTAACTGCGTTAACTGAGTTAGTTATATCAACTGAGTTAGTTATATCAATCATTTAATTAATGTATAATCGTGCCTCCAATAAAAAAACATTTTTTAAAATAATTAAGCTGATCAATTAAATATTCTTAAGATTCTCTGTCCTATGCAGATATTCTTTAAACACAATACAATTGGGTGAAAGTATGGATTGCAAAACAAGTGTAGCATCCTACAAGGTAGGTGCTAGGTAAAGTATAGTGGGCCTTGTCTGCTTATCAGCAGGGCCATGATTTTCAGCTGGGCTGTCATGTCTCCCAGGTGTGGCTGATGAGACTGGGGAGTCTCCTCACTGTGCTCTATGAGAGGGGCAGTGGAGGAAACCCAGCCAATGGCACACTCAGGTCTGTATCTACCCAACAAAGGCAGATTCTGCCGCACAGCATTCTGGGAGTGGGTATAAGTTTAAAGGGGAACACATCACGCAGCGTCTTTGGCGGGGAGCAGAGTCCCAGGAGGGAGAGTACGGCTATCTCTCCTCCTGTCAGAGGAATCAGGTGTCTTGTCTGAGGGCACAGAGGGCTGAGCTAAGCTGCAGAGAAGATCTGGTGTGCCGAGGACCAGCGGAGGAGAGAGGCGTCAAGTTTCAGGAAAGCATTCCCAGTTCGTGAGTACTGCAAACTGACCCTAGGGATCTGCCTAGTGAGAGGGGACCACTCCAGTGAAGGTCAGAGGGATCTAGGAGCTAGCTATCCGGTGCAGGAGCAAGTGTAAAGGGGGTGCCAGTGTTGACCCTGAAGAGTAAAGGGGGTGGCAGTGTGTGGACCCTGAATCATAGAGGGGGTGACTAGTGAGAGGACCCTGAAGTGTGGAGGGGATGCCTAGTGAGAGGACCCTGAAGTATAAAGGGGCGCCAGTGGTTGGGCCCTGAAGTGTTAAAGTGTACAGCGTGCAGTATGCAGTTTACAGTGTTGAGAGTTGCAGAAGCAGTTACAAAAGCTACCTCAGTCGGGAAGGACTGGAGGGAGCAGTGTTCAGGACTTTTGAGCTAACCAGAGCATCAGAAGTCAGTTTTCAGTACAGTCCAGGACTTTTGAGCTAACCAGAGTGTCAGAAGTCAAGTTCAAGTACAGTACAGCAAGTCAGTGTTTTTCAAGCGCCAGTAAGCGTTGGTCGGCATCTAACCGGCGTCAAGACAGCGCTGAAAGGCATTTTTCTCCAAAGTGTCCCATTTGTACCTTGTTGAGCCAGAGGAGTATCCCACTCATTCCCTTCTCCCATCCCCAATATCAAATAAACAAAACAAACCAAAGATGCCAGACTGGTCCTTGACCTTGACTCAAATCTCACACTTGGGTATTCAGCTAAAATGGGCTAAAAGTGTCACCGGTAACCATAGCAGACCCACATCAGGCCCAATGCCTGGAAATCCTGCTACACTAGAAAAATGAATTATAATCCATTTTACAAGAAGTCACTTACAAACACCCTTTATAACAGTGAATTTGAGATTGTCACAGACACTAAGATTGTATTTACACGGAATTCCTAAATTTAGCTGCTACAACATAGGTATAGTATATTATATTAAGTAATTAGTTCCCTCTCATAGATACCCTAACTAATTGTACTAAATTTGTAAAACAATGATCTGTGATTGACTGTCTAGGTCTGTTAACCCACTCCAGTCAAATTGAAGGGCAGAGTCCATCTTTAAATTAGGCAAATATGGCTGAAATACTCTGCTCAAAAAAATAAAAGAGCACTTTGAAAACACATCAGATCTCAATGGGGACAAATCTCATGCTGGGTATTTATACTGATATAGACTGGGTAATGTGTTAGGAAGGAAAGGATGCCACATCATTTGATGGAAATGAAAATGATCAACCTACAGAGGTCTAAATTCAAAGACACCCACCCTGAAAATCAAAGTGAAAAAATGATGCAGCAGGCTAGTCAGTTTTGCTGAAATTTCATCTTTTCTGACTGCTTTTCACTAGGTTTGCATTTGGCTAGCGTCAGTGTCACTACTGGTAGCATGAGGCGATAAATGGACCCTATACATGTTGCATAGGCAGTCCAACTCCTCCAGGATGGCACATCAATACATACCATTTCCAGAAGGTTTGCTGTGTCTCCCAGCACAGTCTCAGGAGCATGGAGGAGATTCCAGGAGACAGGCAGTTACTCTAAGAGAGCTGGACAGGGTTGTAGAAGGTACTTAACCCATCAGAAGGACTGGCATCTGCTCCTTTTTGCAAGGAGGAACAGGATGAGTACTGCCAGAGCCCTACAAAATGACCTCCAGCAGGCCACTGGTGTTAATGTATCTGACCAAGCAATCAGAAATATACTTCATGAAGGTGGCCTGATGGCTCGACATCCTCTAGTGGGCCCTGTGCTCACTGCTCGGCACTGTGTAGCTGGATTGGCATTTGCCATTGAACACCAAAATTTGCAGGTTTGCCACTGGGACACTGGGCTTTTCACAGATGAGAGCAGGTTCACCCTGAGCACATGTGACATACGTGAAAGGGTCTGGAGAAGCTGTGGAGAATGTTATGCTGCCTGTGACATCGTTCAGTATGATTGGTTTGATGGTGGGTCAGTGATGATCTGGGAAGGCATACTGTATATATGGATATGCATAGACCTCTACAGGCTGGACAATGGCACCCTGACTGCCATTAGGTATTGGGATAAAATCCCTAGACCCAATGTCAGAACCTATACTGGTGCAGTGGTTCCTGGGTTCCTCCTGGTGCACGGCAATGCCTGGCCTCAGGTGGTGAAAGTATGCAGCCAGTTCCTGGAGGATGAAGGAATTGATACAATTGAATGGCCCCCATGCTCGCCTGACCTAAATCCAATAGAACATCTCTGGGACATTATGTTTCGGTCCATCTGAAGCCACAAGGTTGCACCTCAGTCTGTTCAGGAGCTTAGGGATGCCCTGGTCCAGATATGGGATGAAATACCCCGGGATACCATCCGTCCTCTCAATAAGAGCATGCCCCAACGTTGTCAGGCATGCATTCAAGCACGTTGGGGCTATACAAACTACTATTTTGAGTTGCTGCAAGGAAATTTCAGCAAAATGGACTAGCCTGCTGCATCATTTTTTCACTTTGATTTTCGGGGTGTCTTTGAATTTAGCCCTCGGTAGGTTGATCATTTTAATTTCAATCAAACAATGTGGCATTCTTTCATTCCTAACACATTACCCAGTCCATATCAGTATAGATATCCAGCATGATATTTTTCCCTATTGAGATCTGATGTGTTTTCAAAGTGTTCTTTCAATTTTTTTGAGCAGTGTATAAAAACATAAACACGAGGTGTTAGGCTGTCATGAAGGGGATTTCAAATAACCCACCAAACTATTGCAATCGGAAAACAAATATCATCTAGAGAATAAGACATTATAGTTACCCTCAGAAGCAAAAGGATGTGGATCGCTGGGCTGAAAGCATAGGGCCAACCAAACCCTCAAGATGGCATCCAATGAGTGGCTATGGGCTGAGCTTAGGGTAGGATCTGTCTTTCTTTCAAAATGGCATCTAGCCAAGATGGAGGATGTGTGTCCCATGTTGTGTGGTGAAGGATGATGAGTGCTTCCAGTGAAATGTATGAATCTTTCTGTAGATGATGCGTATATGATCCTCCTGTGTCTCCCTGAGCTTGCAATTTATTTATTTATTGAAAACAATACAATTTAAATCCCCCCCACAGGGGGTAGTTGGTACCATTTACCTAGTTTTGACTGAAGGGCAAATTATCGATTAATTATTTGTTTGTACAAGCATTAGCTCAATGTGGCAACCAAGTGGCACTCTGAGACAAGGGTTCCTTATATTGAGGTTTTCAGGGAGAGAATGGATTTTATTATAATCTTTATAGGATAAACTAATTTTATTCTATAAACATTTAACTATGGGGGCGTGGCTAGCCACTGAGCAGAATGGACATCTGATCAATCAGCTCCTTTGCCGCCCGGAGATTCATAGCTGGAACACCACTTCCCTGACTGATTTCTTTACCCTCTGAAGACACCACCATTCAGGAATACACCCCGACATGTTCCGCAAGAGGAAAGACTACAGGCAGCCTAAGAAATTACCTGAATTCTTCACATAGCCGCCGAGACACCGTTTGCAAGATGCTAACGGCTTCTAAACAGACCTCCCGGATGCAGATCGACCAGAAATATCTGCACCAAAAGATGCAGCAGATGGCAAACCTTCTTCTACAGCCTCATCCACAAACAACAGCCCAGTAAAGTCACGGATGTGTTTGGATTCTGATCCCCAAGGCACTGAGGTGAGCCCTATACCTGATATTACTCCTATTCAATCACTGCACCCATCACCTATAGCATAATTTTCTACATCTAATCAACCAGTGCTCGATACTACAATAAAATAGATCTTTCTCTCTCTCCAAAGTTCCCTCCACAATGCTATCTCTTCCATGTGTACAAAATTCTCCTTAGAATTACATTCCATGGGAGATAGAGTATTCCAAATTGAAAATCAAATGGGAGAAATTACAGAAACTGTCAATGATCTAGTGGATGCCCATGAGCACACTAGAGATGAACAGCAGTGGATGACAGCTAAGATGGCATACTTAGAAGATAGGTCCCAATGTAACAATATAAAAATAAGGGGAAAACCCGAAAATATTCTGCCATCTGATCTTAATGCCTACACTAGAAAACGGATCTCATCTCTGCTTCCTGAGATTTCTCCCATGGGTACCATTATAGACCGCATCCATCACCTACCTAAACCTGCTCACCTCTCTGAGGAAGTTCCTTGTGATGTATTAATGAGAATTCATTTTTACCACACCAAACTGTATGCAGAATTGTCACAATATACTCTCCAGCTGAGATGCCAGTTAAATACCATCACCAAACCTCTCAACAACCACAAGATGCAATACCAGTGGGGTTTCCCCACTAAAATAATCTTTACTAAAATCGGAAGGAAACATAACATTCACACAGTAGAGGAAGGTCTCCATCTATATGGGGAATTATCCCCGACACCTCAACGCATCCATGAGCACAAGCTAACTACAGCAGAAACAACCCATCTCCTTCTGGGCACCACCATATGAACAACAACTCTCTTACACCAAAATGAGTGTTCTCAATACCATATCTACCACTGATTTACGTTTTGGTTCAGTACTTTCACCCCACCATACCTCAGCAGCTTTTGATATAGATTCTGCTGATTTTCTTTGTGCTTTTAATTTTTTTTTTTTTTTTTTTACCTTTTGTTACTTTGATTTAATTCCCTAAGTTTCCAGGTGAACTGTGTTTTACTGACTGTTGATTACAGCTAACTGATCTGTGTCTAACTGATCTGTGTCCAGGACCCTGGAACAAGCTGCACCTTGTCTTCTATCCAGTGACCCTAAAGTATCCACTATCAGCTGAATACTATTACAAATCTCCCCTTAACCTATTCTCATCCAACTGTAAGTAAACAACTTACACACCGCACTAGTCACAACCACACTAACCAATATGCCAAAGTTCCTGTCCCCTCAATACAAAGGGATTAAATCATGCAGCAAAGAGAGCCTGTGACGGAAACGCCGACCCACACTGTGTTTGTGTGTTTCCGTCAGTATACGGCTTCCTCCAGTCTTGACATATATAGAGATTCCAGCCACCCTACATACAAAAACTAGCCTGAACTTAGCTTGTATGTGTCTGAAAGCAACAAACTCTATATTGAAACACAGGCACAAACAGATATACACTCAGGGGACAATCCCCCCTCCCCCTCTTTACATAATAACACACTGGGTGGGGAACTAAATTCCCTAACATGACACACAGGTGTATTCAACTTTCCAACAGTAGACAGTCTTTCGGAAGGGCTGCTGGAGAAATCCCCCCCTCTTCTCTAGAAGCTAAATCACATACACATGTACATCCCATAATAGGTTGATCCCAAAGCAGACAAACAATAGAACAATGGGATACACGCACTTAACAAAAACAAATCCCACTCCACCTTAACCTATCTAGCAGAGGTGTATGAGACACCCTTTCCAATATTCTAACAGTCTGAAAGGTGAAAATGTTCATCTTCATATATTTCTTTTAGGAATAGTGTTCTTAAATATTACTGTCATAAGTTCAACACAAACCACACATATAGAACCCAGGATAGCCGGGGTAACACCAAATGCTGAGTCCAGTGTGGTTGTACAGAGAGTCTGATTAGTGCAGACCCGACTGGGGTTCTTGGTCACCCTGTGCCCCTAATAGACACAGTGTGACTTAAACATAAGAGGGGCCGGGGAAGCTGGTCAAGGAGTTTCCCATCCTCTCTAAAGTAATCTGGGTTGCACAAGCCCCCCAACCAAAGTGACTCCCATCACAGAGCCTCCCTATGGCGAATAGCCTGAGAATCCCATTGTGATGTCTTGTGTATACAAGAAACACATTTCAAAGTTAATGCAGGACCCCGCTGCACCAACAAAGATTTTCCCCACATCTTTAGGGCCTCAGGCCCAGATAAGAAGAATGGTGTACTAATAGCAATTAAAAACACAATATCCTTTACGCTGCACAATAGTCTCGCAGGCATTGAGGGTAGATACTTAGCCCTCTATTGCACACTAGACAACACCAGATGTACTCTAGTGAACGTGTATGTGCCCAACACCCAGCAAATCAAATTTCTGACAAAACTCATGAAAAGGATACATAAGTTCCGGCATGGTCATCTTATACTATGTGGTGATTTCAACATGATACCAGTTATTCTACTAGACACTTCATCCCGCTCCAACAGACACCCCTCTCCAATGGGGGCCTTCATAAGAAATAACGGTCTATACAGTGTATGGAGTTGTCACCACACTACTGAACGTGACTACACGTTTCTCCCCCCACCACAACTCGTACACCCGAATTGACTTAAATAATTACTACCCAGCATCACCGTATCAGCTATCTCTACAATAACTTGGTCAGACCACGCACCCATCACTATCACCATTGACACTCTGCCATTACTTATCCACTAAGAGAACTTAGAGGGTCAATGCCTCTATCCTGCAATCACCTGCATATGCTACTTACCTACGAGACCAGCTAGAAGAGTTCTTTACCATCAACAAAGACTCTACTTCTGACAATGCCACCTTATGGAACGCCCATTAAGCGTTCATCAAAGGGATTCTTATACAATTAAGTTGCTAGGGAAAAGAAGAAAAGAACACGTCTTGACTCCCTCACATCATCCAATAAAGACCTAGAAATGCAAACCAAACTAATCTCGACCCCACCCTTAAATCAAAACTAGTACTTCTCAGACAGGAACTAAGATCACTCCTATTAGATTATTTAAAAAATCCCTCAAAAAATTTAGAGCCAAACATTGCATTACGGGAAATAAATCAGGGAATTCTACAACAAAACAAAAATGTCTCACCTATTCCATCCAACCATTGAAAAGAAACGTATTGATCCATTCCTCAGGCTATAGCTGATTATTTCAGCCATTACTACAACACACTATACAATCTAAAAGAAGACACTTCGATCCCCCAGCCATCCAAAGGTGAGATTGATACCTTTTTATGGGAAATTAATCTCCCTACAATCTCCCCAGAACAATTCTCTCTGCTAAATGCCCCATTTACAATCCAAGAGATAATCTCAAATTTACCCTCAAATAAATCACCTGGAGAATACTACTAAACAATTTCAGACAACCGTAACACCCTTTTTTGTCCAGCTATGTAATGACATTGCTTCCTCTTCCTCTCTTCCTCCTGAAATGCTCAAAGCTCTTATTATAACTCTACTGAAGCCAGGGAAGGAACCTACATCACCACAAAATTTCAGGCCAATCTCCCAACTCAACATTGACACAAAAATATATACCAAACTGTTATCCACTAGACTTATAAATATAATGCCCTCACTGATACACCATGACCAATCCGGTTTTATGACAGGACCTCAAACATTTAATGCTACACAAAGGATTATCAACATTATCCACAATGTGGAAAATACTCGAACGCCGTCTCCGCTCCTCTCTTTGGATGCAGAGAAGGCGTTTTATAGAGTCCACTGGTTATATATCCAGGCTACTTGAAATGTTATATATATATATATATATATATATATATATATATAAGTAATGGCCAGAAATTCTTCAGACCCCAGATGATGTCTTTGAAGACAAAACGCGTTGGGTTTCTTACCATTCAGGCCATTGCACTATGATCTTGTATACTTGATTATGTTACAAGCGCTTGTTTGCTGGGAATGATGTAAGTTTTCTACTTTTTTAAATACATTTTGGAGATACAGTTTTACACTATGTGGAGCCTTTTTTATATCTATGGTCCAACGCAGTGTTTTGACACCAATCTATGTGGATCGGATTCATCGCATTGTTATGTGTGGAAACAATCCTGGACACATTCAAAACGTGGTGGACCCAGTACCTACTACTAGTACTACTTCAAGATATTTCACACCTGTATGGGTATCTGAGTCCATATGTTCTGGTAAGCAGTCATTTTTTTTCACATTGAGGATTAGAGCACAGAAGGTGGCACGACCCTGTTCTGTGATTATTCATTGCACTGGGATATATGTTTTCTATTCTGCAGACTTTATTCTCTTGGACTGCACTGTCATTTTATTATTGTTGTTATTATATATATTTCTTCATATTTCTTCACATTTTTTGTTCAGTTTATTATGGGATATTTATTTTGTGATTTGGTTTAGTGCTGCACTTTCTTTGATTATATATCCAAGCTACACTCTCTAAATTTGGATTTCAAGGACGTATCATTTCAGCCATTATGGCCCTACACTCATCATCATCAGCCCATGTATACTCAGCAGAAATGTTATCCAAACCATTCCACATTTCTAATGGAACCCACCAAGGTTGACCCTTTTTCTACTTATATTTAATTAAGGGATGGAACCCTTTGCTGAACACATCAGATCACATGCAAACATATCTGACGTTTAAATTGGTTCCACTAAGCATAAAATTAACTTGTTCGCCGATGATGTGATATTGATGATTACCAACCCAATCATGTCCCTGGCTTCGGTACAATCTATCCTACAAAGATTTAGCAATATTTTGCACTATAAGGTGAATGAAAGCAAATCTTACATTATAGACCTAGGCTTGGATGGCATCATTAGCAACCTATTTCATAATATGTACAACTATTCATGGGCTGATACAGGCATCCCATACTTAGGAATCACACTCACCCAATCCACAAAACAACTCTTTGCTAACATCTATATAGAACTCAAACACTCAAGAAATGGCCCAATTGTCCAAACTCTAATTTACCTGGTCTGGGTGGCTAGTCGCTTTCAAAATGATGCTTCTTCCCAGACTGTTATATCTTTTTCGCACACTCCCCATACCATTATCTCACTCATACCTCCAATCCCTCCAAATAAGTTTCAATCAATACACCCGGCAGGGAAAGAAACCCAGAAGCAGCCACAAGAAGCTCATAAAACACAGGATGGCGGGTGGTACAGGTTATACCGATATAAAAGACTACTACATTGCCACCTTACTGGCACAATTGAAAGAATGGTTATCTCTACACCCCACAACATTATGGGGGAACATAGAAGCCAATATGATACCTGGAGGAAATCTTAAAACGTTGCTATTTAGCACAGCTGTCAACTCTCCTAATTACAAATGTCTCGCTCCCACCATTCAGGCATTTGTTAATACATGGATAACACTATCCCTTTTCAAATGGCTACACCACACCACCGAAGCCCTCCCAATACCCATTGAAACATTACAATTTCTAACACCAGACCTAGTCATACCTGTCTGACTGACAGATCAATCAGTTACTACCTCTGACCCCCGAGCTAAGTTAGCTCACAAATCCTTTGCACAACTCCAAGAACTGTATAATGCCCCTACCAAAGACTTTATGCTCTATAGCAGAATCCAACACTGTCTCTCTTCCTACCCTCACCTTTAAAGGAGCTATACCTCCTGACCTTTGTAAATATTACTTCACCAACATCCTGAAATGCAAAGGCATATCCGTAATTTACTCAATAGTACATGAAAAAAGAATATTTTATAAATCACTACCCTTCAGGAAATGGGAGGAAGACCTACAACAACAATTTACTGATCAACAATGGCAAATAGCATTATGCTTGATATACAAAACCCCAAGTAGCACATAATTTTGGGAACTATCCAAGAAATGAACTCTAAGGTACTATTAAACACCTCAGAGACTCGCAAAATTTAACTTCCTCCCACCTGGCCACTGCACATACACAGCCGGGTGGGAGCTTCCTCCTTCTGAGTGGACATTCCTGAACGTCCTTCAGAAGGAGGGAGATCACATGGCTGCATGCCTGCGGAGCTGTGCGGTCCTGGTGTGCCTGTGTCCCCCAGACACAGTGCAACACCGCTCAGCAGGAGGGCTCTGTGATTGGCCCTCCTGATCACATGATGGCTGTGTCCAATCACAGCCGTCATGTAATGAAAACACAACCGTCGTCATGGTGATCGGCTCTGCTTCTCTCCCCACAGAGCCTGTCAGTGAGGAGAAGGAGAACAGATCTGTGCTGTCAGCCAGGGATCAGTGAGTTTACAGCACTTTTACTGCCTCTTACTCACTGATCATTCAGCTAGTGTCCCCAAAACAGTGTCCCCGACACAGTAAAAACACCGGTCACTCATCTGTCCCAGTAAAATAATCTGTCCCAGTGAACATCTTCCACATCTATCTGTGATTATCTGCCACATCTGTCCATAATCATCTGCCACATCTGTCCGTAATCATCTGCCACATCTGTCCGTAATCATCTGCCACATCTGTCTCTAATCATCTGCCACATCTGTCTCTAATCATCTGCCACATCTGTCCATGATCTGCCACATCTGTCCCAGTGAACATCTGCCACATCTGTCCCAGTGAACATCTGCCACATCTGTCCCAATGAACATCTGCCATATCCCATTGATCAACATCTGTGCACATCTGTCCACATGGCAAAAAAATTATCCAGGGCCTTTAAAAATGTGATAGGTACTCAGGAAATTAAATGTAATGTAATTAAATGTAATTTATGCTCCTAGAACTCCTGACAGTGCTGCTTAGATATTGGGCCTCTGTATGTGGCCAGGCTGTGGAAAAGTCTCACACATGTGGTATCCCCATACTCAGGACAAGTAGAAGAATGTATTTAGGTTGCAATTTTTACTATGTACATGCTATGTGTTAGTAATATCTTATAAATTGACAACTTTGTGTAAAAAAATATGTTTTCATTTTCTTTCCACATTTTTTAAAAACTTGTGGAAAAAATGACATGTTAAAAAGACTCATTGGAGTTGATTTACTAAAATTGGAGAGATCAAAATATGGTGCAGCTGTGCATGGTAGCCAATAAGCTTATAACTTCAGCTTCTTCAATTAAGCTTTAAAAAAAAAACCTGGAAGCTAATTGGTTTCTATGCAGAGCTGCACCAGATTTTGCACTCTCCAGTTTTAATAAATCAACCCCATTATGCCTCGTAGAATATACATTGGGGTGTTTTCTTTCCAAAGCGGGGTCATTTTGTAGGTAATTCTATTGTCCTGGTGCTCCAGGGCCTTCAAAATGTGATAGATACTCAGGAAATGAAATGTGTAATTAAGGCTTTCAGAACGCCTGAGGGTGCTAATTGGATGTTGGGCCTCTGTATGTGGCCAGGCTGTGGAAAAGTCTCACACATGTGGTATTGCCATACTCGGGAGGAGTAGCAAAATATATTTTGGGGTGTAATTGCAAGTTTATCTATGCCATGTGTAAGAAATAACTTGTTAATATGACAATTTTGTGGGGGAAAAAATATTCTTCATTACCCAAACTATTGTGGGCAAAAATTGCAGCTTAAATAAAAAAACTCACTATGCCACTTACTAAATACCTTGGACTGTCCTCTTAACAAAAAAGGGTCATTTGGGGGGTATTTGTACTGTCCTGTCATTTTAGAGCCTCGAGAAATGAGATAGGTAGTCAGTACATCTGGATTGATAAATTTTCAATAATGCGTAGCCTAGCTTGTATGCTCTATAACTTTCCAACAAACCTATTATCATACACTTATATGGATTTTTTTTTTATCAAAGTCATATAGCAGAATACATTCTGGCCTTAATTTGTGAATACATTTGATTTTATTGGATTTCTTTTAAAACAGAAAGTAGAAAATAGTGTTTTTTCAAAATGTTTAATTTTTCCTGCTTATATTGCAAAAAACAAATGTCACCAAAAAAAAGCTCTATTTGTGTGACCAAAATTATTAAAATTTGATTTAGGTACAGTGTAGCATGACTGAGTAATTTTCATTCAAAGTGTGAGAGTACTGAAAGCTGAAAATGTGTCTGGGAAGGAAAGGGGTCAAAGTGCCCAGTATTGAGGTGGTTAACACACATTCTACACCTACATGTTGGAGAAACTGCGGCCAATCGGGCACTCTATACCACATTTTCTGGTCATTTCTATATCTGAGTGAGCTTTGGTTAGACATTTCAAATATACTATCTGACATTACTCATCTACAGTGTACAATAACTACACAATTATCCATTCTAAACATCAACATTGATTCAATCCCATCTCTCTTTATAATGATATTTACTCACATACTCTTAGCAGTCAAACTGCTTATTACTAAACACTGGAAGACAAGCACAGTCCCAACAACACTAGATGTGATTACTCTAGTACACACTCATTACTCATATGAATGTTTAATGACACATGAGAAGTCTGCATACTCTAAACTCCTTGAATGATGGCTTCCCTGGAAATGCCGGTACGATAAACTTGTCAATTGTTGAAATGTTCGCCTTTCCGGTTTATTAGCCTAATATCCTCACAAGGGGAAGTGACTGAAGTCACCTCCCCCTCTAGTGACAACTAACTCTTGAACCATCCATACGATACTCCTACTCCATACCCAGGCTCAATCTGCAAATAGTACTTATGTGTTCTTTCCACCTTGGCTTCCTTACACCCATCCCTCCTTCCATTACCCTCCACCCACCCTTGATACCATGTTGTATAATTATACTGTTAACATTTGGTCAAACCACTGTTACCCTTTAACTGTTCTGTTGCTATTAGTACATGCTTATACTTTCATTCTTAACTATTCAATATTTGGAATATTTACTATTGCTTAACCTGTACTTTTTTTTTTTTTTTTACAAAATCAATAAAAAATTAATTTGTAAAAAAAAAAAGATTTAACTATATTATTTTATTTAGAGGGCATATAAATATCTTTCGCTGAGGGTTTGGGGATTTTTAATTTTTGAAACTTTGGCTATAAGGATGGCATTTTTTAATCCAGCGACACACATTAAACTAAATAATTATAAACCAAAAAATAATTTGTGCACACTTTGAGCTATTTCCATTTCACTACTGAGTATTTATAAATTATGAAGCACACATAATCTATTATAATAATGATTCTAGGCAAACAAAAGTATCACAATAGTATTACTAAACCCTTATTAGGTAATATATTTTGTAATGTTTAAGTCCTTTTGTATAATAGTATGTCTAATTTATATAATAAAACAGTGTTATAAGATATTAACCTGATGACTTGTATTAGAGTCGATGAGATGTAATTTTTTTGTTTTAATAATACTGAAATATAGAACAGTTCCATTCTCATCAGTAGCAATATTTCAATCATTCCATTTTGTTAGTTGAGTTGTCTCTTGTGTGGCTGGTTAATGGTTTTGTCCACAATTAGCTCAGTGCATCACATGTTCACTATACCAGATGTCCTGTTTTATTCAACTGGTCAAATACCACTTGTTAATTTTTCATTGCCAGACCAATGCAAGGCCAGCTATGGTTACAGCTTTTGTGTACAACCAGTAATAGACTGGTGGTTCACCTGTTTGAGTGATAGGTAACTCCATTGTTCATAGTTTGAATGAGGCCCTTCTAAAATTTGCTCTGTACATAAACTTGTAACAAATTATGTTGTTTCTGTCTTTTTCAGATAGTTAAGCATTCATGGGAAACTTGTGTCTCAGCCCATTCAAAAATCTTTCATAGTACACACACTCTGTTACATAGTTCCAAATGAGAGACATTATAAAGATCATACTTTAAACTGATAGAGGGTCTGACAAGAACAATCATGGTAAATCAGTGATTGGGAAATATCAACTGCAGAGAGACCCCAGGTAAAACTGGTGACTAGTAGTGATGAGCGAACTGGTCAAAGTTCAGTTTGCTGGATGTTCAAATCTGGCAGGAAGTACCTAAATTTGTTTTGTGGGCAAATGATGCAACCAGAATAAAGGGCAATTTGTAAAGCCAAAGATGGTGCATACAGCAGTGACAAAAGGTATACATTCATTCTTGAATTGCCAGGAAACAAAGCTGCTGGAATTAGTAAGTGTATTAGTATCATATTGGCAAGCACTAATTATTTTTGGATGAATTTTTTATAGGGATATATTTCCACTTTAGTTTTGAATAGAGTTGGAAAGAGTTAGAGCCTATGTGTCATTGTAGAGAAAAATTTTCTAGACAGAAAGTTATGAGCAATGTGTCCAAAAAGAACACAGACATGAATACCTTTTTTATTAAAATGGGAAAATTTGGA
The DNA here is from genome assembly GCF_965119305.1 of Pelophylax lessonae. Classification (NCBI taxonomy): domain Eukaryota; kingdom Metazoa; phylum Chordata; class Amphibia; order Anura; family Ranidae; genus Pelophylax; species Pelophylax lessonae. The sequence continues at coordinate 592,303,887 of NC_138768.1, forward strand.
GGGTTTTACAATGTACTGTACTTATTGCTGTCCTTTCCCTCCTGTCTCAGTGACTACTGTGTTTTCCACTTCTTGTATGGACATTTCAGGGAAAGGATGCAAAGGATAATCTCTCCAATGAGGCCAGAGATAGGAATAAAAAGCTTACAAATATTTTAGTCCTTTCCCACTCTATCCAAAAATAGAATTTGCTGCAGTCAAGTTTTAATAATATTTTCTTCAAAGCTACTGAATGTCAAAATTTTAGTTTTGCAAAACCACTTGTATTATGAGTGTTTGGGTCGGAAGACTTAAGTGATTTGAAAGACAAATTAAACTGATGCCTCTGCTTTTTTCATATCTTCATTGATGCAGTGTATGTTATTATGAGACATATAATTAGTGTTATTATTTTTACATATATTCAGCAGAACATGCTTGGATTATCACTGACATAAAAGATATTAACAATAATCTTTGCAGCTGTGTTTTACAATTTGTTGAAAAAAACAGTGTTGAAGTTGGTTACATTGTGAAAGTATCGTTACTCCATAAGGATTATTGGTTTGAAACAATCTAACCAGGAACACTGCCAATGATAAATTAATAGTCCTTCTATTCTATCAATGCTGTAATTAGATGCTTTTGTTTCACAGATTTAAAACAATTTTCTAGAAATTTTCCAGATGTTATCAAGACAGCCATCAGTCTTAATTGTTATGCATAACCCTTAACAGAAACCAATCACATATACTGGAGTTCTGTTAAGGATAAATGCAGATGTCAAAATTAGTATCTTGTAACTTGCAGATTATCTTCCTTACCACTTAAGTAAATTTGTGTAACTTTCCTTGTACAATATAAAATTTCATTTTTATTATGTCATATTTTTCTGTTGTAAGTCAATCATTTACCAGAGATCTGCTTCATAACGCATGAATGTTTGTACAAAATATTAATAAAAAAAAAAATACAATCAAATAAATGATTTGAATAATAGTTGCTGTTATTGTTTTAATTAATGGCAAGCTAATCGCATGCTTGTGGGCTTTAGTTTTTTCTTTTTATTATTCATCATTCAGGACATTTTCAGTAATGCCATAATTCTAACATACAGTATCTCACAAAAGTGGGTACACCCCTCACATTTTTGTAAATATTTTATTATATCTTTTCATGTGACAACACTGAAGAAATTACACTTTTCTACAATCTAAAGTAGTGAGTGTACAGCTTGTATAACAGTGTAAATTTGCTGTCCCCTCAAAATAACTCAACACACATCCATTAATGTCTAAACCGCTGGCAACAAAAGTGAGTACACCCCTAAGTGACAATGTCCAAATTGGGCTCAATTAGCGAAGGAGCAAGTGTGTTAAAGTTGGTGTTATAGCTCTCACTCTCTCATACTGGTCACTAGAAGGTCAACATGGCACCTCATGGCAAAGAACTGTCTGAGGATCTGAAAAAAAAGAATTGTTGCTCTACATAAAGATGGCCTAGGCTATAAGAAGACTGTGAGACCCTGAAACTGAGCTGCAGCACAGTGGCCAAGACCATACAGCAGTTTAACAGGACATGTTCCACTGAGAACAGGCCTCGCCATGGTTGACCAAATAAATTGAGTGCACATGCTCAGCGTCATATCCAGAGGTTGTCTTTGGGAAATAGACGTATGAGTGCTGTCAGCATTGCTGCAGAGGTTGAAGGGGTAGGGGGTGAGCCTGTCAGTGCTCAGACCATACGCCGCACACTGCATCAAATTAGTATGCATGGCTGTCATCCCAGAAGGAAGCCTCTTCTAAAGATGATGCACAAGAAAGCCCACAAATAGGTTACTGAAGACAAGCAAACTAAGAACATGGATTACTGGAACCATGTCCTGTGGTCTGATGAGACCAAGATAAACTTATTTGATTAAAATCGTTTCCCAGCTTTATCTTTCACAATACTCTAGTTTCAATGAAGATAGGCTAGAAAAGCATTATAACAGTATATAAAAGAAAATAAAAATGTAGACAGTGCTCATAAATTATAACACCAAAAAACAAAAATGTGAAATTTGTGCTCTAAAAATGTCCCATAAAAGTTGATGGAAACTTTGCTTTGATAGACATCAAAAATCAACCACCAGTGTCTGTGGGATAATCTTGTCCTTCACCGACATCCACATGCACATTCCACTTACCAGATGAAATTGACCCCCTATACAGGTAGTCAAAAAGGCTTTGGATCAAGGATAAACCGTTGCTTTAATACATAAGGTTTCCACTTTAAGTTTCCACAGATCGGAACCACCGATTAAATAGTGATGTTATCCGGATAGGTATATAGGGGAGATAAGACGCCTCTCATGGTGTAGTATGTTTAAAACCATTTATTATAAAAATAGTAGTGACTTACAGTTAAAATTCCAATGTTCAGCTAGGTCAGAGCTAGTAACAAGCAGGGGACACCGTTTTGCGTTCCACCTGTGCTCCAAAAGCCGGAAGTGACGTATTGGTCAGCCCTCCAAAAGCCAGAAGTGAGGTATTAGTCAGCCCTTTTGAGAAAAAAAAGGCACACGTGCCCTATTTTGAGTTTGTGTGGTCCTACCACATCTGTGTCCTGCCAGACCTGCTAGCCCCTTACTACTGCCAAATGCATAATCTCTACATCTAATGTTAGACCATTGTGGTATTTTTATGGGAGGTGAACTGAATTCCTAGTTTTTACCTAACCACTGCAATACTGGGCACTTTTACCCTCCTTTCTACCTAGGCCAATTTTCATCTTTCAGCGCTGTTGCACTCTGAATGACAATTGCAAGGTCATGCAATACTGTACCCATATGACATTTTTATAATTTTTTCCACAAAATCAGACTAATCATTATTTTGCTTTTTATTTTTTGCTAAATAAACTAAAAAAGACCCAAAATTAATTTCTGTTATAAAATTTTGCAAATAAATAATCTTGATTCACAAATTTAGGCCAAAATGTATACTGCTACATTTCTTTGGTAACCCAAATAAGTGTACAGTATATTATTTAGTCTTCAGGAAAATTATAGAGTCCACAAACTATGATACATACGTATATCACTGAAAAACAATCAAATCAATCTTGATGTACTGACGGCCTATCTCATTTCTTGAGACCCGAAAATGCCAGGACAGTACAAATATCCCCCAGATTACCCCTTATTGTAAAGTAGACAGTCTAAAGCATTTAGTAAGAGGCATGTGTTTTTTGTCCCTTTTTTTTTTTTTTTTTTGCAAATTGTCTTCAGTTTGGTGTGACCCCTCTTTGCCTTAAAAACAGCATCAATTCTTCTAGTTACATGTGCACTCAGTTTTTAAAGGAACCCAGCAAGTATTTTGCTCCAAATATCTTGGAGAACTAGCCACAGATCTTCTGTGGATGTAAGCTGCCTCGTACCCTTCCGTCTCTTCATGTAATCTCAGACAGACTCGAGCCATCATGCCTTCTATCTCTTTATGTAATCTCAGACAGACTCAAGCCGTCATTTCCAGGACTCCTTGTTCTTCTTTATTTCATGACATTGGCTGTATGTTTGAAATCATTTTCCTGCTGCAGAATACATTTTTGGGTCAATTACATGCCTCACTCATGGAATGGCATGATGGATAAGTATCTACCTGTATTTCTCAGCATTGAGGAAACCATTGATCCTGACCAAATCTCAAATTGCAAATGCAGAAAATCAGCTCCAGGCTTGCAAGGCACCTCCACCATGCTTCAATCCTGCTTGCAAACACTCATTTCTTTACTGTTCTTCAGCCCTTCCGTGAATAAACTGCTACCTGCTGCAACCGAATATTTCAGATTTTGACTCGTCAGTCCAGAGCACCTGCTACCATTTTTCTGCATCCCAGTTTTCATGCTTAGTTGAGTTGCTTAGCCTTGTTTCCACATTAGAAGTATGGCTTTTGGGGTGCAATTCTTCCATTAAGACCTCTTCAGACCAGACTCCTCTGGACGGTAGATGGGTGTACCTGGGTCCTACTGGTTGCCACCAGTTCTGCACTGATGGCACTGATGGACATCTTCTGATGTCAAAGGGAAATAAGCATGATGTGGATGTGTCTTTTATCTGCTGCTATAAGTTTCCTTGACTGACCCCTGTGTCTATGGTCCTCAATGTCTCAATGGTGCCATTTTCTTTGTGCTTCTTCAAAATAGCTTGAACAGCACATCTTGAAACCCCAGTCTGCTTTGAAATATTTTCCTGGGAGGGACTTGCTGATGCATTATAACTACCTTGTGTGCTCAGTCTTGCCATGGTGTATGCCCTGTAACATGAAACTGTTTTCAAAAACCTCACCTTAGTAGCAGAGTTTGGCTGTTCTTGAACCAGTTTTAAGCCTCCTACACAACTGTTTCTGTTTCAGGTAATGATTGGGTTTCAACCTACATACGATGATACGAAACTAATGATCATTACATCTGCTTGGTATAATTGATTTATCATACAAGCTAATCCTACAAAATCCTTGATTTTTTTGCAATTGTACAGAGTGCACAAGCATAAAAATTAATGTTGGTTTTAAGCTAAAGTGTAGTCACACCAAATATTGAATTGACTTAGATTTTTCATTCGTTTGCTCGCTTTGCATTTTGTAAATTGATAAAAAGAAACAATTCAAATATATATTTGTGAAAGCATTCTTACTTTACTGCATTTCTTCACACCTGCCTAAAACTTTTGCACAGTACTATATGCATACTATAAAGACTAAAACACAGCGTCAGCGGTCCATACTGGAAAAGGGTCCTGTGAGTCTTTGGCTCCGTTTTAGGTCTGAATTCAGCCACAAATTCAGACCTCATTTGCACCTGAAATGGAGAACAGGGATGCACCGGACCCCTTGCTGTGAGCCACGGCCACAGCTAGTGTGAACCCGGCCTTATACTTAGGGGGCTGTCTATACTTTCAGATTTTTGGCTCTCAGAGATTCAACCAACCAGGGACTAAGGTTGTGAAGTATATTTTAGCTGTAAACCATGCAGCCAAGATCCTTGTTATGGAAAGGGAAAGTGACATTGAAACGTGTCTGCTATTCCTAAAAAAAATAAAAAAGTATTTCTTGCAACAGATGAAGTGGGCTTATTATCTGGTGATAGGCTCAGAGGTAAACCCCTAGGATGAAAATTATGAGGACATAAAGAATGGAATAATGAGAACTTATAAACTGATACCAGAAGTATATTTTAAGAAATGCAGGTCACTGCAAAAAGGACCTGCAGACTCTTAAATTCGCTAAAAAATTTTATGTGTCTGCACTATGTCTATGACTTGACAAAGTGCAGGTGCGCAAAACATGAAGTCACGGCAACAAGGAAAAGCTTGAGTTCCATGATGGTTCCTGCTCTGGGCATGGCTGCTTGACGATTGCGTGACGCTGTTTCTGGAAGGTTACGGACTTCGGCGGTTGTGTGATACGGCCAACACACACGTCGGATTTCCAGCTGGCTCCACTCCTCTCTTCCATTGGGGTTCATTCCATCTATCCCAGGGGTGGCTCACCATCAAGAGGTATCTTCCAATGGGGTTATTCAACTTAGTTTGATCCTTCACAACGTCTTCATCTGACACCCATAATCAGAAAACCAGATGCTGTTTCTTCATTTAAACTAGTATTATGAAAAAATCCTATTGTTTATCCCCTATTGATTGTGTTCATATCTTGAGGTGATTGTACATCCATACCACTCCTGTGCACCACCCTTCTTATTAGTTTAGACATTTGCATCTACATCCCATGCCAGGGATTGGCTGAACTGCGAGTGGTGGTTACAATTATCACTTATATGGATTTGTAGTCAATGGATTAATTGTCCTAGGAATTGTTTATCCGGAGGACCAGCAACAGGACTATTTTTTTTTCAGACTTTCCTGCTAAGCAGAACCAGAAGTCAGTCACACTGAGGACTTACAGGAATGTAACTTGTTGTTTCTTCCATGAGACCTACTAAGAGAAAAGTTGTAAAGATATTGGGACCTGAGGACCCCAAACTGAGTGTGAAATAGCGTATCATACAAATCCATAATTCTGCACCAAAATTATAAGATTAAACAATTCAGCTTTAGACAAAAAAAAAAAAAGTATAATAAATTCTGCTTAGCCAAGCATCATCTAAATGGCCTGCTAATGACCATTGTAAAAATGACAATTTAAAACTCTAGCAGGAACAATGCTATTATTAACAGAACACTGATAACCAGAAAAGCTTTAAAGAGGCATCCTGCATCACATTGCTACAGTTTTGTAACAGCATGTTTTGCCAGGGCAGAGTCCTAGGTTATAAAATATCTTAAGCTATCGTAAAGATAGTTTTCAAAACTTTGCTTTGGACTTTGTAAATGGCCTTAATTGGCCATAATAAAGCCATTTGGAAGAAATCTGCATTAGAGTCTAGTTTAATGTAACCTGAAAGTGCCCTTTTCATACAACTCAGCTCTCCAGAACAAACCATGTTTTATAAAATGCAACTACTACACAAATATTTACACAAATGCATAAGAAAACACTAAACAATTTAAGGTCAAATATGACTATGCTATACTGTACACTCAGGAAGCCAATTTGTCACATTAAATGTCATAAGAGATCTGATAATTCAATACATATTATGCTTAGTCTTTTGATATTTACATTTTCTTTAATAATTTTTTGGTTGATGGACTAAAAAATGTGGTAATAATTACTTTGATACAATATAAATTTAGGTAGTGGTCAAATCTACACTATATTACCAAAAGTATTTGGAATGCCTGCCTTTACACGCACATGAACTTTAATGGCATCCCATTCTTAGCCTGTAGGGTTCAATATTGAGTTGGCCCACCCTTTGCAGCTATAATAGCTTCAACTCTTCTGGGAAGGCTATACCCCAGGTTTAGGAGTGTGTCTATAGGAATGTTTGAACATTCGTCCAGAAGCTCATTTGTGAGGTCAGGCACTCATGTGGACGAGAAGCCTAAATTGCAGTCTGTGCTCTAAATCATCCCAAAGGTGTTCTATTGAGTTGAGGTCAGGACTCTGGGCAGGCCAGTCAAGTTCCTCCACCCCAAACTTGCTCATCCATGTCTTTATGGACCTTGGGTGGGGTCAGAGTCCCATGGGCCCTGAACTATGTGGAGGATGATACAGGATCAGCATATTGGGGGACAACATAAGACAAGAAATGTGGAGGTGCAGAGATACAAATAATGAGCCTTACCTCAAATAAGAGCCAAGAAACATCAGAGATGTGATGTGAACATATGTTAAGAAAAAATAGCACACTGTAGCCACAGGTGTGGTATATATCAGAAGTGGATGAGTAATCAATAAGAAATTGCCACCACAAAAAGGCCATCTAGTAAGAGGGAAGGCAACAGACATCAGATAAAGTAATCAAAACTATGAAGAAACAACAAACAAATAGTAACTAGCATCCAAAGCCACTTACAAAGTGGACATAGTCCATAAATACATTTATTCATAGGACCCTAGAGATATTGGTCAGACCATCTGAATGAGAGGTAGTGTATCTGTTCCTACAGCAGGTGTCAGGCAAAAATAAAGCCTAGTTAATTGAAACCCAGAGAAAACACAAACATAGAGAACATATTCCTTCAGTTATAGGGCCAAAAAAAATCAGAGAAGAGAAAGTGGAGCAAATGGATGTCATTTAAAAAAGTCTCACCTATTTAGTAAAGGAGACAAGGTAAGACCAGCATGTTTACATGCCTTGTGGAAGGCATAAAATGGCAGCACCGCAGAGCAATGGCATGTATCAGCCAAAATATATAGCAACAGGGTAGCTCCTCCTCCGCCTCCCATCCCTGGCATCACCTGGAGCCTGCATCAGGATGTTCCCCCAGAGCAATGATGCACTTTTGGTATACACCAGAAGTGACGTCAAGTATCCAGTGCTGTCTAAACCCAAAAGTCAGAAGAGTGACACCAACACATATAACAGGCCATATACAGACATAAAGGCATAAACAAAACAAAAGCCACTGATACGAAAAAAAAAGAAAGAAAAAGTCCACCAACAGCCAAATAAATCTAAAAACTCTATATGCATGGCAACAGTCTGGGAGAAAAAAATATGTATGTTAGGAACATACACAAATCAGTGACCAGATTACAAAAGCTATGGGAGACAATGTGCAAATCCAGTCCATGATCTAAATAAATCCAGAAGAAAAAAAAGGGTGACTAATATAAAAACATAATTGGAAATCAAGTCCACATTTTGACCATGTGTGTATTTATATAAAAAATGTACATATATTTCCTGTAAACTTATTTGTCTTGTACATTGTGAACCCTGTATTGACAAAGTCGTACCAAAAATTATATATCCAGTTGTGAGATCTTTGAAGGAGATTTGGACTTGATTTCTAATTATATTTTATATAATTCCCCTTTTTTTCTGTTCCTCTCCTTAAATCTCACAATTCATTATATTAGAGGTTTTATTCATGACTCTAATAAGCATTATGGTAATGCTGTCTGTTATGAATATATGATGCCATTACACATGAAGTTTTCACCATAAATATGATGGCTTAGGTACCCTTGTTGTATTTTGGAACGTATATATTGTTTGTTTTGTTAGCTATAAGAGCAAAAAAACATTGAAAAGTGGATCCTGAAGAAGATCTAATAGGGTGCAATGCATTGATCCATATATCATTTGCTATCTACTGATGCGTAATCTCTACATTTATGAGATTTTACCTTTTATGGAGCTCTTACTCCTTTTTTAACTCTATATAAATAAAAAAAAACATGTCATGTGTTTTGTTACTTTGTATCAATCCCCATTTGTAAAATCCCCATTTCCCACAGTCTCCCCTTGTGAAGCGGTGTGGGGACTTTTTCTTTACAATTTTTGGCTCTACCTTTGGGATTGTGCAAGGTTTTTGAAGCAAGCTCTCTTACCCAATACCCACTTTAAAGATCAAAGCTCCAAATGCAGGACTGCCCTTTGTCCTTTGCAATTACATTAAAGTGAAAAATGTTGCACCAAGATCACTGAATAAATTGTTTATACATTTTTACATGATGACCGTATCCTTCCTTAATTGTCTCTTCTCAAGGGAGAGTCAATTCTGTTCAGCTAATCTTTCCTCATATCTAAGGTCCTTTATGCCTATTAATAATATAGTTGCACTTCTCTGCACGCTCTAGTTCCCTAACACCATCTTCCGAGAACTGGTGCCTAAAACAGAACTGCATATTGCGGTTAAGATCTTACTGATGCTTTTTACTAGGGTATGATTTTGACTCTCCCTATAGAGTCTAGAGGGCGAGACAAAATCTTACCCCAGTAACAGTGTTCTGCCACATTTAGGCCGAAAAAAGATCCCTGGGGCAAGGGTCACATGAAATAGCCTGGTGGACCAGATTCGGCCTGTGGGCCTTGTGTTTAACACTTGTGCTTTAGGGGATTAGAAATACATTTTTTTATTGTGTTAGAGCAAATTGGATGATGCATTATAGGGTTTTTTTTTTGCCTTCCAATTGATCAACTGTGTGCTTGATGGACTTTTTTCAATGCGTCTTTTTTCAACGCAGCTAGCTTTGTTACTGTGTTACGTTCTTCTCTAAAACAGTATAAGTAAGACCCCCTGCCAGAAGAGAGGCAACTTTAGGATTTTTAGTCAGGGGCACTCATCCATTCTAGCATAATTCAATTCACCTCCTTTGAGCCCAGGTTGTCATAGACAGACACTTGATTGGCATATACTTGCAAGTCTTGACCTGCAGTACTCACAGACAGTGTCATTACATGACCACTGTGCAGGAGGAAAGATACGCAGCTATCTCTGCCTAAGTAGAGGATGGGCCTGTCATGTTATCAGACTGGCCTAAAGACTATAGAAAAAGGTTAGTATAATAGAAAAAAAAGTCAGCAGGAGAGCATCATGGGAGGGTTTAAACAAAAAATAGAGATAGACATTAAAGAGTCAGCTGTGGATTCAAACCAGTGCATTTTACTCAAAATCATACTACTATTTTGAATGAAAATATGTAAAAATGTGAAAGAGACATAAACAAGAATGAAAAACAGAACCAACACAGTTTAAGGTTGTATTCTTACATTTTATATGAATTATTGCATTTTCAGCTTAAACCTAGTGTTGGTATTCTCGCACCGCCAGTATGTTTTTAAACAAATGATCTTCATTCAGATCTCTAAAGGTGTTTGCACAATGGATAGCTATGTTTTTTAACATATTCTTTTTTTTATTTGTTTACAACGTTGTGTAAAAAAACAGTACCATGTTAGCCTTGTAATTATTTTGTAGCAGAATTTCATAAAGGCTGTATGCATTGTGTTGTATATAATTGTGCAACAGGGAATTTGTTTTGTGTAGATATTTTTCTGAAAATTACCTCAGGTTTACTCTCCGCCAGCCCATGCTCATTTATAGAATCATAGCTTTAAAACTAAAATCACCTCAAAATACCTTAAAGAGCAAGTAAACCCTCCTCTGCAACTTTTACCTATAGGTAAGCCAATGATAAGGCTTACCTATAGGTACTGTAAAAATCTCCTAAACATGTACCGTTTAGGAGATATTTACCTTACATGCAGCCAGGGACGTCACTGGTGCATGCGCTCTGAAGGAACGTCCGCTGGTGCCGTTCCTTCAGAGCCCTGTGCCGTGACCGTCGGCTCCCGCGCGCATGCACGGGAGTGACGTCACCGCGGCTCCGGCCAATTAGATGGCCGGATGCCGCGATCCCGGAAGATTGGACATGTCGACTGGACATGTCACCCATCATACAGGTAAGTGGGCGGCACGGCGGGGGCTCGTTCTAAGGTAAGTATTTCATAATGAGCTAGTATGCGATGCTCATTTTACTTATTTTAAAGAAATAAAAAAGATTTCTTTTTATACTACACGGCCCCTACCTTAGTCTCCATCTAATTAACTCACACCCTGCATCTTCTGTTCTCCTACTCCAGGAGATCGCTCCACCCACCTCTGCAGGAGCACATTTTTTATATGCAATCAGTGATCAGCATCAACTGATCATCAACTACCATCAACTCTGTAGTGATCTCTAGTATTCTCACTAAATACAGAGGCATCAAATTTTTTATTCTACCTTACTTTTAACGTGCAAAGATTTTTCATTTGGAGGGGTGTGCAAGAGCTGAGCAATCAGATAACAGCCTATGTGGATCAGAGCTGTAGTATTGAAAATGGGAGAAGCATGCCCTTGGTTCTGTAACGTTCACCATACACGATACAATCTGATTGTACAGTCTCCTTTAGATCTACCATAAACTCTGTAATGCAAGGGCCTGCTTGATTGGATACAGAGTGATTGGATAGATGGTGTGTCCTCCTATTCTATAGATTTGGTAAATCTAAAGGAAATTCAGATTTTATGGAGGCATAATTATATAAAATAAGATTGTATAGTGTATGGCCGCCTTTAAACACCTACAATTGACTAATTGCACTTTTGGTGCCAATTATTGTTAACAGGACATCAAACACAGAAGCAAACACGCACTTTACCACATGAAGAAAGAGCGACAAACACAGCTCAGTAAACGCTCAGTAAAACACATGCCAAAATGTCCCATGATCTACTTTGCCACCTGTAGCGCAACCCATTGAAATCAACAGGCTTCCCTATGCGTGTCATGGGAAAAATTAGTCAAAAAAAAGTGCGCTCTCACTGTGCTAGGTTTGAATGGGACCTGAAAGTGAAATTGGTGTGTTTATACAAGAACAAAGAGTCTCAATTTACATCTGGGCGTTTGTGAACGCAAGGCAAACTGCACAAATATTGCATGCTTTGCCGTGTGTTTCAGAAATATGCTGCAAGCGCATTGTTTTTTGGCTCTCTTTTCCCACGACACACATAGGGCAGCCCGTTACAGGTGGCAAAGTAGCTCATATGACATTTTGGCATGTTGCACGTTTTTTTCTGTGCGTTTTGCTGCATTTGTCGCTCTTTGTTCATGTGTTTGCCACTGTGTTTGGTGTGCCATTACCAAATAATGCCACCAAAAGCGTAAAAAGTTAATTTTATGTGTATAAAGGTGGCCATACACTATATAATCTGATTGTACAATCTCTATATGGTCTCCTTTAGAGTTACCAAAACTATATAATAGGAGTACACACCATCTATCCAATCACTCTGTATTCAATCAGACAGGCCCTTGCACTACATAATTGATAGTAGATCTAAAGGAGATTGTACAATAAGATTGTATAGTGGACGGTGAGCTTACAGATTTCCAGGACAGAGTTCTGTGTTAAATGCTACAGCTCTGATACACATAGGCTGTTATCTGATCGCTAAGCTCCTGCACACTCTGCCAAATGCACGATCAATGCAAGATGAAAGAAATTCACTGGATTCCCCCATCAACACAAATAGAGTATAAATAAAGTATCCTTTCTGTGGAGCCATTGTGTTCTCCTGGCAAGGGGGAAGGGAAAATCACCCTGGGAGAAAACAGTGATTATTGTTGGCGGCTTTAAAAGCCGTTAATAATAATCCCATGTAAAATGCGGCAGGTTGGTTGCACCCAAGTTGATCGATTAACTTGGGTACATTAATCCTGCCCATGCATGTATTTAAACCATCTATGGCCGGGTTAAGGTAGAAAAAAATTGACGCCTGTGTATTTAGTGAGAATGGTGATCACTGATAGCATTTAAAAAATGTGCACCTGCAGAGGTGGGTGGGAGTGATCTCCTGGAGCGGGAGGGAAGGTGATGCAGAGTGTGTGTTAATGAGAAGCTGGACACTGAGGTAAGTACTGTGTTTCATAAATAGAATGCTTTTTTATTTCTGCAAAAGAAGTACATCAATGCCATATTGGTACTTAGGGGAGCTGTAATTTAGAAAAAAAAAAAAGAACCTGAGCCTTTAAGGTAAAAAACCTTCTGCCTTTAGAACCACTTTAAAATTAAAATGTATATATACTAAAAAATATGAAGTTTCACAAGTCAAAAAGAAACCAAAAACAGAAATGTACAAAAGATAATAGGAATTTAGCATTCTATGCATGAAGGTAAAAACCATTCTGTGTGCAGCAGCTCCTCCAGCCCCCCAATACTTACCTGAGCCCGATCTTCCTTCAGCGATGTACACAAGAGCCTTGGCTGACTGGCGACTCTCCCTCCTCTCCTCATTGTCAATCACAGCCAATGAGGAGAGGGTGGGGGGCGAGGATGAGCTGCGGCTGTTTGTGTGACTGGACATGCAAAGCCGTGGCTCGGTAGCGAGCCTACTCGAAAGTCCCCATTGAAAGTTGCATGCTCTGGGGGACACTTTGCATGAGAGAGAGGCCAGGAGTTCCAGCAGGGGACCTGAGAAGAGGAGCTGCTCTGTGCAAAACCAATGTACACAGCGGGTAAGTATAACATATTTCTTTTTTTTTTTTTATTGCCTTTAATATTACTTTAATGAGCCAGACCCAGCCATACAGAAAACAGACTCAAAAAAACATGATGAAACAAACAGTTATCTGTTAAAAACATTAAAAAAAAGATTGTCAACAATTCCAATAGCCTACATACATGACAACCAGGCAAGTGCCTTAATTCTGCCCCAATCTGCTGTGGAACTCAGGAAATGTTCCAGTCATTGTAAGGCTCAAAGGACCCAGGAAAGTATCCGTCAGGGAAAAGTCAAATGCATAAAAGGCATTAGAGTTAGGCAGGACCTACATATCAGAAAGCTGCACAACCAGGGTGTCACCCTTGGGAGTAGACCTGCATTTAGCAAGGCAGCAATTCTAAATGCCAGGCACAACACTCAAACAAGGAGCTTTATTTAAGAAGGGTCTTTACCTGGGGAGCAACAGGTGGTTGGCCACAAGTTTTTGCAACAAGGTTGAAACGAGCTACTTACACATATTGTTAGCCCCTACAAGGTCAGGAGGACAAAATAGGAACACATGGACTAGATAAGCCTCAAGATTATGGGAGAGGGGTCCTATTTAGTAGTTAGGCAGGAAAATGCAATGGGGTTTTAATGTTACCTTTCAACTATCTTGGATATGTGTGTATGCCAAAACACAGCCCTAATCAATATAATCAATGAGGAGGACAAAATAGGAACATATGGACTAGATTAGCCTCAAAATTATGGGAGGGGGGTCCTATTCAGTAGGCAGGGAAATGCAATGGGGTTGTAATGTTACCTTTCAACTATTTTGTACATGTGTGTGTGCCAATACACAGTCCTAATCAATCATTCTTTGCTACCAAAAGAAAAAACAACAAAATTTAAAGCAACAGTATACAAATAACAGTCAACTTCATGCAAAAAAAGGGAAACATTTCCAACATAACCACACACACACTAAATAAAGATGAAATGCAAAATATCAGCTTCAGTAAAATATCAGTAGATATTGGACACCATTCATACTATGTTAAAATTGTTTTTTTTATATTGAGGAGCAGAGGCAATTGTAGATGCATATTCAAATAAATAGGCAACAAACAAGCTTTTAAAAAAAAAAAAAAAAAAAAAACAATGTCATTTATATACAGCAAAATTCTATTAACATATATTAATTATTTATATATTATATATTATATTATTTTAAAATCTTGGTTTGTATTTCCTTAACTAATAGGTAAGAAAGTAAATATTTATTATGGCAACATGGTGTTTTTTTTTTTAACCACTTAAGCCCCAGAAGATTTTACCCCCTTCCTGACCAGGCCCTATTTTGCGATTCAGCACTGCGTGATTTTAACAGACAATTGCGCGGTCGTGCGACGCTGTATCTAAATGAATGTGACGTCCTTTTTTTCCCACAAACAGAGCTTTCTTTTGGTGGTATTTGATCACCTGTGCGATTTTTTGATCATGCACTATAAACAAAAAAAGAGCGACAATTTTGCAAAAATAACAATATTTTTCACATTTTTTTTACATGAAATTCCCCCCAAAAAAATGTAAAAATCAAAATTTTTTAACATTTTTGGCCAATTTGTTTTCTGCTACATATGTTTGGTAAAAAAAATCACAATAAGCGTATTTTGATTGGTTTGCGCAAACATTATTGCGTTTACTAACTAAGGGAAAGATTTTTGTCATTTTTTTTTTAACGGGTAATGGCGGCGATCTGCGATTTTTTTTTATTGGACTGCGACATTGCGGCGGACAGATCGGATCCTTGACTGACATTTTTGACACTTTTGGGGTTACCAGTGACATTTCTACAGTAATCAGTGCTATACATATGCACTGTTACTGTAAAAATGACACTGGCAGGGAAGGGGTTAACTTTATTGGGGAAGGAGGGGTTAAGTGTGTCCCTAGGGGCGTGTTTCTAACTGTGCAGGGATGTGGCTTTACATGTAACAGCAGAGATCTACGGTCCTACATAGCAGGACCGTATGATCTCTGCTGTTACACAGGGAAGAATGACAGACGGCTTTGTTTACATTAGCCGCCTGCCTTTCTCCCTTCACAGCGGACGATCGCGAGTGACCGGCGGACATCGGGTCCGCCGGTCACTCATGCGGAGGAGTCCGTGAATGAGCGGGGGTGGGAGCGCACCTCCGGCGGCGCGCGCTCGCCCCCTATTGGCTCACAGGCTAGTGACGTACCTATACATCACTTTGCCTGCCCGGGGCTAACCGCCGCAGTATATGTATTTGCGGCAGTCGGCAACCGGTTAAAGCGAATAGTATGACTGATATTGTACCTTTGTGTTTTGGATGCTAATTATTATGCAATAGCTGTATTGTGAATTACATTGGAAAACAATTTGAAAATAATCATAATGTATGCACAACATTATTCACAAAATATCAATATCTTTAGATTCAAATGAATTACTATATTCAAAATAGCAAGAACAATTAGCAAGTTTCTATTTGTTTTATATAAGTAAACACAGAAAACCATGATTTCTATAACTTCAATTAAATTGAAATCAACATCAACCAGAAATAAATACCAAGCTTACATTGCAAACCAGTGCAATAAATCAAAAATATCCCTTCCATGAAACATTATATTATTTTAAAATGTTAGTTTTACAACATATTTGGATGTCTACATTTTTTATAAAGAAAATTGTGTTACAATTATAAACAAGTTGGCACGTACCTGGAGATGGAACCTGACTTAGAGAGGAAGGCGATTTCTTACACCTCAGGCCTGGTTCTCCTGATAATGTAAACAGGAGGCATAGAAGCCTGGAGTGGCACGAGTGCCTAGACATTCAGATGGTGAAGGCTGCAGATGTGAGGTCTGTGCATACTTGGATGCAGGCTGAATTGTGACGCAGGGCAGCGGGTAATTGGCAAGCTGGCGGGTGGCAGACAGCAGGTACTTGGTCACAGGCAGCAGATGCTTTGCAGGCTGGCAAGTCACAGGCAGCAGACACTTGGCAGGCTGGCAGGAAGCAGACAGTGGGTATAATGATGGCCGGTTACACAGCAGGGTCAGGCAAGCTGGGTCTGTAACTAGCAGGCACATCAGGAACAGAGCAGAAGGCAGAAGAGTAGTCAGGTTCAGGCAGGAGTTGGCAAAGGCAAACAGGTAGACAGAGGGATAAGGCAGAGACATTTTCAAAGAGCAAGCCATGGGTCGATTCAGGAAGAGTACAAGTGAGGTCCCTCCCAAGACCCTGTTAAATCGATCCTCATCACAAGGAGAAAACCGGTATCCAGTACCTCTATAGGACTCCAGTGACAGAGAGGATTAAGGAATGTACCCCCGAGACATAGTAGGAGGCTTAATATTGGAGAGATTGAGGTGAGCGCATAGGACACCTAGTGGTCACGAGCACCGAAGAGCACTTGCATGCATTTTAATTTAGGATGAAGATTTTGATCACCATTGGCTCTATTTGGGACACTTGAGCACCTTGAATACGATAACAGCATTGAATCACCTGTGAATCTATACAGAGACTTATAATATCAATTTGATACAGTGTGATAGTACAAGCCCAGAACACTTTTGATATTCTTTTATCACTATTTATATTGATTATCGAGAATATTTAAATTATCTAAAACACTTTTTATTTTATATGAATTTTATATACCAATCAATATTTAGGTATTATTTATATGATTTTCTACAGCAAGCACATATTTAATATTTATTTATTTATTTTAAAACTGAAACACTTTAGATAGCGATCATACATTATTTATATCAATATATATATTGAAGTCAAACGAAGACACTTTAGAGCACGTATGCACCTTTGAAGCGCGGTACTCCTCCCCTTTATATTTATCTGCATTGTGTGGTTACCAATAACAGTACCTGCAGCATTGAAGGTTTTTTAGGTTGTCATAATCACTGAACAGCGCGAGAATTACACATCCTTTTTTCCAAGGTACAAGCAAAGATGCACTGGTATAAAAGACAGAATGTGGGGTACCTTTAATAAGGGGGAGGCTTGTCAAAGCTCATTGGAGCAAAACATGTAGCCATATCGACAGGCCGACCTCAGACGCTCTCTCTTTACTCCCTGCCGCTTCCCCCTCCCTCTGATGCCCGGAGCCAGAGCACGCTGAGGACGTCTTCACTGAGCGCAGGACAGGTGGATAGTGACCGGACAGCAGCTCCCCTGGGCCAAGGCATGCTGCATTACCAGTTCATCCATCCCGGCCACCCGGTGAGCCTGCCCTTCTCCTCCATTTAGCAGCACCTGACACCTGCCTCCCACCTCCCTGTCACAGGAACACACACTCTCCTGCCTGCCAGTTCACAAAGGCTCCAGTGTAGACTCCTTCATGGAGGATGGATGGATTATGGCTCCCCCTTCTTAAAGGTACCCCACATCCTTCCTTTTATACCAGTGGATCTTTGCTTGTACCCTGTTGACACTTTGGTGTTTTTTTGTTTTTTGCTTGATCTGGCTGTACTATTTTAGATGTTTCTACTGGACTCCAATAAACTGTGTTTTTTACAATCCAGTCTCTTAGTGCTCACTGGATAGGGCACTGATCAAGTGGATACCACCCATTAGTAGCCTTCCCTGTCAGCGCTTTCCCTCCATCTGTGTGCTTCTTTCATATTAACCCCCTTTCCCAAGGGGTCTCTCTCAGCAGCTCAGTATAAGTCAGGCACTTCATCCCTCCCCATCACCAATCGGTAAGCGCCGGATCTCTTATGTGTGTTTTGAGGAAGGGGAGACCTATTGTCAAAGGATGATGCGCTTATTTTTATGCTACTGCCTACTCTTCCTCCTGGCCATATACTTTACTTATTGCATTTGTTACTGCCTTCCATTTCCCCTGCATTGTGAAAGGACCTTTTATTTTTGCTGTAATGTGACAATCAATAAATTTGGTCAACAGTGAACTCAAACCTCTTGTCCACCACCACTACCACACTACTCCTACTCAACAACCTCATCATAATGCTCCTCCCCACCACCAGCACCAAAGCCCTGCTCCTGTGGTGGGATTAGTAGAAGAGGAGGAAAGGGAAAAGGGCACATTAGAAGTGCTCAAAAAATATGGCTGCCATGCACCCTTCGGGAGGAGGAGGAAATTAGCACATTAGCAGTGCTCTAATAAAAAGTAACTGCTATGGTCCCTACAGGAGGGGAAGTGAATGTCTGTTGCTGGCAGCTTGTTTTGTCTGGGTTCTTCTTCCAAATAAGTACCTGAAAGCTATATTTTGAATAATTTTGGAATAATTAAGGATAGTGGGAAGGGAATATGGAGTATTTTTGAGTACTCTGTTTTAAACTTTTTTTAGACTCTTAAGACAATGCAGTATTGTACTGCAAAAAAAAGTTCACAATCAATGCTAATAAACTGCTAAGCCTCTAGCCAATTTATACAAAGCTAAGGGCTTTATTTATTTATTTTTAACAACATTTTATTGAAGTTTGTCAGAATAACAGAATAATAACAAACGCAGTGCAGAGGTTCAACAAGATGAGGGTTACAAAGAATGCAATTTGCGTGCGTTTACTAACAGAATATCAGCCAAACCTTCCATTAAGTTTGAAACAAACTCTGATGATGGTTTTAAATTACATCTTAAACAATCTGTTTAAAAGAGAAGAAATAAATCAGAATTTGACAGTAAACAATGAGAACCAAGGTGGGGGGAGGGGGGATGGAGGAGGGGGGAGGGTAGTTGGAAACAAGGGGGGGGTATGGGGGTAGGGGGACCGATGCCAAACATCAAGCCACAGGTATGATGGCTATTGGGCTCTGACTATATCTATTTGAGCCATGAAATCTAATATAGAAGGATGGGGAGCACATCCCAAAACAAAGACACACAAAGATTTGCAAGGGTAAGTGGAGTGTTGAACTAGATAGTATCAAGTTTCTTTTGTCGCCCTTTGTTCTGAACTAGTTAAGCATGAGCGGAGTGGAGTTCGCTATGAAGTTATTCCATTTGCGGTGGAAGACAGCGGAGTATGGGTGGTGATTAAAGGAGAGATCCAAAGATTCCCTCATCTGTGCGGGAGACACATTTCAGGAGTTGGTCCCATAAAGTAGAGATAAATGGGCATAGTGTAGCAGGGATAGTTGAGGGGCCCTGCACAGAGTACAGAGATGATGGCCCGGGTTGGTCAACCATTTCTGATGTGGGATGTAAGCACGGTGAAGGATTTTAAATTGTTGCTCTCGCCGAAACTCATTATGCATGAACATGCAGGTGCTGTTGTAGCCTTGGAGGATATAATGGTTCACCTCAGAGGAGTAAAGTTCCTTGTTCAAGTTCATAGCTATCTGGGATGATGTAATCCTAGTGAGCTCGAGTGCAGAGGTTTATATAGATGGGAGATCTTGTGCCTACCCTGTGTCACCCATGAGTCAATTATGATATGTTTAAAACTCAGATTTCTAGACTGACACAGCACATTAACAAAACTCATGCATTGCTGAAAGTGAAGGTGGTGGGTTATAGGTAACTCATTTTCCTGAGTGAGCTCAGTGATATTGTGGGGCAAGCCAGTCGTGACATCAAACAGTTGTGAGCATTTTGTCAGACCCTTAGTGGTAAAGGGAGGAGGGGGATTTAACTATTTTCACACCCAAATAAGTGATGAAAGTGTTTGCCACCTGCAAGGGAGAGGAAGATGCCCATTGTGGGGGACCAGCAGTGAATAGGGGGGAGGGGGATTTTGCTTTTTTAAAAATGAATGCGAAATCCCGAGCATTTACAATAACGCGCAAAAATTGTTTGGATGATGGGGAGGTCATGTTGGGGGTCTGACGAAAAAATCAGGACATCATCTGCAAATAATGCAGGGCATAGTTCTTGATTGCCCACTCGGATCCCTTTCAGTTGATTGTGGTAGGTCAGACTTGTAGAAAGTGGCTCTATGGCCAAATTAAAGAGGAGTGGGGATAGCGGGCAGCCCTGCTGCGTGCCATTATATAGCCGTATGTGGCTAGATATATGGCCAGCAGCAACTACCTGTGCCGTGGGTGCAGAGTACATGGTGCGTATCAAGTGGAGGATCGACTCGGAAAAGCCAAACTTTGCGAGAACCAACTCCAGCCACCGAAAACTTACACTATTGAACGCTTTTTTAGCGTCAAGCGTAACAATGGGGCGTCTGCGGCTGGGTTGGCCCTCGCAAACTCCAACACCGCAATTATTTTACGGGTATTGGAGGTCGCCGACTTCCTAAGAGTTTATAAAATTTGGACGTGTAGCCATCCGGGCCAGGGGCTTTGCCAGGTGCCAGAGATTTGATCATCATCATCTGAGACAGCCTTCCTCTGAACCTCTGGGATGTTCTTTGGCCTGACACAAACCTTGACACTAGGCTCAGTAATGACATCATGCTCAATAACATCAATGAAATAAATTGAAGAAACTCTCCTTGTTCCTTTGCATGAATTCATGAATGCATGTCATTAAAAAAAAAAAAGTGTTTTCCCATGTCCCATTTAAAGTTGCATTAAAAGGAGGATCCTTCTCCTGTTTGATAGTATTTTTACTTATTTATTTATTTATTTTCCATTGGTGCATGTCCCACATAACAGTGCCCAAATACCAGTTTCCTTTTCTTATTTTTTTTAATCCCTGCCTATTAGGATTGAAAATGGCCACAACTCATTATCAAGAGTCATGCCCTGTAGACCTCAATAGGGTTGTGTTTTAATTTAAATTTTTGTACTTTATTCTGGGTTTCAAGAATCCCTCACAATGACACATTCGCTCATCTATACTTTGTGCCTCAAGGTGGTTTTGTGTAACAAAAATGGAAATTGAAGCATCATACCACTGCTAAGAGTTCTTGACACAGCATTATTTCAATAAAAATTAGGGGGTCAATCCAAAGCGTATCCTTGCTGACAAGGCCTCTGTGTTTGTAATCACACTGGAGGAAATAATAATACAGGCCCAGTTCACTTTGAGTCCATTCATACTGTTTTTAATCAAACCCTGATAAAGGAGGCATATTTTGGACCTCTGAATACATACTGTATACTCTACGGATTGTCTCCCACACATTTATTTGAATGTAGTTGTATCTGGAGTTCTACAAGCCAAGGGACCATGAAAATCCTCTTCCAAGTGTAGAAGCTATATTTTTGTTTACATACACATCAATGTTTTTTAGAAAGCAATATAATTTAGATAACCTTATGAATCCAGCACTATTTTCCACTTTCCTCAAGGTGGTCTTATGACCATGAAAGGTAAAGAGAAACCTGGAGGATATGCAAGAGGCTTAAAAACAGAAAAAAAAGGGGAGAAAGTAATGAAAGCTGACACCTCCCAGAGCTGGAACCCCTCTTAGAAAGCACTCTAGGGGCTTTAATTTATGCTAAGGGTAAACCTTTACATATAACATATGGACAACAGGGTAAATGTTGCAATAGAAAAGGGTTACATAAATGTATGTGTACCTTTCTTACGGTTAGTTTTTTGCAGGGGGGGTCTGGGAAAGATAATTTAAAAGAATGGGGAAAATGGTAAATTACTGTTTATAATCGATTACAGATGCAATGACATGATTTTCACACCTTGTATTCTGTTGGGGGTTTCCCTAAGGTACAGTCTGTGAAGGTCATCCCAGATTTTTCATTTGGCTTGCCATTGACTGCAGCTGTGCTTAGCAATCAAGGCCAATTAATGAATACATTTTTCCTATGTTGCTGGGTCTGGCACAAGGAAGTCTAGCACATTGGCAGCATTAACCACCCAAGTAAAAACTATTTAAGATGTCCAAATCAGAACAAAAGGCTCCATTAAATTTCAAATCATCTTCCCTATTAAACAAACTTAACATCCTACATTGAAGTACATGTCTAGCAAAAATATTATCCGAATAAGATGACATTATACTCACAAATCTTATTCTATTGGAGTTCCTAATGGTACAGTCTGTGAAGCCATCTCAGATTTTCATGTGACGTTCCATTGATTCCAGTTTTTCATTAGTAATTAAAGCCAATTAATAAATACATCTTTCCAATGTCAATGGGCCTGGCATAAGGCAGTCTAAAGAACTGGCAACATTACTTACTCAAGTAAAAGTGTAATAGTTTGCGAACCTCAATCAGGTTCAAAATAGATTTCTTGCTGCTGGATCTGATTAGATAGGTAATTAGAGTGCATGCACGAGGAAATCACACACTGACACACATTGTTCAGGTAAATGATACTTCCTGTTTATTTGTAATGTACAGCGTATTAAATAGTCAGTAGGCAGTGTCATATGTTAGCATATCATAAGCATAATATTAGCATAATACTGATTATTTGCAGCTTTCTGATTAGTCATGTCCATTATAAGGTAGTCCCCTTCGAGTTTATGAATGTTATCTTCTCTTGAAGGCACTGTGCCAAGGCTCCATCTTTCTTCTAACATTCCATTGTCGGTGGTGGGGGGTATCTAGTAACGGCCATTTTGAGTAAGAAAGACAGGAAAAAGATATGTACATGTAAAGAAAAATACACATAGAAAAATAGACATTTTGCTTAATTCACAAGTGTTCATCACATTCCTTCACAAAAGTTATGTAAGAATAAGATAGCCAAATCAGCAGATTCAAATACATTTAAAAGCATCTTCTTTAATAACCAAACTGGATCTGTACAGGCTGAGCAAAGTTGACAGAGGGTGCTCTTGGCCAATAGCTGGATGATAAATGGCTGTAGCCAAGTATGATTATTTTAGGGGTGCTGGATGTTACTACAGCCACTGATGGTTTGGATGCAGCTGGCGTATCATATATCCCTTGAGCAGCACAAACACACACACACACTATACAATACATATATACAGTATATAGTATATATACTGTATATATCAAAAGGGATGTGTCCTGGAAGGTATCCCCCCCTTTCTTTGTGAGTCAGTTGCTGGGATCTTTAAGGGTGGGTTCTTTAAGAGACAAAGCTGCAGGGTTTAATGAAAGAGAGGCCTCCTAAGAAAGTAGGAAATAGGTTGGATGATTGGGATGACTATCAACTCTCTTAAAATAGTTTTTTTTAGGTCTTTTTACAAAAAAAAAGTATATTTTCACAGATCACAAAAATTAGTTAAGTACATTTTTTTTAAATTGTTGTTAATCAGTGGGCAAGTAAGAAAGCAAACTAGGAAACTTTACAGACAGCTGACAACATGAGCTTTCAGCCTTTACGTGTAATTTTATGCTTTTAGGTTTTCCAGTGCCCTCTGCAGCATTCTTAGGCCTCATGTACACTGCTGCTCCTAAATGTGAATTTAGGAGCTTTTGGAATTTTTTTGCCACAGCTCTTGAAATCAACTCAATAAAAGTATATGTCTACATGTACATATAGGCTTTTATCAGAGTTTAGGAGCAGCAGAGTTTAAAGACAGGTAAACATCCCTCTCCTGAATGCAGAAGAATCACGTTCAAGAGAGAAAGGTTTTGGCAAAAAACACAGTCGCCGTAAAATCACGGCAAAAATGCGGTATCACTTTTTTGCCGTGTTTACTGTTTTTCTGCTGCCAGGAAAGTTACCTTTAGGGGTGGCTAATGTACATGTAGCCTTAAAGTGATTGTAAACAATTACCTTGTAAAACAACCCATTCCGTTTAAAATAGAAAAGAAAGGCAAAAAAATTGTGCATAGATAAAAAAAAACAAAAAAAAAAATGTTTTCCCCTATTGGATATATGGATCTCATTCAATTTTTTTCACAGCTGCATAAGGGCTGGGGAGAGGAGAAGTAACAGCACACTAATCTTCCCAGTGAAATGCTGTACAGGAGGGCATGTCAGGACAATTCTGATCAATGGAGAGCAGGCTGAGTTCCCAGCAGAGCTAGAGAACTAACCATGGTGTGCTCTGCTGTTTAGTGCGGTCAGTTGTTATTAGGAAGGCAGAGGGACTAACAGGAGCACCAGGGATTTCACATAAAGAAAGCAATTCAAAGGGAATATGATTATTTTTCAATCAAGTCCATATTAAAGGATGCGCATATCAAGAATTTAAAATGTTGGGGTAACAAACACTTTAAAATGTCTCAGTTAGGCAAAGTGGAGGATAGACACACCCTTGCCCATATTTTAAATGCAATGCCTAGTGTTACATAATTGGGTCAGAATGCTAAGACATTGGTATGGGTAATGCCTAAGGCTATGAAAATACCAAAATATTAGAATTATACTGTTTATAGGAGTTTCTGGAAGACTGCTTGCAGTACTGGAATGGAATATAAAAAACAAAATATATGGAATGTCAGCTGTTTTTTGCTTTATTGCTTTTTCCTACTGGCTCAGTGGTAAATTAATACTTGGACATGCAAAAGTTCAGAAATTAGAAAACGTACCCTCTCTTTGTCTATCGGTGTTAAGATTAATGTTACACTGTATTTTATGTTTGCTATTGTCATTTTATTTGCAAGCAAGTCAGGACACAAATCAGTGTTGAGAGTTTCCAACTCCATGTAGTGTTTTTTTTTTTTTTTAAAACAGTTCAAAATGTTATTCAGGATGCAAACACTTTTAAGTTTTGAAATGTAAACCTCAGAAAAAATTTAAAGTGGAAAAAATCCCTGAAAACACAAATTTGCTGGCAGGTATGGTATTTTGGAAGAAGAGATTTTATACATCTCTTCTGCCAAAAACCTATTTTATTTAACTGGTAGCAAATTTTAAGCAGGTGCCAAGATAATTTAACTCCAGCACACACTCCCCAGAAGGGATGGAGAACATGCAGGGAGCTCAGAGCTTAATGTGTCACCATCCTTTACTTCTGATTTTAACATAAACTTTGAGAGAGCACAGCCACTAGCCTAGTAGATATGGAGGCACCGATATCAGTTTTCAATACTTGAACTTGGACTTGAGAAAAAGTATGAATACTTTTTCTCAAGTACTCTCCAATTCAAATTACAAATACCTATGTGCCGTGCGATTTTAAAGTCCGTTTTCAGTGCAGATTTCCAAAGTAGGTGTTCAGCTGCAATTTAGATATGGTTCTGATGCAAACTAGCAAGTCAGATATATGAATTTTAAGAGAGGGCATACACAGACATCCCTTAACAATGGCTGGTTGTTAAGGAGCAGGCCGGAAAGCTGGCCGCTGCAAACTTAACAACCAATAACTCACCAGCTGTCAGGGGGGTTGCCCGCTGACAGCTTAATGCAAACAAAAGAATTCACGGCAATAAAATCCACACTGGTCCCAGAGGGCCCATTATCGATTGGGGGGGGGAAACCCCATGCCAAAATTTAAAAAAAAAATGTCATGGTGGTACCCATAATCCATACCAGTCCCAGTACCGGAGCATACAGCATGGCAGGTCAGGAAAGGAGAGAATGAGCTAGCTCTGTCCCTCCTGAATCATACCAGGCCATATGCCCTCAGCATGAGGGGTGCTTTGGGGTAGGGTGGGCCAAAACACCCTATCCCCACGTTGATAGGGACAAGGACCACTTCCACACAACCCTGGGCAGTGGTTGTGGAGGTCTGTGGGCAGGGGGCTTATCAGAATCTAGAATAGAAGCCCTCCAAATCCTGCCTCCCCCCCATTTGAATGAGTATGGGGTACATTGTAAAAAAAGTGTCAAAAATAAATAAAAACACAGAGGAAGTTTTTGACAAATTCTTTATTAAAAATAAACAAAAACAATGACTTCTGAAGAAATGCAGTGCCAATTACGATGAACACCGCCATTGACCCATAAAAAAAAGAGCTCTGTATCCAATGCTGGCTCCTGCTGTCCAACAGCTCTGCCGCCTCTTGCAGCTTAATAAACCAAGGGGTGGGGCCACACGGTGACATCACCGGGTGGCACCACCCTTTTATTTATTTAGTGAGAGGTAGCAGAGATGGCAGATGGCAGGAGTCAGAGTCATTTTTTTTTCAGGTCGGTGGCAGCGTTTATCATGATCCTCGTTGGATTTACTTCCGGAGACATTTTTTTAAATAAAGTACTTGTCAAAAACTGTCTCTTTTTGGTGAATGTCGACCCCACACTCATTCACATAGAGCTGGTGGAATCTGAGGGCCCCCTTGTTAAAGGGGGCTTCCAAATTTGAATTAGCCCCCCTGCCCAGAGACCCCCACATCCACCTCCCCAGGGTTGTGGGCAAGAGGCCCTTTTCACTATTAACATGGCAACAAGGTGCTTTGAGGGGAGCCCCCCTACCCCAAAGCACCCCCTAATGTTAAGGGCATGTGGCCTGCTATGGTTCAGGATGGGGGGGCATTCGCTCAACCTCCCTTTCCTGCCCTGCCAGGTTGCCTGCTCAAATAAAGGTGTGGCATGGATTTTAGGGGGCCCCCATGACATTTAAAAAAAAAAATGTTGGCGTTGGTTGCCCTCAAAATCAATACCAAACTCAAGGGTCTGGTATGGATTTGGGGGGACCTTACATTCACGCCATTTAAAAAAAATGGATTCTAGTATGGATTGGGGGGGGGTTCTCTCTTTTATTAGCCAGCTTTTGTTTACATTTATGACAGGTGGTGAGTCATCGGTTGTAGGCTAGCAGTGTCCAGCTTATGTCAGGAATTATATACCAAAAGCGGTACAATTTTTTTCATGGAAATTTGGCGTTATGTATTATAGGCCTACAATTCTTAGTAATTACTGACTTAAACCTGACCAAAACAAGAGTCTAGTAGACATCCCAGATGTGATAAATTTGAAACACAAACGCATGAATTATAATCGAATCAATAATATAATTTTATTATATAATATATAATATATA
Source organism: Pelophylax lessonae (assembly GCF_965119305.1). NCBI lineage: Eukaryota > Metazoa > Chordata > Amphibia > Anura > Ranidae > Pelophylax > Pelophylax lessonae. The sequence goes on from NC_138768.1 coordinate 592,331,016, forward strand.
TAATAAAATTATATTATTGATTAGATTATAATTCATGCGTTATATATTATATATATATGTGTGTGGGGGCGTGTCCAAGGCGCGGATCCGGACGGTCGCATGTGAGAGACGCTCCGAGCTCGGTTGAGCCTTCTAATCACTCCCCGGGGCCTTTTCGCTTGGAAATTTTATTCCCAAACTACCTGATCACCCCCGTGGGACCTTCTAGTGTATGCCTACCCCCAAGAAACGCAGGAAGAAGCCCGTTCAGCGGTCCCTGACGACATATCTTCTCCGAGTCAGGGAGAAGACTATGGCCCAAGATGGCGCTCACGGCTCACAGGCTCCGGCTGAAGCCTCGACCCAGGCAGTTCCTACTCCTGTCTCATCGGATCGCAGTGAGTACGCTCCACAACTGACTAAGGCAGACCTGGAGGATAGCCTTGCTAGCATGTACGACCGGATTGCACAAAAGTTCCAGGCTGAACTCCATAAGTCCACGAATACTCTCACTGCAGAGATAGCGGCCTTAGGTGGCAGGACGGACATGTTAGAGACTAAGCATGATGAGCTGACACTGGCTCATGCCGACCTGAGGAAAGAACATGAGTCGCTCTCGGAAACGGTTGTCCAGCTTCAATCACACCTAGAAGATCTGGACAACCGCAATCGGAGAAATAATCTGCGGGTGCGGGGGGTACCGGAGACCACCACAGATTTAGTAGCCGCAATGAAGAAGCTTTTTGGTTCTCTCCTCCCTGAGCACCCTGCCTCGTCCTTTGCGTGTGACAGGCTCCACAGAGCCCTCAGGCCTAAACCCACCCCAGACAAACCCCCAAGGGATATAGTGATGTGCCTTAAGGACTATGTCGTGAAAGAAGATATCCTCAGAGCTGCACGTACCACACAGCATATCCAACTGGAGGGGGTCACTATACAAATATACCCAGACATCTCCCCAACGACCTTGGATAAAAGGAGAAAGATGAAGGAAGTCACGTCTGTGCTCCAGACAGCCAGGATCCGGTATCGCTGGGGATTCCCTTTCAAACTTACGGTTCCCCATAATGGCTCCACCTATACAGTATTCAATGTGGTGGAAGGAAAGGAGCTCCTGGTGAAGCTGGGACTCATGGAACCCCAAAACAATCATAGGCTTCCTTCTACCCCCCGTCCATCTGCTATTTGGGCGACACCGTCACCACAGAGAGCCAACAACGGTGGAACCCGATCTAGGGATCGTGCTCCTTGATCACCTCTAACATAGAAACTTATGGGAGTCGAGCTAGCCCTGATTGGCAGCCCCCCCCCCCCCGTGCCTTATTCTCTTTCTCCTATTTGGATTTGAGTACTGTATTCATATGCTGGAGGACGGGGGGGGAGGGTGTGGGTATTTTTGGTTGCTCCAGGATGGTTTTTTTTGTTTTCTCTGGGCACCCTTGAAGGGACTTTATGCATTTTTGATTGAAATTTTTTTTTTTTTTTTCATCTTCCTGCAGGAGTTGTTTTTCCTTTTTCTTTTTTTTTTGGGGCCATATAGAAGGCTCTCTGTGCCCGCCCATTTATTCCCCCCACTCTTCAGCACTTACTGTATTGCCGAGAATTCCCCGCACGATATTTGCAGCGGGGAAAGCAGCGGTACACAGCTTGATGCTGCAGGTTTGCTTCAAACCTAAAAGAGTGTAGGACGGTTTAGTCCTAAGTTACTCCTCTTTTGGAACCGGGGTTCTGTCCCCCGATGTTCTCCAGTGACTTGAACTGTGCATTTTTGTATTTTTTATTTTTTTTTTTTTTGTTTATTGTTCTCTATATGAAAATAAGTTTCTCCCTTTTGTTCTATGTGTTCCTGATCTTATGTAGACCACCGGGTGCTGACGGGGATTTATCATCGGTTCTCCCGATCAATACACGGCCCATTGAGGTATCCTATCACTTGTTTAATTTTATCTCCATTGATATAATAGTGCCTTTTAGCCAATGGGGTAGCAACTTTCTCTTATATATCCAGTTATGGGATTGCGAGTAATCTCACATAATGTGAGGGGTTTTAATACACCTCAGAAGAGGCGGAAAGCATTCCGCTCCTATAGGCACCTGGGAGCGGATATCATTATGCTACAGGAGACGCATTTCTCTGCCCTGAACCACCCCAAATTTTTTGATAAAGCATATAATCAGGTCTATTTCACCACATATACTTCCAAGTCTAGGGGTGTCATGGTCCTGGTTCGTGGCTCCCTGCATTTTGATGTCCAACAGGTGTTTAGGGACCCAGACAGCAGATTTATCATAATACAGGGTACTATCCAGGGTAAATCAATTACAATTGCTAACCTGTATGCCCCTAATGTATCACAGGGTTCTTTTTTTCAACATTTTTTCCAGATCTTGGAGCGATACTCCTCTGCACATGTCCTGGTTGGAGGCGATTTCAACTTGGTGGCACATCCTATGCTGGACAAGAGCAGATCGGTGAGCACGGCCAATGCCTTCCCACGAGCATTACATAAATCATTGACCAACTTTCAATTAATAGATACATGGAGGGCACTTAATGTGGGGGTGAGAGAGTATACCCACTACTCGCACCCACATGACAGCTATGCCAGGTTGGACTATGTGTTCAGCTCTCCAGTTCTGTTAGCAAACTCTTCCTCGGCAGGTATTCATGTATGCCCATGGTCTGATCATCATATAGTATCTTTTGCTACGGAACATGTAGGTCTCCCGTTCTCCGCGTCCAACTGGAGAATGAATGACTCTATCTTTTCTAACCTAGAGACATTCACCACAGTAACTGAACACCTCCATGAATACTTTGCCCTTAATGACAACGGTGAAGTGTCTCCCCCTATGCTCTGGGCTGCCCATAAGGCAGTGATGAGGGGAAAGTTGATTGAGCTGGCCACCCAAGCCAAAAGGAAAAGACTGGCTGATATCCGCTTGTTGACCTCTGACCTACATAGACTATATCACCTACATAGCCAAACCCACTCTCCAGAGGTACAACATCAAATCTCACAAAAGAGAGTTGCTTTGGACTCTATTTTATCCTTGGCCACTGAGAAATCACTGAAGTGGGCGAAAGCAAGATTTCTATTACATAGTAATACAGCCTCGGCCATGTTCGCCAGGAAGCTCCACCAGTCTCTCCAACCGGCACATGTATATAAGGTAAGGGATGAAGGGGGCAGATTGGTCTCACATCCTAAAGAGGTACTGAATGTTTTTTCTCGGTTTTATAAGAAATTGCTTTCCCCTCCGGAGGTCGGCGACCAGGATGTATCTTATTCATGGGTAGATAATTTAGATTTACCGGTTCTATCTGGGGAGCAGCTTGGCAGTTTGAACGCCCCATGCACGGAAGAGGAAGTGGCAGCTGTGATCAAATCCCTTAAAACTTCTAAAGCTCCAGGCCCTGACGGATTTACGTCCACATATTATAAGAAATTTATAGACTTTTTATCTCCTAAATTGGCACGGGTCTTTAATTTTGTTTTACAAGGTAATCCGCTTCCCCCGGATATGCTACACGCCAACATGACTTTAATCCCTAAACCTAACAAGGATCACTCTCTACCCCAAAATTATAGGCCGATTTCTGTCCTTAACAACGATCTTAAAATCTTGGGGAGACTGTTAGCAGCTCGATTAGCACCTATAATCTCATCCCTGGTGGCCCCAGAACAGACAGGATTTATTCCATCCAGGTACATAACAGACAATATCCGCCTAGCGTCGGATATCATTCAGGATGCCGACCTATTCCAC